>NW_006408523.1:40300376-40340376 GCF_000296735.1 Chrysochloris asiatica
ATTGGCTCTTGATCATATGCTATCTCTTGAAACGGTTGAACATCAACCATTTCCTTTTGGTATGGTGACTCTGTATATTCCTTCCATCTTCTCTTGATGCTTCCTGCATCATTCAATAATTTGCTCAGAGAATCTTTCAATAACGAAAATTGAGCCTTGAGTTTTTTCTTCAGTTCCCCCAGTTTGAGAAATGCTGAGCGTGTTCTTTCTTTTTGGTTTTCTGATTCCAGATCTTTGCATATTTTGTTATATTTGGCTTTATCTTCTTGAGCTGATCTTTGAACTTTTTTTTAAAGCTCTTTTACCTTATAATTTCTTCCATTTGCTTTAGCATCTCTATGCTGGAGAGCAAGTTTCAGTGTCTCTTACTGACATCCATTTTCACCTTTTCCTTCTTTTTTGTCTTTTAATGACTTTTTGTTTTCTTCATGAATGATGTTCTTGATGTCATCCCTCAAGTCTTCTGGTCTTCAGTCTTTAGTGTTTAATGTAACAAATCTGATCTTCAGATGATCTCTAAATTCAGGTGGGATATATTCTAGGTCATATTTTGGCTCTTGTGGACTTGCTTTCATTCTCTTCAGCTTCATGAGCCATGGTGAAACTGGTTAAACATTTGCTGCCAAATGAAAGGTCAGCAGTTCAAACCCATCAGCCACTCTGTTGGGAAAGATGTGTAACTATAACAGCCTTGAAAACCTGGTATTATAGTTCTATTGTGTCCTTTAGGGTTACTGTAAGTCAGAATTGACTAAAAGGCAATAGAGATAATCAATTAACGAGACATTATTCCATTCCAGCAAATGGGAGTCTCCATTTGACAGTAGATTGCTAGGGTCCATAGTTCCCTCAGTACTTGATATTGCTGTAGCCCTAAACAAGGTTATTTTATACCCCCTTTTGGAAAATGGGTAATTACTTAAGGAACCAAATGAGAATTTTCAATACTTTCTCTTTAATACGTGGGTCCACAGAATATGCATAAAGGATAAAAAAAAAGTTGATTTTGGTTGTGACTATTAATGAACCCAGCATGGTTAGAAGCAGTTTATGAACAATGGAGGGAAATTAGAAACTCATATTCCCCTTAGATTGATGGAATCATCTTGCATAAATACTCCTCATCAAAAGTATTCATGGCTGAGAACAAACAAGATGGTGGATCTGGTGGAAGTGCAATGAAGAGCTCCATTGACAACAATACAGAATACCAGACCAAGCAGGCTCAGGGGTTGGTGCCAGAACTCTCAACCACATATAGAGTAATATTTAGAAGGTTGGAAGGCTCACAACTAGGGGAATTTGTAGCAGAAGCAAGAAATCCAATGCTTTCTAATTCAAGATGCTCAGCTGCTCCTGGAGCCCCCATCTTGGGCAAGGCCAAGTCGGGGAAGGATCAGAGCAGTCATGGACGCCTGATAGAACTACGGAGATAAACATGTGGACATTCTTTTTTTTTTTTTTTTTTTTAACTGTTCATTGGTCTCTCTCTGTCTGTGTGTCTCCATTCTGGTGACTAGAAGGAGTGCCTGAGTGAGTGGACACCCCATTCCCACCCCCAGAGGGTTCTACTATGCATGCGCACAGATTTCTTCAAAATTTAAAGTGACAGTTTCCACTTAAAACCAAATGGCCACAGCTGACCCTGAACTGTTTATCACTAGGAAAAAGCCTGAACAGGGATTGTGGAGCAGGACAGGCACACTAAAAAGGAAATAAGCCAAAAATTAAATCCTGAGTTACATTACAATGACCAAGAGTGGCATCTTGAAATTTCTCAGGAAGAAGCGTGAAAAAGGAAGCCCATCACCTGATCACGTCTACTGGAGGCAATCAGAAAACATAAAAAAAAACCAAAATACGCACCCATCTAAGTATTAAGGCCACAGATAACTACTGAATATGCCCCCAAAACAGAAGCAGATGACCATATCAGCACATGTCCAGAAATGAGATAAAATGACTGAGACAAATGAGCTGGAAGCAGACCTACACTCCATACTGCAAGATGTGCAGGCTTTGGAAATGACTGAGAAGGGATTCAGAAAAATGGTTATAAAATGTACAAAACACTATACAATGGAGTTGAGAAAAATAAGGAAGACATCAGGAAAGCACTACAGGAACAATCAAATAAGACAGATACAGCATTGAAAGCAATTCAAAACCTACAGAAAGAGGTCCAAACGATTAATAATAGAATATCAGAAATGGAAAATACACTGAAAGGAATAGAATTGAAAAAATAGAACCCAGAACTAGAGAGCTAGAAGATAAATCTCTCAACACTACTAAGATAGAAGACCAAATGCAAAAAAGGATAAAAAAAATCTGAAAAAGGCCTAAGATTCATGTTGGGCAACACGAAGAGGAATAAGTTAAGAATTATCGGCATTCTGGAACAGAAAGAATCACACAAGTCCACAGAGGAGATAGTTGAAGAGCTTCTGGAAGAAAATTTTCCTAACATTCTGAAAAGTGAAAACATAAGTATTCAAGAAGCTCAATGAACCCCAGGAAGGATAGACCCTAAAAAACAATCACCAAAATATATAATAATTAAGCTCTCCAAAATCAAACATAAGGACAGAATCCTGAAAGCAGCTAGGGAAAAGAGAAGTGTAATATAGAAAGGCAAGCAAATCAGAGTAAGCTTGGATCTCTCAACAGAAACCATGCAGGCAAGAAGGCAATGGAGAGACATATATAAAACCCCAAAAGAATAAAACTGCCACCCAAGAATCCTCTACCCAGAAAAGCTGTAAATCAAATACAATGATGTAATCAAAACATTCCAGGATAAACAGAAGCTAAAGGATTTTGCCAAAGCCAACCCTGCTATGAAAAACATCTAAAGGAAGTTCTGTGGACTGAGAACCAACAAGAACATACAACAACTAGAGAATGACATACGTGGCAGCATCACCTTTAACTCAATCAACAAAGAAGATTGAGTCAAAAACAGAATAAAATTATAAAACAGAGGATCTGGAGGTCAGTCTATGATCAAAATAATTACAGTGTGAAAGAAGGTAAACACAGAGGATCAGAGATCTAGGTGCTGGGAAGGTCAGGTAGATTACAGGATAAAATGGATCGTCTTAAATGGAGGGAAGAATTAATGGAGTATAAGGTAACCACAATAATGGGGTTGGGGTGGGGGTTTAGTTCGGGTGTTGGGGAAGGCAATACAATAAGAGGAAAGAGGCAGAAGAACAAGATAGATAGGGGAACACTGAGACAGGTTTGCATGGCCTAAGTGGGACAGAGGTAAATAGTGATGCATACTCAACCATGGAGCAACAGGGTTCTGGGATACAAGGATCTAGGTGTAGTTTGAAGAGGGAAATAATACTAAAATGCTTGACTGTCTTATGAATATTAGTTTCCCTTGCCTACTATTGTAAAATGGACACTTGAGTGAGATAGAAAGGAGTCTTGGGAAACATAATTAGAGAAAACGTGTAAGCCCGCCTTCAGCCTATAACTGATTGTAATACCTAAAAGGGTTCTAGAACTTGCCCAGTGAAATGGGCGTCTTGCAAAGCCTTTACAGAGTATAAGACCTTATGTGTAATCCTGAGTCCCACCCAGAACCTTGTGAATTGGGCCATTCCCACTAGAAGGACAAGCAGGCCAGCCAGGAACAGCTAGAGGAACAGAAGATACATCTTCAAAGAAAGCTCTTCAGGAGAAACAAAACCAAAAATGTCAGCATGACTGGCTACTACAGAATGAGCAAGCTGTTTGCCAGGAAGACATCAAGGCAAGCAATCAAGTTCCTTCAGGAAAAACTCCCCTCTAAAACTGAAACTAAGGGAACACAGAAACAAGCATGTAAGCTTGCTGGCAACTACATTGGTCTACTGGTGAGTAGAAGACGGGGAAAGGCAGCAATGAAGAAATGGGCTGAGTTCAACCGCAGTGCATTGACTCACATTGACCTGGAGATGAGAGAGAGAAGAGAAAGGGCTGGTTGGTCCAAAGTGTGGTGAAACCTGAGGACACTTGAGCCCATGGACAACAACATAGCCACAGAGGGCTAGAGCTGAGAGTGAAGCATCCAGCTGATACGAAGTGAGGAGAGATGCACAAGAACATCCAAACTTACAGACAGTACCCTTTTGACCTAGCCTCGATAGCTCAATGATCAGAATTCAACCAGAAGAAGATTACAAAAAAAAGTATTTTTTATAAAGAAAATTGCTACAATTTGATGAACCTGACCTATTCTCAGAGAGATAGTTACTCTAAATACCAACAGAGAGGGTAAGAATCTTTACATCAAGTATCAATGCTATCCCCTCTGTACACAGGGTGGATAGAGATGGGCAACGTAGACACTGGCTATCTAAAATGGGGGTGGGGAGTGATAAAGGCAAGAAGTAACTGTCTTACAAGGTTTCAAGAGGGAGTTTACTTTAAGAGTATGGAGGGGCGGGGGTGGCGGGAAAGAAAGTCCCCACTGAATAGTTATCATTTTGTCTGGATGGGTCTGGTGAAAAGAGATGGGAATAAGATTCATATGATTCCATAGTGAATAATTGTTATCATGACTAATTGCGATTGTCACAATTGTAAAGATAGAAGCTTTGTAATGAAGACAGGGGAGTGGTTGATCTTACAGTCCAGAAACAGAGGACCCTAGGACCATCAAGGGAGAAACACAGAAACAGAATGCATAACCTTATCCAGAGAAGCAGCGATGCCAGAGACTGGGACAGAGATGGGGACATGGAGAGAGAGAGCAATTGAGGACTCTGGGTACATGGAAGAGAGGGACTAAGAGCTGGTGGCCAGGAGACAGACTTGTAGAATGTGCCCTTTGGAGATGTAAATTGTCATATATGCCTGAATGGTTTTTGTTGTTGTTGTTTAAAAAAGCTAAAGTACATAGAGAGAAATACTGTTAACTCATGGTACATGGAGGGGATTATACTCACTGTGATGAAACAAGGTGTATGATATGTTGAATGTAAAACTGATGATCTGCCAGTAAACTTTCACTCAGTTCACAATAAAAGCCTTAAAAAAATAAAGTATTCATGGATGTAAATTGCTTTTGCCTTCCACACAGTTGTCTTCAGTTTCTCTGGATTAATGTGAGATATAATAATAAAAAATAAGCCTGAACAAGAGACTTTGAGATTACTACTGGCTCAAGAAATGTGTGGGGTTTCTGAAAAGATCTTCTGTAATTGTCTGTCCACTGCCACCTGGACCAGGTCCTCCCTGGAGCTCCAGAAGGCTCTGGCCTGGACCACACTGGTAACTTCGTAAGGTCAGCCTAGTGAAATTTGAAGGGGATTGTTTCATTGGAAGATCTGACTGTACATTGCGGCTATCAGAGATCCAAGATCAGATTGCCCACATCTGAGTTCACTGAACTGCCCAGCAAGAACGAAAAGAGAATTTTCATAGCAGCAAAAAATGCCTACTTGATTTTAACACAAAGAGATTAGCTTTAGCAGATGAATTTTCCACACGCCTTGGTGAACTTTTGTATCTCATTTTAACCTCTGGGCTTCCATTCTTCTTCTCTTGGGTTCTTAGTTTCTCTTTCTTTGTTCAAACTATTTTTCTGGAACTGCCCCATAAAAGGGAAGTAGTCCAGCTCCTTCCCTGACAAAAGGTCAAAGAGATGGAGGACATATGCCCTGAGAGAGAGGAAGAAAGTCTTTGCCTAGCCCCCAAGCTCCTTCTAATTCTTTATTGACTTAAATATGATGTGAAATTCAGAAAGAAACCTTTAAATTCTTTTTTCTGTATGCTGAGGCAGGAAGTCATGGGAGAATTGGTATTTAACCTGTCACCTATTTCCTTATAAGAGTTGGTATCAAAAATCCCTGAAAAACATGTTGTGCCCTTCCCTAAGAAGATAAGAATTAAAAATAAAAATAAATGTTTTTGTTGTTGCTGCTGGTGTTGTTAAGTACAGTCCAGTTGGTTCTGATTCACAGTGACTCTGTATAGAGTTCCTGAGACTGTAAATCTTTGTGGGAGCAGATAACCTCATCTCTCTCCCACAGAGTTGCTGGTGGTCTCGAACCACTGACCGTGTGCTTCACAGTCCATCATACAGAGACATCACATTCCCAAGAAATAACCATAATTTATACTTCTATACAGGCATACTTTTTTTTTTTTTTTTCTCTTTGCTTTATTGTGCCCCACTGACACTGTGCTTTGTTATAAATTAACAGTTTATTGCAACCTTGCATCGAGAAGGTTTCTGGGTGTCATTTTTTTCAACAGCAGTAGTTCACTTCATGTCTGTGTTTCACATTTTGGTAATTCATGCAATATTTCAAACTTTTTCATAATGCTGTCAAATACTTAATATATTGTTGCTAAGTCAGTTTTGACTCATAGCAATCCAATACAGGGCTTTTATGGAGCAACTGGAGGGTTTGAAGCACTAATATTGTGGTTCGCAATCCAGTGCTATGGTCTAGTATAAACATAACTTTTGTATGCACTGGGAATCCCAAAATTCATGTGACACTCTTTATTGTGATATTGGATTTGTTACAGCAGTAGGAAACTAGACTTACAATATCTATGAGGTATGTCTATAGTTCAATGTGCCAGGAACTGTTCTAAGCATTTTATATGCATTAATTCATTGAATCCTTACAACAGTGTGAGTAGGTAGTGCATTTATTAGCATCTTGCTAATAAATGGCATGAAGAGTTCAAGTTACTTGCCCAAACTCACATAGCTTACAAAGACAGAATATGACCAAAGTAGTATCTTCACTTATAAGCATTATGTTCAGATTGTGTATGCATGACTTCATTTTATTTTCAATTAGAAAAATTTAAAGCTTATTGTCCTTGAAATAAGTGTCAAAAAACCTTAGAGTTCTTCATGATTTTTTTAATTAAAGTTAACACGTTATATTATTAATAAAAACCAATTGACATTGGGCCAACTCCAACTCATGGTGACCCATGTATGTCAGAGTGAAACTATACTGTATAGGATTTCCAATGACTGATTTTTTTATGTACAAATTCCATTTGGAAGAACAAAGAGTTGCTACTCTAATAAAGGTTACTCTTTTCTAGAAATGTGATCTGTTTGGATTTACCAACTTTTTACTTCTGAATTCCAGAAAAAAGTGAAAGGCATTTTTTTTCATGTGGAGTGGTTGTATTCTTAAACAATGTTGGAATTGAGATGATTGTCATCTTCTTTTTAGGGAGATGGATGTTTTGTTGGCACTAGTTTTGTTTGGTGTAGGGACACTTATTAAAGGGACTGCAGTATTTTCTGTCTTTTTGGATTTTTCTTAAGGAAGGAAGGGTTGTTGATGAAGGTGAAGAATACAGAGCCTGTTCTTGGGTGAGTGAGGGGACTGAAATGCACGAGAGCGGTGGGGACATGCAACCTCATGTGGATGATTTAGTATGAAGAGTAAGAAGGTCAGGAAAAAGTCTGAAGATGACAGAGAAGTCAAAGGAGAGGATTAGGAAGTTCATTGGCTAGCAGTATTTAGGGTATACTAGAGTCCTGGTGTGGCACTGTAGGATAAGCACTGGACCACAAGGTTGGTTTGAACTGCAAGGTCGGTGGTTCAAACTCACCAGTCACTCCTCGAAGCCCTACACAGAATTGCTATGAGTCAGAACCAATTCGATAGCACTTAACAAGAGCAACAGAGTCCTGGTGTGGTGCTGTAAGATAAACACTAGACTGTTAACCACAAAGTGATTCAAGCCCACCAGGCACTCCTTAGAAACCCTGTACAGGGTCAAAATGATTCAAACTAACTCGAAAGCACTTAACAATAAACAACAAAAAGAGTGATACAAGAGTGCTGGTGTAATGCTGTAGGATAAGCATTAGACTGGCAACTGCAAGGTCAACAGTTGCAACCCACTGGCTGCTCTCAGAAGCCCTATACAGGGTCAATGTAAGTGAAAACTGGTTCAACCATACACAACAGCAAATGGGTAACACAATGGTTACGTGCTAGGCTGCTAGCTGAAAGATTGATGGTTAGAATCCACCAGCTGCTCTGTGGAAAAGAAGATTGGGTGGTCTACAGCTGTAAAGACTACAACCTAGGAAACTATGGGGCAGTTCTACTCAGTGCTACAAGGATGTTATGAGTTGGCATGAATTACAGGCACACAGCAACAATAACAGGGAAGAGAAAAGTTGAAGTTGAAGGGCAAGGGAGGTCAGAAACATGGATATCTGCACTAATTTACATGTTGCTTTTCCATGTGGTCTGTGCTTATCTTCTCTGGATGCATTGCTATAGCAAAATCTGTATTAAAAATTAATCTGTACAATTTGATGTAAGATAGACATTGATAGTATCCTCAAGGAGAGGTAAGTTATATGGGCAAAGGGGTTGGAGATCATTGAGTATGCTTCCAGTTGAGAAGTTTAGCTGTTACTATAAAAAGATCAGAATGAAGTGTTGATTTTCCTGGAGAAATGAACTAATGGAATTATATTAGTTTCTCACTTTTAGATATTCTGTCTCTTTGATCAGTAGTAATTTATAATGGGTAAAAAACTTCTGAGGGTTGAGATACGAATTTTAAAAGCTCATTGTAGATTTTAAGTAGATATACATCTGCTCTGTGCAGCCTTTGTTGATCTGCTGCCCACCTTCGTATTCCAGCCCTGCTCATGAAAAGGGAACTCACCACTATCATAGCCTATCAGTTATCAAGGTGTCACTGCTGACTCATGGTGACCCCATGTGCATCACAGCAAAACTGTTCAACAGAGCTGTTAATCGCTGAGTATTAGGAAGCACAGTGCTAGGCCTTTCTTATGGGACACCTCTGGGTAAGACTCATATCTCTAACCTTCCTGTTAATAGTTTATCATGCTAACTATTTATACTATACAGGAATTTTTAGCCTAGCTTCCCTAAATAGCAGAGATAGACCCTAGGCACCAGAATCACTGAGCACTACTACCTGTCTGTGGCCTTGATGCAAGCTGAGGTGGTCAGATGGCCAAGGTCCAGGAAACAGAGGAGTTAAGAAGATCTGAGGTAGCACAGAAGGTGTGTTGGAGACAATCATTTCCTTGCATTCTCTAAGTATGGATTCTATCTCAATTTGTTCCTAGACTGCATTTTTATACATTTGCTTCTCCTTGTGAAAGTCTTATGAGGGAAAGAAAAAAATGAGAAAAATACCTTAAAATTTTGCATTTAGAGAGTTAATACTACACAGCATCTTGCACGTAAAAATAGACAATATTGTTTGTAGAAGAATGACTTCAAATACCATTCATTTCAAAAATCAAAATTCTAATTCCCAAAATAAGTTATCTAAATCCTTGTGAAATTCTAATCACCATTTGATCTGACATAAGAAATTAATAGCTAAAAAGTAGCCACTGGGACTCTATAATTCCTCTGATAATTTAAATTCAATAAAAAAAAAATCATGCTTAATTTCTCAAAAGTCAAAAAAAGATCTAGGAATATATTCTTAATTTTTTTAAAAGAAAAACTGAGTTTTAAGATAATTTCTATATAGTTCCTTATAGGTGAGATATTTCACAACTAAACTAAGATCAAATAATTTACCCATCAGTAAAAGTAGAGATGAGGAGATTTCATTAAATGGTTATAAGTCAGTATCTTCTGTACCAAAGTACACACTGACTAGCTGATGTGGCCAACACATTCTCATACTTGCTACCTAACACCCCAGTGTGAATCCATAAACACTGTATTAACACAGACATGGGAAATAATACATTCAGAAAATGCTAGTTACAAGGTTGTACAGGGCACTGCAAAGGACTAGTTTAAAAGTGAACAGAGGGAAGAAAGGAAAACTACCTAAACAGACAAATGGGAGAAATAATGCAAGGCAATAGAGGAGAAATATCAATTTAAATATGGCCCGTGTTAATACCACATAATGGATCTCAAAATATAAAACCCCTAGTTCATCTTTGTAGTTTTGTTACATATACAAGGAACTTAAAATTAGTTTTATGCCTTTGAAGATTCAAATACTGGTTCATGGTCAAAACAACTGGTGTATTCAAGAAGCGAAAATCCTGTAGTGAATATTGTAAGATATTGACTCACTGTGGGTCTGAAATGATCTCACCATTTACAGGCATTCCATTCATTTCAGACATTTGTATATCCCCACCTCTCAAATGGAAAAAAGTTATTAATATTAACAGACAGAGAAATAAAAAAAAAATTAAAGAAAAGGCAAATCTCTCTGTTTATTACTGCAAATGACAGTCAGAAGCATCTGCTAATGGCTGGCAGACACAATGCCAGAGCTTTAAGGAAACAAATGATAAGAGTTTTAAGGATTCAGTTATCATATGATATAGATACTACATTTGCCTTTTCTGCATATGCAAGAATGTGCTATCTTTTTCAATTATGAGCAGTATAATCAATTTTTGGGAACCATGATATAGCACACAGTGCATTGAAATTCAGAAAAGTATAATGTTAGATCATATCAGATTATTGTGGTCCAAAGCTCTTGGAGATTTGAATCCACCCAGACACACTTTAGAGTAAAATTTTGGAGATCTACTTCTGAAAGGTCATAACTTTGAAAATCCTATTGAGCCCTACAACTCGGGTTGTATACTGGTTACGAATCTGTCTGCTAATCTCACGGTCAGCAGTTGGAAACTACCAGCTCTTCCGCGGGAGAAAGATGAGGGTTTCTGCTCTCATAAAGATTTACATCCTCGGAAACCCTGTGTAGGGTTGCTATGAGTCGAAACTGACTCCATGGCACATAACAACAACAATATAATAGTGTCCAGAGCGCTAGGGCTCTGTCGGATAAGCACTGGACTGATAATCACAATGTCGGCAGTTCTAGTTCACCAGCTGCTCAGTGGGAGAAAGATGAGACTTTCTGCTTTCGCAAAGATTTATAGCCTTGGAAACCCTGTAGAGGGTCGCTGTGAGTCGGAACTGACTCCACGGCACATAGCAACAACAACAACAACAACTCTGGACACATTGGGCTGCCATGAATCAAATTTGACTCAATGACAACTAATTGCAACAGGTCATTATCAGCTTTCACAGACCAGTGTATTTAATCAGTGCACATGAATTGACTGTCATCAAGTATGAAACCAAAATGATCACAGTCTCTATTCTTTGATTTCTGTATTGCTTGAAAAAAGAAAGAAAGAAAAAGGAGTGCTATGTAAATTTATGGGAAAATAAAAATAATCAAAACACAAATTCTGTTCCATCGAACTTAAAGATCATCATTCACAGACATTTAAAATAAAACATCCATTTGGTAAGTGAACAAATTGCAAATTTGAGCAAAGTTTTTCCAGAGTTTTAGACTATTAGTATGTAGTTACAGTGACACTTTGTGTTCACTGCTGGGGAATGCACTTCAGTGAAGTCTAAAGAAAGGATGTGTGATTTATATATTAACTCATACATATCATAACCAAAGAATTCCATAAGTGTATTTTACCAAAGCCATGACTAAAAAGCTTATACTTGGGAAATACAAGTGAAGAAAATAAGAGTGAATTAAAACACAACATGCATCATCATCCTGACTAGACTAACAAAAATGTGATCTATCATTAACACGTGGATACTGTCCCTTCTGAATTCACAATGTTATTTTTATTGTCTGAAAGAGTACTTCCTCTCTCCATCTTAAGTTGACTGGCCTAAAAACCAAGGTATCAAAAAGATCTGTTCTATAGCATTTAAAAATCTCAATAGATAGTAAGACTTAAAATATTCTGAAATGAATTCAGGAAAGAACTTATTTGTGTTCAAAATTGAGAAATTTTCTTTGAAATAATATGATTGCACTTAAATATGATGAATGAAGTACATTATAATACAATGACTACTTGTGAAAAAGGGAACATTTTGAATATAAGCATCCAAATATATAATTCTGCAACAACTGGTTAAGCACACTTAGATTTATCTAATACGAAAAGTATTTTATTCTAAAATTGCAACCATGTTTTCAAGGATCGTGCCATCTAGATTGAGAGAAAAGCAAAGACTAGATAGGAAATATAGGGGACAATGAGATTATGTTAGTGGGAGAGAAACAATTCAGGAAAGGAGTGAGAATGCTTACTCAACTTGAAAAATGTAATCAATGTCATTGAATTGTACATGAAGAAATCACTGCATTACTATCTGTTCTGTTATGCTTATTCTCAACAACAAAAATATTTTGAAAAGTAAAATTTTAGTGTGGGATAATTCACTGGACTGCAAATTCAATGGTTCAAATTCACCAGCCGCTTCTCAGAAATCCTATACAGGATCGCTTTGAGTCAGAACAGACTGGACGGCACTCAGCAACAACAACAAAAACATACATTACAAGAAAATAATTTGAAATTTCAAATTATTTTAAATTTTGTTTCTAATTTGAAGTATTAATTATTATACCTGGATATTAAATAGAATCCTTGGAGGTGCAAATGGGTAATGCACTCAATTACTAACCAATAAATTATATTTGTTACATCTACAGGTGTTTCAGAAGAAAGGTCTGATAGTCTACATCTAAAAAATCAGCCATTGAAAGGCCTACAGAGCACAGCTCTCTTCTGACACTCATAGGGTCATCATGAGTCAGAAGTGAGTAAATGGGTACTGGTTCTACATTACTTAACTACTCTGGACAGAGAAAGGAGCACACTGAGAACCGGAAGTCCAAAAGACGAAGGCTAGCTGGAGTATCAGAAGCATCACCCCAGGATCCCGGTTTAATCCTGTCCTATGCTGCTTTCTTTTTATGTTTTCTTACCCCTTTCCTTAAATCCACTTTTCTATTATAAATGTGGTCTTGTCAGTTGTCTAAATATATTTGGAAATAGTTGGAAAAATCTTGCGAGCTAAGAGGGAATTTTTGATAACTCCTAATAGAGACTTTGAATAATTCTGACAATATGTACACACACACATATGTATGTATATATTGAAATATAACATGTACATAAAGTAGATCTTAAATTAATTTGTATTTATGTAGATTTAGTAACCTGTGGAATTGAGCAGGAGTGTAATATTATAGCATTCTATGGAAGATAGCGTTAGAGGGGCTTGGAAACATGTAAACTGACCACTTCGGAATAATTAAAAAACTAATTTAATATAGTATTTAATTAAAGTAAATAATTTGTTTATATTCTCCTTTAGTTTATGCATACAGATAAAGATATCTATCTCTATAGATAAGTTTTTTAAAAAATGATTAAGCTCAGATAGTTTAGGAAATTTATACCAAATCTAATCATTAATATGGGGAAAAGTAAGGCTTCCAACCCAGAATGAGATGGTTCCTCTTGTCCAGAACACTACTGGTGCACACACCCTCAGTTGCTTGTTAGGTTTACAGCTGGGGAATTGTTAATAATTGATGTTTCATAAACAAAATCTCCCATTGCTAGTGATTTACTTGAATTTGGAAGAATCCTTTTCTCATCCCATAATCTTATAGTTTTCCAAATTTGAGAATTTATAGATTCACTGAATTTTCCCCAAAATAAGTTATTTATTATTATATGAATGCTTGTCTTTGCACAGCGTGATTAAGAGGTGTAAGATTACTGAGAAAATGGAAAATAATGGCATAAACTTGAATTAGAAAAACATCATCACTTGAACTCCACAAACTTCCCTTTCATGCCACATTCTGCTCTCAAACACATAAGATCACAGCCAGGAGCTGGAATTGACTTGACAGCAATTGGTTTGGTATTCTGTTTTGTTTAGTTTTTCACCATTAGTTCAAATTTGGGTATATTAAGAGTGAAAAGATTCTACTACTAATTGCATCAGGACAACTGGAGTATATATGACTGTCTCAGGCAAATTGGAATGTGTCATCATACATCTCATGGCAATTCTAAAGATACAACTTTATTCTGCACACTATCTAGTATAATCCCTTTATATTTGCATGCAATTTAAGAAAAAAGTTGGAATCATTGAAGCAGCAAGTTGAGCTCATTTTGGAAGCAAAACTAAAATGGTCAAGCAGATAACAAAAAATCTAATATATCTCAATTAGCTAAAATCATAGAAAAGATCAAAGAGAAAATTAACAGATATGTTTAAAGTAGTGCTCTTGGTGGGTGCAGAAAGAATACACTAAATAAAAACAAGCCCAGTAAAAATAAACACCATGGTTCCAGTAATGGGCTCAAGGAATCTGAAGATACTACAGGATGGGCATTGTTTCTTCTGTTGTTCATAGGGTCCCTATGAGTTGGAACCAACTCAATGCCACCTCACAACAATTGTTGTTGCTACTAACATGATCCCTTTCCCAGTCACTTCTGCTTGCCATGTGCTTTGCAGATAATACTTTGCATCATTATTAGAAAAATTACATAATCAGTGTATTACCCACAATTTATGCAAGAGGAAAAATCAAGGTTCAGAGTAGAGATTGGAAACCAATTACTTTTCTATTTCTTCTAAAAACGTCATCTGAAGCATGTTCTTACAAGAGCATGTTATTTAATGTTATTAAACGTTACATTTGATCTCTGATTAAAAGTAGGCAATATGACTTAGTATCTAATAAGAATACTAGATGGACAATCAGAACATTGAATCCCATTTCTGGTCTTTCTTTACTTGTGTGGAGTATGGAGTATGAAAGCTCCTAATTTTTATAGACTCAGTTTCCTTACCTGTAAAAATTAGTAATTTAATGCACATTTACTATGCCCATTCTAAGTGCTGTATGGAAACCACAATTGAATCAGATAAGAGTCTCATTCTCCATAGAAGCTGCATTTGAAATAACAGTGATCCTATGTAACTATTTGAAGAGTATTAATAGGTGAAATAATATTTTGCTTTATTTTGTTTTAAAGCAAGCAATCTAGAAATCAAACCCTAACCTAGAAATGCTAACATTTCTTGAGTAAACGTAACATGTCATGTGTTGTCTAATGAAGCCATCATAAAAATCCTGTGAGACAAACACTACAAGACTAAATAGATAATTGGGACCTCCTAAAAATTAGACACTTAATTGCGTCAAAAGATTTCGCCCAAATTTGGATCATAGTGATATTTACTGGTCTTCCTTATGGTGGTGGCTGTGTGCCGTGGAGTCCGTCTGACTCATAGTGACCCTGTACAGGGTTTCCCAGGCTGTAAATCTTTACGGGAGCAGAATGCCTCACCTTTCTCCTGTGGAACAGCTGGTAGTTTCGAACTGCTGACCTTGCAGTTTGCAGCCCGATTCATAACCACTACACTACCAGAGGTCCTTGGTTTTCCTTGTAGGTGTGTGGATATTATCCTATCACAGACAGCTGACATGGCTGATCTTGATATATTCTTTTCTATGATAAATGCGGTGTCATTCCTTTTCAATTTGTCATTCCCACATAGAGAAAATAACTAAAGCTAAGTCAATTCTAATTGCAGAGATAGGGTAGTGTGAAAAGTAGGGTTAGGGGTAGGGTTGTTGTTAAGTTCCAACTCATAACAACCCTGTATTGGGTTTCCAAGGAGTGACTGGTAGGTTTGAACTACTGTCCTTGTGGTTTAGGGGAAGGGTTGTTGTTGTTGTTGTTAAGTGCCGTCGAGTCGGGTCCGACCCATAGCGACCCTGTACAGGGTTTCCGAGGGTGTAAATCCTTACGGGAGTAGAAAGCCTCATCTTTCTCCCGCGGAGCAGCTGGTAGATTCGAACCGCTGACCTTAAGGTTCGCAGCCCGAAGGGTAGGTGGGTTTAATGAAGAAAAATCGCAAAGAATATGTAAGCAATTGTTGCAGAGTCAGTTGCAATGCATGCTGATCCATGTGTGTGAGAGTAGAACTATGCCCCAGAAGGTTTTCAAGAGCTTATTTTTAAGAAGCAAATGGCAGCCATTTCTTCCAAGGCACCTGTTAATGCATTTGAGCATCCAACCTTTAGAACAGCAGCCAAGTCCCATTCAGGGACTCCAGAGAAGAAGTAAGATCTACCTAAATTCAAACACTACCTGAAGCCTCCGTCCCTGTAAATTTTCCTAGTAGTGGTGATCAGATTCATTGGGTCATGTCAACTTGATTTCCGAAGTGGTGGTTTCGGTTCTCTGATTAGCTGTAGAGTAGTAGGAGCTCTGGTAGCGTAGTGGTTACGAATTGGGCTGCGAACCTTAAGGTCAGCAGTTCGAAACTACCAGCCGCTCCGCGGGAGAAAGATGAGGCTTTCTACTCCCGTAAGGATTTACACCCTTGGAAACCCTGTACAGGGTCGCTATGAGTCGGAACCGACTCCACGGCACATAACAACAAACAACAACAAAAGTAACACTCTGGCAGTTCCTTGTTTCACTGCTAACACCACAGATGGTCTTCTGACGCATGTTTGTGCTGCACATGGGAGAGAAGGGATTGATTTCCTTGGCCAAAGAGATACTAGTTGGACTTCTCTTCTTCAGAGGTGAAAATAATTCTGTCTGAACTATGAAGACACGTTCAAGCCCCGGGATAATCTCAATTTTAGTGTCAGTGCTATTTCAGCTTTGTGAAAGTGCCAATTAATTTAAACAAAACTCTGTATATTATGGCCAGTTCAGCAACATTAGATCAACGTTAAGGTTTATGAAACGCATCTGTGTTTGCATTAGCATATACTCTCCAACATGAGCAATGGCAGGAAACCTATATGAAAGTGCTTTGGATAAAATGGGTGTGTTGGGAGGGGGGAGGGCAGGCAGAGCAAGGACATAATTCAAGGCAGTCAGTTCACTGGTTGCCATTCTGTGCTCTCTATACCTTTATAGCTAGAAATTGCTAACTCCACCTTGTGTGATGAATTATTATTTTTCACATGTGGGATTTCGTTTTCTCCTTCTTCTCCCATCATCTTTGCAAATATGCTTGCCTCATAGCAGGGTTCTGAGGGTTAATCATTTATTTAGTGAGTAGAAAAGTACTTTGGGCATCTCAGAAGAAATACCTTGTATAGAGAATAAATAATACAACAATAACAAGTCAGTGAATTGTAGTTAGTGTGCATTGCTCATCTCAAGTCCTGCCTGGACCCTTCCAGTTCCTCCTCTATGGATGGGCTGAGTGAATTACTGAAGTAAACCACACACATTATTTTTGGTTCACAAAATAAGTCCAATGGATAAAAGAAGGGCTTATTAGAGCTCATCTGAACAGGAGAATAAAACCAGAAAGGCAAGATAATTCAGATACTAGAGTTTTAGCCTTTTTTATTGTCTAAAAAGAACTTTCTAGAACTTTTACAGGGACTATATGAGGCATTATGAGCTCAATTTCTTCTTTACAGGTTCTGTACTTCTAACTCTGATTTGCTATGAATATTCACTAGTGACCTCTTGAATATCTTTTAAAGGATGAAATGTAAGCACATTTTTCTCCCTTAATGGATTTAGGAGAAACATTAATATGCAATCCCCAAATGAAAATTCATAGGCAAAAACATTTTTGCTCAATTTATGTAGACCAAGTCTAAACTAATGGAAACTACTGTTCTCTTCTCCATCACATGATCACACACATTCCTCCTTCCATCCTTTCTTTATCTCTGAGATACACAAAATATATAAGCCACCCACGGAGACTGACGAAATGGGAACCAAGTCCCACTTAGGAGCCGTGGTAGCCTCTCCTCCACCAACAGACCTGCTTCCTGATTCCATCCAAATTCATATGGCTGTAAACGGAGTGAGAACCATTCATATGGCTGTAAACGGAGCACACTCAGAGTCTCTGTCAGTCACTCCTCTGTGAAGATGCTGCCTTCTTTTCTGGTTGTCATGGGGTTAATTCTAACTCCTGGTGATCCGAAGTGTATCAGAGTAGAAGCAGCTGCTTTTTCAGAAGAACATTGCCAGACCTTTCTTTTGAGGTGCCTCCTGATCGACTCAGACCTCCAACTTTTTAGTTCATACCTTGAGCGCTTAACCATTTGTGCCAACAAAGTAGCCTGGAGATGCCTCTATTCTGAAAATCATCAGGGAAGGTCATTTATATTCTTGGGAGAGCTAATGCATCCAATCAGTTTGCTTCCTTCTTAACTCTGTTTGAGTTTACCTCCACTGAGGAAGTAGACATTTTGATATAAGAAAGAGGGACCTAGGGAGAAAAAGATAACTTTTTAAAACATTTTGGGAAAGTAAATAGAATACTAACTCTCTCAACTCTCTCTAGGTATAATTAGAGCCTTACCTATTTCTAAAAAAGAATTGGAGTCGGATCCAAAGACAAATGTGAGGTAATTGGGTCCCAGCCAGTAAGGGAAAAGGAGCTGGAGAGAGAACTGTTAAATCTCAGTGGCAACACTGGCAGATTTTAAAACTGTGTCTGTGATCACAAGGAACCCTTCTCAAAATCCTGGAGGCTAGATGGCATCACTGGAAGCAACCTATCCTATTTCCTGGTGGCACAACAGTTAAATGCTGACTGCTAATCAAAAGGGTTCAAACCCACCAAGTGACCTAGCTGAAAGACCCCATGGTCTGCTTTCATAAAGACTGTTGATGTTGTTGTTAAGTGCCATCGAGTCAGTTCCAGCTCACAGTGACCCTATATAGAGTTTCTGAGGAGCAGCTGGTGGGTTTGAACTGCTGACCATGTGGTTCGCAGTCCAGTGCCACACTTGTTGTTGTTGTTGTTATGTGCCGTGGAGTCGGAACCGACTCATAGCGACCCTGTACAGGGTTTCCGAGGGTGTAAATCTTTACGGGAGTAGAAAGCCTCATCTTTCTCCCGCGGAGCAGCTGGTAGTTTCGAACTGCTGACCTTGCGGTTCACAGCCCAAGTCGTAACCACTACGCTACCAGGAGTCCTCTATATAGAGTACAGCCTAAAAAATCCTATGACTTGATGACACCTAACAACTAGGCTAATTGAGTGCTGTTCATTTCCTCTACAGTAAGCTTTTTCTACATTTGTATTCAACTCATTTTAGTACGGTCCTTACAGCAACGTGCTCTGCAGAAAAAGAGTGAAGACTAGCGGTCCGGTCAGTGAGGTGGAAGAAGTGAACATCTATTGAACTCATAGAACATGAACTCAGAAAAACACCAGCTGTCACCATTTTCTATCTGCTTGAACTGAGCAGGCTGTCCAGGGGAGAGCCCAAGGTGACCTGTGTGGCAGCAGCAAAGAGTTGCTCTGCAATGAGAGTTAGGCAGGGGAGTTCTTGGAAGAAAACCAGCTGGGTTGAAATCTCTTTGATGCAGCATAGTGTGGCTCTGCTGAAGGGCAGAGCAGAGGTGATATTTGATGGCCAGGCCTCTGGAATGATTTGGCACAGAGAAGGAAATGGGAGGAACTGAATTGTGTTTCCTTGTGTGCCAAGCAAGGTGACAGTGCCTGTTTCCTGGGCATGGGAAGGAGAGGATCATCTCTTGCATCTCCTGAAGCTCCAGTGGGGCCAAACATCTCATCATCAGTGAGGTGGCTGCTCGGCCTTCTGAGCCCCCTAAGGAGAGGTAGCATATAGTGGTGTGACAGTGTGCTCTCCTAAATGATTAGCACAAGGTCCGCAGATGGAACCCGCCAGCCACTGCAGGAGAACCATGAGGCTTTGTACTCCTGCAAAGATTTAAAGCTTTGGAAATCCGATTTTAGCACCAAAATAGGGCACATAGCACCTAACAACAGCAACATGCTTTTTATGATAGTAGCATTCTCCAAGCCCATCCCTTTAAGGTTTGATTATGCTCCATAGAGGCTTTGCCTACACCTAGACCTGGCTTTGCAGGATAAGCAAGGCCATTTTGAATTGTAAGGTCGACAGTTCAAAGCCCCCAGCCGCTCCTTGGAAACTCGAGACAACAGAAATCTAACTGCCTTCAGACACTTTTCTAAAGCCCTCTTGACTCTACATACTCCACTACCCATCAAAATACACCGCTGAGTCAGTTGGGACTCGTCCCCCTCCATAGGGCTTTCAGCTGCTGATTTTTCAAAAGTAGTCCAATAGGTCTTTCTCTGAGACACCTCTGAGTGAATTTGAACCACCATCCTTTGTGCCACTTTCAGTGTGATTCTCTCCAGTGATATAAAAGTAGTCACTCTTGTTTGCTAGTAGTAAAGTATGGAACTCACCTTCATTAGATTAAGTAAATGTGTATTTGTTGCTGGGGGAGGTGGGTTGGGTGGAGAACATGTAACATTTGTCAGCTGAAGAGATCAATAATCTAAATATTAGCAGGCCTCATATCCTCTTAATAGCCTCATGTTCAATACTCCTTACTCCAGAAAAACTTTCATTTCCTTTGGTGAGAAATATCCATGTGTAAGGAATATAGATTCCATGCCTGAGGCAAGGACTACATGATTCTATAATCTAAATAGTTTTCAGTTGTACAAAATAAACTGTTTAATTCCCAATATTGAAAAATATTGGTTTTTAATAGTGTTGTTAACCTTTTACCATCAAACATAGTTGTTTATTTATTCATTTAATCATTGAAAGGAATATATTTTAGTGTATAAGCAATTACACTATTTCAGTACAATGTAATATTAAACTTTTTCCACTCATGCAAAGTTTAGTAGCATATTGAAAGTGGAGTCTCCAGGAAAATCAGATCAAAACCTCATTAAGGCATAAGAGGAAAGGACTTATTTCTTTGTTCTCTGCACATTTCCACTAAGTCCCAGTACCAGATTTAATGAATGAGCTATGTAAGTCAGGCTGTGCAGACTCTAAGTACGATTCGAACAGTATTGATCACCAGGTTGCTTTCATTTTTTTTGTGCATGGCCTGAGCCACTTGCAGAGAATCAATATACTTCGCACGAGTCCCTAATATTTGCATGCCATTTTTGAGTTGTCAAAGAGCTCCCATAGATCTTATCTTTTGGCACCTCAGAAAATGTTCTCAGGTAGATGAAACAGGTGAGTAAAGTGGTTTTAACTATTCCCATTTTAAAGCAAAGGAAATTGAGATGGAAGGCTGAAACACTAAGCAAAATGTAGATGCTACCATTCCCAAAATATTTTGAGCTTAATTTAGATAATACTTCTCTTCCTCTACTCCTTCCTCTTTTTTTTCTTCTTTCTTTCTTTATTTTGACAACACTTAGTAGAAACTATTTAAAAAGAAAACTTATTCCTATGACACTATTAAAAGAAAGGCTCTTTCACATCCCTGACCTTTCAGAAGCTGGGTTTGACTAATTTCCAGTCTGGCCCTGCCTTCTGTGTGGCCTCGCTTCTCTCTAAGCAACATGATTCTAATCAATCTGGACTTCCTCCATTGCTGCCCCACTCTCCCCAGTGAGGCATCAACAGTCTGCTCACAAAATTTCTAAATAACTTTAGAAAGTGATGATAAAAAGTAGATTTTTCTACCAGACCTAATGGGGCATTCCCAAGCAATTCCTTCCATACTTTTGCACAGCGCATGCTGTTCATAAATAATGTCAGAAGTGGGCCCTCGCTCCTTTAGTAAGGTGGTCATTTAATGTAAGTAAATCCACATTAAATATTGAAGATCAGAAAAAAGCAGCCTCTTCAAAGGGGTCACATTTAAGTGAAGAAAAAAACAATGTGTGGGGAGAAGACCAGGCTGGTGCTGGATGGCACAGAGTTAATGGCTCATAGAGAGCATATACATGTTTTTTAAAGATGTTTTATTGCTTACAAAAGGAAGTAGTCTTGAGAGACTGGATACATAAACTGGCTCCAGCCAGCTGCGGCTGTCGGACTAGGAAGGATCCTGTTCAATTAGTGTTGTAAAATAAAATACTTTGTAAAGGAAATAAACACGATGCGAGCTAAGATTCATGCTTTCAAATATACACATGGTTTGAATTTTTAATTAGGGCTGCTAATTACAGTCATCAGAAAGCAGAACAGAATAGATTTTACCTTACATTTAGCAGACAAGCCTTCAACCCCAGTGTATTTTTCAATTTCATTAATATTTTATGAAAATGGCCCTTGCAGCTTCAGCCTATTCCAGTCTCCTACAAAACTGCCCCACATTATGGATGCCAATGCCTTTAAGCCATGTACATTAGTGTGATGACAAAATGCAAAACAGCATCTTGTCAACCATTGCACCAATTGATTCTATTAGATAGTGTCAAAACAGTTGGGTGTGAGGTATAATCTCAGTGACATCAATGATGAAGCAAGACACTAGCTGAGAACAGTGATTAGCTATAAGCCAGAAATTAATGATTCTAATATTTTTGAACAAATTAACCTTAATGAACTGGTCTTGCAAATACTGTATTAGCTACCGATAAGTCAGTGGAGCAACACTGTTACACGTACACATGGTGACTTACACAGATGTGGATATTATACAAACACAAAATTGATGTGAATTTTCTATGTTTCTTCATCTCTTGTGCCTATTTGTACCTCAGGTACAAAGACATATTACTCCTTTGATCAGAATGTAATTGGCAGTGATTTAATACATTATAAAATTGTCTATAACATAGTGGAAACATAAAGAAAGCATTCCCCCCAAAGTTGGAGGATGTTGTTGTTAAGTGCTGTCGAGCTGGTTCTGACTCATAGCGACCTTGTATAGGGTTTCTGAGGAGCAGCAGGTGACTTTGAACTGCTGACCTTGTGGTTCAAACTGACCTTGCAGTCCAGCACATTAATCCACAGCACCACACCAGGGCTCCAAAAGTTAGAGTACAATGGTTAGAAAATAAAATGCGCATGCTTAATATACATAACTTTCCTAAATGCTAAGAGATTCCTTTCACAAAACAAGCATATTTTTCTTCTATTGGGAAGACTATCACTTTGCCTCCATGTTCATCCATCTATGTTGTTAAATTTGGCTTTTCATAAATTGAATTTTCTTAAAGTAAGTCATGTTTGCAGTCCTTCTTGAAAGGAGGTGCATATTTACCTCTTGCAACTATCATCAGCCACTCCTCAGATACCTTATACAGGGTTGCTATGAGTCAGAACTGACTCAATGGCACTTAACAACAGCGACAATAATTATGGGAAAGTTCATTACAGTGATCCCAAAGTTCACATGGGTGTGTTGGTTTTGAAAAGAAAAATAAAATAAAGACACAAACATATTTGTTAGTAGTTTCTACAATACAATTTTGCTCAGTCTTGTATTTCATGCAATTAGTGTGTCAAAGTCAATGAAATTCAGTTAGCTGTAACACATTTGACAGACAATTCAAATGGAATTGTTGTTCTTAAGTGCCATCGAGTCGGTTCTGACCCATAGCGACCCTGTATAGGGTTTCCAAGGAGTGGCTGGAATATACCACCCTAAAACAGTTCACCTCCAAATTTATTTGTTGCTCAAATTTATTTTTTTTTTCAATGTTGTTTGGACAGTTGCTTTTGTTAGGTAGTTTCTCTTGCATTTTCTCATGCCAAGGTGCTTCAATTTTTTTCTCCTAATTTCAAAGACTGCAATCTTTTTTTTTTTTTTCCTTTTCTTTTAAGGGTTTAGTACCCACTCAAATCTGTGGTCCCAAATCCTGGAATCCCATTTACAAACACTGTACAACACCCAAATGGCTAATTTACAGAAGTGGAAACAAAAGTAAGGCAGTTGCCAACAACAGTTTGTTGTCTTAACTTTGACTTGCTTTCCTGGGAAAGACGAAAACAGAATTTTCAATGTGAACTGTCAGCCCTCGTTATGACAGAAACTCACTAGTGAGAGATCCGAGTCCTGCTTCCATTGGCAGAATGAAGCAAAGGAACCTTTCAAGCAGAATTCTTTCAAGCTTCTGCTGCAACTCCACTTAAATAATTTACTTTTTATTTTTTCTCATACTATTCTTTCTAAACTTGGTTGACATGTGCGTTGACAAGCATGCTTTACTGCACAAGAAGACTTGTGTATTTGGAAAGGAAAAAAAAAGAATCACAAAAATCCCTCCAACTCTGAGAATAAGAGAACTACTGTATACACTTTAGGGAAACATGTACAATTAGTCTTTACTCTGCCTCAATAAAAGAGGCCGAAACCAAACCAAAACTATTGCTGTCCAGTGCATTCTGACTCAGTGACACTCCAGGACACAGTAGAATAGCTCCCACACATTCCAAGGGGGTAAATCTTTATAGATGCATATGGACACATCTCTCTCTCTTAAAAAGTGACAGGTGGGTTCTAATCGCTGACCCTTCCATTAGCAGCCTAGTGCTTAACCACTGTGCCACCAGAGCTCCCTACTAAAAAAGGCACTAAATATAAATGAATATAAGGCAAATAGTTGTTTTAAAGCAATATTCCTAACTAATGTAAGCACCAAACCAGTAGTTGTGTACTTAATTCAACAAAATCTAACTGGCCATTGAACTGTTATTTAGGCAGAAAGGACTTAAATCTGTTCTCAGAACATAATGTATCACTATTTAATCAGTGGAAACTTTCATTTTAAAAATACATCCTTTTAAATTTTTGACAGTTACTGAGGAGTATAGTAGATGAAAAAAATGTTGTGGAAATAATGCTAAGCATAGCTCCTTATTTTCTAGCCCTTTGGTCTCATACGTCAATATTTATGATGATGTTTAGTGACCAAAATAGAAGGTGGGAAGACAACAGGGCTATTCATGCCATTCATATAGATTTGGATTATAAGTGTAATGCTTGGCCCATGCTAATTAAGTGACTTTACGTTGAAATAATACAAAGATTATTTTCTTGCCTGCCACACTATAAGAGGATTAAAATCAACGCTGTTTCAGAGAACAATATTTTCAGGATTAGTTTTATTTTTTAAAGATTGTGTTTTCTAAATAATTAGTATTATTTCGATAAAACATCATTTCTTATACTCTTGAAAGACTTTTGTGCACTGGCTTTTTAAATGGTTCATAGAATTATACCTACTATGCAATTTTAAATATACATAGAGCAGAATTTAAAAAATAACATATTATCAAATATGCCAGTCAATTTCACCTTCTAGTAGGTCCCTCCTTTATAAATCTTTCAATTGTTGTTGTTGCTGTTAAGTGCTATCGAGTCTGT
This sequence comes from Chrysochloris asiatica, assembly GCF_000296735.1. Taxonomy (NCBI): domain Eukaryota; kingdom Metazoa; phylum Chordata; class Mammalia; order Afrosoricida; family Chrysochloridae; genus Chrysochloris; species Chrysochloris asiatica. The sequence continues at coordinate 40,325,338 of NW_006408523.1, forward strand.
TCCAACTCTGAGCAACACTGTATAGTGTTTCCAAGGAGTTGCTGGTGGGTTTGAACTTCTACCCTTCTGGTTCGCAGTCCAGTGCTGATCTTACAGTACCACACCAGGCATCACTTGTTGTTAGTGGATAAAAAGAAAAAAAAAAAACAATACAACAACATTCCAAAATTATAGAGAATGTTGCTTGGCCACAGATGTTTGACATGAATACATGTATAAGGAAAAAGGTGTCTAAGCCGGTCACAAGAAGGTTGGACCCACTCTGAAGCTTCCCAGGAGAATGAGTTGGTGATCTGATCTGGTAAAGATTGCTGCTGCTGTGTGCCATCGAGTCAGTTCCAACTCAGAGTGACTCTGAATAGGCTTTCAGAGGCTATACGTTTTTACAGAGGCCAAAGTCTACTTTTCCCGAGGAGTGGCTTCAATTCAAACTACCAACTTTACAGTTAGCAGACCAACATAACCCTGTATGCTACCAGGGGTCCTCCCTATAAAGATTACAGAGAAACTCTATTGGGCAATTCTGGTCCTTCACATGGTGTTTCTATGAGTAGGAATTGACTCACCCAAGAACAACACATACAATAAAACCTGTGAGAGACAGAACTTGATGGGTGTGGCTTGTTTATCTTGGTCGCAAACGTTTTCTGCCTTTGACAAGTACAGGTTTGCCACTTTGATATCACACACTTTTAGGACATTTTAAAGATTTCCTTCTCTGACAGGTTTCCACCTTGCACGGATTCCAGCGTTTGCAAGTTTTAATCTATAAATTCTTCATTATTTGGATAGGGACATAGTACTACCATTACAGTTCAGGTAATAACCGAACCTGAAGATGCATTCAGACCAAAGAAACAGACTGCATAATTGCTTTAGAATAAATTGTTCCAAAATGTATTTTCAACTTGCAATGGGACTTATTTGTAGAATTATTTTGAAATCATAATAAATAACGAGTCCCTGTAAGTCCAATTTTTCCTAAGGGTCTAGAAAGCATTTTATTAATTTATACCAACATGTTTGCACATGTATGTATGTTGTTGTTGTCAAGTGCCTATGAGTTGGTTCTGACTCATAGCAAGGAGCAACTGGTGAGTTTGAACTGCAAACATTGTGGTTGGCAATCCAATGCTTATCCTACAGTACCGTGCGAGGAGTCCTGTACATGTATAATTACCAAATATTTTGAAATTAAGGTGCAAATTATTGGTGAAAAAAAATTTTAAACATTAAAATTATTTTGTAAAATTTAGTTGATTCACATTCACACATATGCTGGTCCCCAGTATTCCTTTCACCCAACAACTCTATAATACATAGTTTTAAACTAGTGACTTATAATCGTGGAAGAAAGATGAGGCTTTCTGCTCCCGTAAAGATTTACAGCCTTGGAAACCCTGTACAGGGTCGCTATGAGTAGGAACCGACTCCACGGCACACAACCACCACCACCGCTACCAATCTTGTGCAATTAACTCAAATCCATTACTTTTTTACCTGCTTCAATATTTATGTAAAAAGCTGGACAATAAATAAGGAAAACTAAAGAATATCTTACTTTGAATTATTGTGCTAGAAAAGAACATTGAATATATATGGTAGACTTTCACAAGAATGGAGTCTTGGTGTGGAGCTGTAGAATAAGCACTGGGCTTCAGGTCAGTTTGAACTGCAAAGCCGGCAGTTCAAACTCACCAATCACTTCCTGAAAACCCTATACAGGGTCTTTATGAATCTGAATCCATTCGATGGCACTTAATAACAACAAGAAGCCATAAAAATGAGTAAACCTATGTTGGAAGAAGTGCTGCCTGAATGTCCCCAAGAATCGATGATGGCAAGACTTCATCTCATGTACTTTGAATATGGTACCAGGAGGGCATAGTCCCTGGAGAACAATAATCTCTGGCAGCTTCATTTCTAACGAGCATTCTAGCTGTACTTTTTCCAAAACAAATCTGTTCATTCTTGTGGCAGTACATGGTATATTCAGTATTTTTCACCAATTTCATAATTCAAAGGCATCATTTTTTCTCCAGTCTTCCATATTCATTGTCCCACTCTTGCATAAATATGAGGCCATTAAAAAGATCATGGCTTGAGTAGGTATACCTTAGTCCTCAAAGTGACATTTTGCTTTAAACTCTGTTATTGTTTGCTTGTGCTTGTGATCCAGTTCTGACTCATAGTGCCCCTGTATAGGGGTCCCAACGAGCATCTAGTAGGTTTGAACTGCTGACCTCCTGATTAGCAGTCCAATGCTTATCCTACAGAGGTCTTTTGTAGCATATTTGCCAAATGCAGTATATCATTTGATTTCTTGACTGCTACTTCCATGGGCATTGGTTGTGGATCCACATACAATAAAATCCTTGACCTCCATCTTTTTTTTTGGTTAACAAGGGGGTGGTTAATGGGCCAAGTGGGAAGAATTTTTTCTTTCTTTCTTTCTTTTTTTTACCTTGAGGTGTAATCTATACTGAAGGCTGTAGTCTTTGATCTTCATCAAGAAATGCTTCAAATCCTTTCCTCTTTCAGCAAGCAAGGTGGTGTCAACTGCATATCACAGGTTGCAAACAAATCTTTCTCCAATTTCAATGCTGTGTTCTTCTTCATACAGTCCAGCTTCTTGGGTTATTTGCTCAGTGTACAGATTGCATAAGTATGGTGAAAGGGTACAACCTGACACACATTTTCTTTGATTTTAAATCATGCAGTATCTCCTTGTTTTGTTCTTGGTCAATGTAAAAGTTCTACAAGAGCTCAGTTAAGTGTTCTGGAATTCTTCCATATTGTACATAATTTGTTATGATTCATACAGTTGAGCCCCTGTATACCGAGGATACACAGGTGAACATCTTTCTATTATTCTCTATTTTCAGCCAAGGTCCATCTGAAATATGACTAGTCAGAATTAAGACTAGCTGTAGGATCAGCACTTGACTGAAAACCACAAGGTCAGTAGTTCAAACCTCCAGTTGCTCCTCAGAAATCCTACACTGGATTACTATGAATGGCAACTGACTCAACAGTACTTAACAACAACAATAGCTAGGAAATACAATACACCCCCGATTTCTCATAGCTATAAAATTTTAATTGATTGTTAGACTAAATGGTACTATTTTGGATCTATTACATTAAATGAAATATATTATTAAAATTAATTTTCCTATATTTTTTTTACATTTCTTAGAAAAATTAAAGCTGCAACGTGTGGTTTAAATTGTTTTCTACTCAGCAGTGCTGGCCTATAGGGTAGTAAGCAGTATGATAAGCTCCTGAAATTCAGTGATGAAAATGACAGTGGCTGACCTTCAAAGAGCTTAGTTAAGTGCTAATCTTAAAAGTCTGGAATAAAAATTCCAACAGTATTGTTTTGCTGTACTTTGACATACATAGAATATGCTTTTTAAATGACTTTCTGTTGAGGTAGGATTCCTAATGTGTAAAAATTACTTAATACATACAATGTTCTATAAACTATCTATTTTTGTTGGTTCACCATTGCACTTGGTTTGGCTAAATTAAAGTGCCAAGTCCAGTTGACCTGTCATACTGACCTTTGCCTTCAGAAAGACTTTTGTCACTATTGGGGAACTCAGTCTAATGAAGAGACTGAGTCTGTTGCCAAACAACCTAGACATACAAACTGACTTCGCATCCTGGCAATGGTTGCTCTGAGCCATTGGCATTCAACTCCCCTGGTTCTGCTTAGGATCAATGACAAAGGTATTTAGGGTGATTTAGACTTTATCTCTTTGAGAAGCTAATTTGCCTGCACAGAAATGGGATCTGTGACTTTGGCCTTGTTAGCATCATACTTTCGTTATTATAGGAGATCTGATAGCACAAAGATTAAGCACTCATCTGCCAACTGAAAGGTCAGTGGTTTGAATTCCATGGAAGAAATATGTGTCAGTCAGCTTCAGTAAAGATGACAGTCTTGGAAACCCTATGGAGCAGTGCTCTGGCTTACAGAGTTACTATGATGAACTTTATGACAACATCAAGCTCCTAAGTAGAGCCTCTTAGGACAAGGCAAAGGAGTGCCCACCCTGTAGAAACATAAGAGAAGCTCACTCACTGTGACACCACTGGATCATGTTAATTATTTCCTGGAACCATGAACAGTAATCTGGCTTTGTTTCTGCCATGACCAGATGGTCTCCTTGTTCTCACAACAAAACCTTTCAATTATTATAAGCAGTTTCTTTTTGTTCTCATTTCCTCAGAATAGCTTTTATTAAAGACTGTTCATTTATGCTTGTCAGAGGTGAAACTAAATTTCAAAGGGGATTAAAGGAATTTCTGGCACCCAGCAATGGCATCGTATGACAGTTCTAAAATGTTTTGCCCGTGAGAAAAAAAGAAAAAAATGGAGTGAGTGATTTGGTAGTCTTGAGCAGAATGCAGTCTTGTTAGGATAGACAAATGTATTTGCTCAGTGTTCCCCAACCTACATCTCGATGGCTAATGGTGGAAATTATCTGACAAGCATGACCAAGGCCACTGGGCCATCTCTTTGTGGCAGACATCTGAACACAGTCCTTTACCTTCACTTACTGTTAGCATCAACAATTAACCTGATATACCTCAGGTTTGCTGTGTTCCTATTTATCCTCCCTTTACAACTAATGCAGGACCCTAAAAGACACAATCACTAACTTCAAACATTTTCATTATTCAAATGCTCAAATAAAATGTTTATTTTCTGTAAGCTTTCAATTAAGGACACTAATATTATATTTTACTAAAATATGTATTTGGGCCCTATGACTCCATAGTCAATTGTCTCACATTTCTGACATGTAGACAACGTACTATGTCTTGATTTTCACAAATAAAATTATTAAGCATTGTTATAATATTAACTAGTTGGAGAAAATAAGATTAAGATCACAATTTACATTTCCTTCCTGCAATGATCTATTATTTACTTTAGATCTTTTCTAGTGAACTCACATACTCGCCTTTGAAAGAATTTATCACAATGTTAGATAGAAAGGAATTTAATTTTTTTATCAATATGTTTGATGTCAAATATATACAAATTAAAATGTCTTTATTTTTATATATTGTTCCATTATTATAAAAAGTTGTTGAGCTAGCCACTTTTCAAAGATAGATAAAGCAGTCTTAGCTGAACACTTTTGTGAAGATCTGCAAAAGCCCTCTTAAGAATCTTTCATATTCTATATACTCCTCTGACATTTTTTTTTACTGTAATAAAAAATATAGTAGCCATACTATAATACCCTTCAATGAATTTATTCATAAAGAGCTATATCTTCCACAGCAAAGTTACAATTAAGATGTCAAAGGTGATAAACACACAGGAAGTTTTCAGAAATTGGATGTGCCCTTCTCTTCGCTACCTTCCTAGAACTCAATCAGGCCATGGGTTGTGTGTAGCATTGGACTGGATATTAAGTAAGAAGCATGATAGCTGTGAGTCACATTGAAAGCTTCCTCAGTGTTTTCTGGCAGGCGGTTCAATCCTGGAAGTGGGGGGTTGTTGTCAGTTGCTGTTGAGATGGCTCCAACTCATGGTGCCATATAAAACAGAGCAAAATGTTTACCAGTCCTTCACCATCGTCACTATCATTGATATCTTATCATCGTTATTCCACCCACTGTGTATTTTAAAGGTCTTCCAGCCTAGTCAGCCTATCTTACAGCACTTCATCAGACGATAATTCTGTGATTTTCAGAAGTAGATCTCAAGACTTTCTTCCTAATTTGCCTTGGCCTGGAAACTCTGCAAAGTCCTGCCCATCATGACTGATCCTCCATCTCTAGAGAAAAGAGATCTCACCAAGTGATTCCAGATCTCACCAAGTGAGATCACCACCAAGTGCTGCTGGGCATGTTTTCTCATGATCTGTGGTCTGCCTAGAGAGAAGGTCAGTTGTAGAGATGAAGAGTCCTAAATTCGGGTCAGATGAAACAAGATCAACTGGTCAAATGGCAGGCAGGTTTGACAGGTAAGAAGGCAGACTGCTGACAAATCCAAAGGTCAGCAGGCAGTAGAGCAGGTCACTGGCTCAAGTCCAAAGAACTGAATTTCTTTACCATGTTCAGTCCTATTTCATCACAAAGCAAAGGTGAATGCTCTCCCTCCAAGACTGAAACTCAAAGGGAACTCATGAGCAGGCATACAAGATTGCTGGTGATAACACTGGTCAGCTGGTGAGTGAAAGAGGGAGAAAGCCAGCAATGAAGATATGGGCTGAGTTTGGCCATGTTCCATAGACTCTTATCTACCTGATTCATTGGACTAGCAGACATCACAGGAGAGTCGACTATCAACAGGATAGTTCAGGGATGTATTGGTCCTCATAATTGGATATTCTACTCATGAGGTCAGGTTGTGCTTATGTCACTTGTCCCATGGTCCCCCTCTCCAGGAATCTGAAGAAGCAGACTCAACTGGTGTTGCTGCTTCTCAAGGATGCAAGCACACCGGGCATTCATGCATAAAATTCCATGGAAAGAGATGGTACATTTCAGAGAGAGAGAAGAGGGTCTTTCTCCATGAGTGGAGAAGACCAGAGGAAATGGGGAGCATTCCTACCTTAGAGTAATCATTCTCCTCTGACAATTTTTTAAAGAACAACTTATCACTTTGAAATTCAACAGTTGTTTTCAATCTAATCAAAGCATATTCTAGATTAAAGATATTTTTAGTCAACTTAAAAATGAGAAGCAAAAGGATTTTATGTATGTGTAAAAAGGAATTAGTTATATTAGAGCCATATTGGATTCCATCTTAAAGGTGTTTTGTCATTTATATAAATATATTTGTATATATGTTGTGCCATTTAGTCGGTTCTGACTCATAGTGACCCTGCATAGGGACTCCCAGGAGCAGCTGATAAGCTTGAACCACCAACCTTGCAGTTCAAACATACCTTTCAGTACAGTGCGTTACTCTGGAGTACCACACGAGGATTCCTTATTTGTATATATAGCACTTTAAAAAAAATCGGTAAGACATGAAAACAGCAAGGCTAGTTTGAAAACTATCATGTAAATCACTATTATTTAGGTGGTTGGTTAATAGAAGCAAAATTTCAATAGCTCAATTATAACTATATTAAAACTTCACTAGAAAATAAGTTAATTACATGAATTCATAAGCATTTAATATTGTACATATAACTAGGTAGACGCATTAAGAATGAATTACTAATATTTTCTATTGTTAATACATGGTTAATTAATGATTAAACAGTGTTTTACTGCTTGCTCATTAATGATTTATTACAATTACTTAAACATTTTTCCCAGATTTGAGGGCCTTAAGTAGACATCTTCAGATTACTTTTCAGGTTTTCTGCTTCCTACTGGTTACTATGTTTTCTATTGTATTACTCGGATCTTTCAATTATGAATAATGAATATGTTGAACACTTGGTCAGTATGAATTAATTCATTGACTTGTATAAATTTGACCAGTTGAGTGGATATGAAAAAGGACACAGGTTTGTGTGAGTTCAGTTTTACTCTCTTCCCATTGATGGGTGTTCTTACATTGTGAATGAGAAAAAAGACTACCATCAAGCGGATTCCATTCATTGCAACCTCTGTGTATTAGAACAAAACTGTGCTCCATAGAGTTTTCAGAGTTGTGACTTTTTTGGAATCAGATAACCAAGGCTTTCTTGCAAAGTGTCTCTGAATAGATTCAAACCTCCAATCTTTTGATTTGTTGCCTAGCATCTAACTGCTTGTGCAACCCAGGGACCTGGGAGAAGAAAAAAATGGGAGACATTAAATAAAGTGCAACCCATCTTAGAATCGAGTCCCTGTTTCAGCACTCCAGTTCTGCTTAAGAACAGTCTCCTTATGGTAAAGAGGCAGAGAACTTCTCTTAAAGTGGCTGCTCTAGAGATGCAAATGCTCTTCTGTCTAGCATTTCTCTTGGTCAGGTTGTCTGATGCCCAGGTCAAGTTAGTCCCATGAACAGGCCTTCAGATGGTGGGAGGAGATTCTCTCACCATGCAGTTCATTTGGAGATGGTTCACACAACAAGACATAACATCGATGGAACTTACACCATCTGAAAACTGGTAACTGATTTATTTTGATTTTTCTTATCACAAAGGTGCGCTTTCCATTGCTTCTTAATTTTCCCAGAGTCTCCCAGAATATAATTCTATCTTCTGATATGTACCTGACAACCAGACTGAGGTGTTTTCCTCCCATTTTGGGAAACTACATGGAAATAGCTTCTGGGGTATGATATTACAATCTTCACGCTTGTCTTTATGTATCTATTTGTCCTTATCAGGGGGCTCTGTGGCTGCTGGGAGACTGTGTTAAGTTGGTTTATAAACGACAGTAAAGTTCAGGAAATAGCTTTTGTTTTCTGACAAGTGTGTGGTGGGGGAGGGGGGCACTACTAAAGTTAACTTTCTCCCACTCTTCCTTTTTGAAAGCTGGATCCAGTGATGCAGTTCAGTTGTTAAAGCACTCGACTGCGAGTCAAACTATCTGCAATTTGAACCCACTCTTTCAAAAAATAGGGCTTGAAAGTTCAGATGGTCATAGCAAATTCACTTATTTTAATCCTGCCAAGGAAAGACAGAGAAATATAATTCTTAGCACACTAGCTTTAGAAATTCTGATAAACTTTATCTGATGTACACTTGACTATATCCTTACAATAAGAACCATTTTGGAATTAGATACTATACATCTAATTCTAGATAAAATCCATATCCTCTTCAACCTTTACTGTACATCAATTTTTATTTTAAAATAGAATTGAAGTTTAAGGTCATGTAATACCTCTAGGTATCTACAAATCTTTAAAAAATTTGAATGGAGATGTCAATATATAGTAGGAGTGCTCATGGCGTTGGAGACATAGAAGAGAAGATGGTCTATAACAGAGGAGGAAAAGCAGGTTAAATATTGCCAATGAATGTTCTTAATCCCAGTTTATAAAGCCTTCTCCTCGATATATATTTAGGTCAAAGGATAAATATACTCTAAATTGATGCTATGTTGCAATGTAAACCTAATATATACATGCTATGTGTTATGTAATTGTAAAAATTCATAGTTATGTGTCATAACACTCAAAAAGCGAATTTTGCTGTACATTTCTAAAAACTGTTAGGAAACAGTCAAATTTATTTTTACCATTCAAGTGTTATTTAGGGTCAAGATTTCAAAATCAGTTAGGTACCACCCATCGCCAGCAAAATTTTTCTGGAGATAACATTTGAAATTTTTTTTCATTCTGTTAACTCTGTCAAAATCCAATGAGGCAGGAGTTGAATATTTGGAAATTTAAAGTAATATGTTGAAGGTGTAAAGGAAAATCTGAATAAACGCAGGCTTTACAAATGTTTTGCAATTTTACTACCCACCTAAAGCAAGTGGGTTTTGTCAATGATAGTTTTGAAGGTAAAGGTAAATTCATTACATCAGTATACAAGTTTGCATTATCCCCTAATATCACCTCTTTAGCTGTAAAACCAATCTTCACTCATTCATCCATCAAATTATTCTTCACTCATTTACTAATTTTTGTTGGGGCTCAGAAACAGACACTGGGCTTTTAGAGTAGTCAAAAGAAATGATATTCTTGTGGCATTGTAGACAGAGCAAACAGGATTCAGTAGTAAAATACCTCTTTGTACTTTCTTGTCAGTATGCTGAACAAATAATCCTATAAACTGGATTATATGAAGAAAAACATGGCATAAAGATTGGAGGAAGACTCATTTACAATCTTCAATATGCAGATGATACAACCTTATTTGCTGAAAGTGAAGAGGACTTAAAATACTTACTGATGAAGATCAAAGACCTCAGCCTTCGGTATGGGTTACACTTCAATATAAAGAGAATAAATATCCTCACCACTGGACCAATAAACAACATCCATATAAGTGGAGAAAAGATTAAAGTTGCCAAAGACTTTATTTTGCTTGGATCAACTATCAACACTCATGGAAGCAGCAGTCAAGAAATCAAACAACGTATTGTATTAGGCAAATCTGCTGCACAAGTTCTTTTTAAAGTGTTGAAGAGCAAAGATGCAGTTTAAGGATTAAGGTGCACCTGACCCAAGCCATGGTATTTTCAATAACCTCATATGCATGCAAAAGCTGAACAGTGAATAAGGAAGACTGTAGAAGATTGATGCATTTTAATTATGGTGTTGGAGGAGAATATTGAAAGTACCATGGACTGCCAAAATAACAAATTGATCTGTGTTTGAATAAGTGCAGCCAGAGTGCTCTTTGGAAACCAGGATCGCCCGACTTTGTCTCTCATACTTTGGACATATTGTCAGGAGAGACCAGTCACTGGAGAAGGATATTATTTTTGGTAAAGTGGAGGGTCCAACAAAAAGAGGAAGACCCCCAGCTATATGGATTGGCACAGTGGCAGTATCAATGGGCTCAAACATAGCAACAATTGTGAGGTTGGCCCAGGACTGGGCAGTGTATTGTGCATAGGATCACTATGATTCTATGTCAGCTTGATGGCACCTAACAACAACAACCACATTAATCTGCATCACCATTAGTTGACATCAAGATGTTTCTGACTCATGGTGACCCAACTATATCAGAGTAGAACTATGTTCCATACAATTTTTAATGACTTATTAAAGATGCATTGCCAGGTCCTTTTTTTGAAACAGCTTTGGGTGGATTAGAACCTTCTATCTCTTGCTTAGCAGCTGAGTGGGGTCTCTGTCTATAGACTCTTGTTGTTGTGTGTCATTGAGTCAATCCCAACACATAGCAAACCTATGAGTAGAACTGCCTCACAGGGTTTCCTAGTGTTGTTAAGTGCCTTGAGTCCATTCCAACCCATAGCAACCCTTTACAGGGTTCCCAAATCTGTAAATTTTTGCAGGAGAAAAAAGTCTTATTTTTCTCCTAGGGAACAGCCATTGGGTTTAAATTGCTGAACTTTTGGTTAGTAATTGAGCACTTAACCATTGTGCCATGGGGTTCTTATCTAGAGGCAAGGCAAGGATAAGTCTCCTACAATTGCCTCAGGTAGAAAAGACTCTACCTAGTTCAAGAACATAAATAGATTAGGATTTGAGAGAGTACAGCTCTTGTTATTTAAGAACAAAAAGACTAAATTTCTATTTCAAATATCCAGTCCGTAAGGATACTTCTTTTTCCTCATAGAACTAAAGCATTATGTGTTTGGGGTAAGTATACTTGGCCACCATCATCAGAGGAATAATCCATGACTGAATGACTAGGTAAAATCAAACAGAAGGGGATGAAACAACATGTGGCTTTGCTGTTATTGATGTTAAGTGCCATAGAGTCGGTTCCAACCCATAGCGATCCTGTGTAGGGTTTCCGAAGAGGAGCTGGTGAGCTTGAATGGGACTACCACATGTTGCTTAGCCCTCTTATTTTTATTGCCTTTACTCTGAGCAAAAGAAGTCTTTATATCTGTAAATGTAAGTTTGAAACCAAATTAAGTTCTCAATACTAAACCAGGTAGATGCTAATAGAAGATTTTATTAACCTATACTCCCTGGTCTAAAATGTATGAGCTCTAACTAATCTGTGGACCCCCTTACACTGATCTTTCATAAAGAAAGGGTCTATAGCTTTCTGTAACTATTGGAAGATTCCAACTTTCACAAATTAGGAACAATTGCCACTTGAGTGGCATAAAAATATATTCTCTGAATTCTGGAATTTCAAACTTTTTCCATAAAACTGTTTGTTTCAAGTGAAGAGTATGCAAAGTCTAGTCAAGATCTACTACTATTTGATGAAACTGAGGAGAATAAAAAACTAACTTTCATTACTTTACATGACTCAATTTCATTTCCAAATTCTGAGTTAGCCTAAGTACATAGGCATGCTTAGAATGTATTTCCCACTGAGGAATAAATAAGGAAAGTTTTCTAAAAATTAAAAAATCAATTTTTGGCATGCTCATTAGGCTGCATAACCTAATTTATTACTTTTTTTAAGTGTATATTTGTAATAGAAATTTATATGACTTTTTAACTCAAATCATTCTTGTAATCCTGGGGGGGTAACTAACCATAAAATAATTTCCATCTTTAAGTAGGGAAAATAATGCATAAATATGGTGTGGAATTGTGGGTTAATGGCCTGGACTGCAAAGTCAATATGAACCATAAAGTTGGAGGTTCAAGCTCACCAGCCCCTCCTCGGAAACCCTATACAAGGTTGCTATGCATCAGAACCAACTCACCAGCACTTAATAACAACCTAATACATATATGTTTATATGTATATATATATAGATATACAGAGAGAAAGAGAGAGAGTCCTGGTGTGGTATTGCAGTGTAATGCATTGAACAGCAAAGTAGATTTGAACTACAAGGTTGGAGGTTCAAATACACCAGCCACTTCTCAGAAACCCAAGATAAGGTCTCTATGAGTTGGGACCAACTTGAGGCACTTAACAACAACTATAAATATATATAGTATTTATCCCTGGTGTGGCACTGTGGGATAAAGCACTGGAGCACAAGGTCAGCAGTTCAAACCCACCAGCCCCTTCTTGGAAACCCTATACAGGGTTGCTATGAGTCACAACTGACTTGACAGCTCTTAACAACAATACCCTATATATGTATGTTGCTGTTAAGTGCTGTAGAGTTGATTCTGACCCATAGCGACCTTGTATAGCGTTTCCAAGGAGCAGCTGGTGAGCTTGAACCACCGTCCTTGCAGTTCAAACAACTTTGCAGTCTGACACATTAGACCACAGTACCACACCAGGACATAGATATAATATAAAATAAGATATATATACACACACACACAAATATATGTGTGTGTGTATCTTATTTATACTAACAATATATATAATATGTAATATGAAATAAGATATATACATATATGTCTTATTTATACTAACCATAGTTTGTTCTTCTCGCTGGATATTTTTGTGACCTTATCTTTGCTACTTGAAACTTTTGCACAGTAATACTTTATTCTATCTCAAAGACATTATATGTCATCATCCACCTTCCTATGTCAGAAAATGGCAAGATCACAATAGCTTAAACTGAAGGTAATAGTCCCTGGCATGCCCAAATACACTTTAAGGGGAAAAAAAGTTTTTCTAGGAATAAAAGGTGCAGGAAAATCTGTCATGCTAAAATGTTATTTTTAAGCACAAAGTCAAGATAAATAAAACTGTCCCTCTTAGAACAAAGTACTTTGATTTTATTTAATATTAGCTCTTATATACGTGTTAATTAATTAGTCAATTTAGGATTCTACAGAGCAAACAAAGCAAAAACTTCACAAACAATATATTATCTCAGTCTAGGTATGATAGAATGTATTCTGGCATTGAGCATTGACAAATGTGTTTATGTTTAAGCATCTTAGTGAACAGAGGAGAAAGTATATTTATTCCAAGTTAAATTATGCCTCTAGATAACATGATGGCAACTAAATTTATGACATCCATCTATGGAATCTCCATTGAAGATACCGGTTATCGGAATAAAAGCGCAAATGACTTGTCGGTTCAATGTTTTAACCAGGAAAGTCCAACTGGAACTTTTTCAGGTTCACAAATAGCATGGCTCACTGTACTGAAATGCTGGGTCCAAATGGAAGATCCCTTCTGAGGTTACAGTTTAGAGTAAAACAGATTTATGAATAATCAATGCACTCATATAACCATGGATGTTATCAGCTCATCCAAGATGGAAAACAACAGGAAACTTAGCCAAGAATCATTTTATTTTTGCCCTTCTTAGTATATGCATTGGAAAAGAACCCCACTGGCCCTTTTTTAGCTAGTAATGTCTAATGCAGGAAGACAGGAATAAGCAGAGTAGAAAGCACCTGTCAGATCTATTTCCCATTCTCCTTGATTAGCATGAAACATTAATAGGGCTTTCAGAAATTCTGGTCTGAAATGGGCTTTGCTTGAGAACATGTCAGTCTTTACTGCACAAAAGCCACTGTCATTAAAAAAGGGCAGATAACTAAAGAAGACTCTTCCTTGAAATTTATACCTTTTCCCCCCACAATGACAAATTATTTTAATAATGGGAATCACACACACTGCCATTTGTATAATGTTTCCCATAAAATCCTCCCATTAAATGTGCTCCTTTTCTTGATGCATCTCTTTAAAAAAAAAAAAAATGACACATACAAAATGATACATTGTGCCTTCTTATAAAGAATTGAAAATGAACATACAGTGGTGGGTTAACATAGATTTTAATAACAATTTCACTGTTGTGCATTTCATTGTTTGGTACTGAAAACCAGGGTTGTTCCAATTACCCTGGGCAATGCCTAAGGATAAAACAAATCATATGGTGGTGAACTATTTTCACCTATTCATTCTTCTACAGAGAAAGATATTCATAAATACTAAAGAAAATCAGATATGTACCAAAATATTACACCTGGCCTCAACACTCCTGACCACAAAATATATGTAGCCAAATAATAAAAATAAAGCAGTCACACACAGAAAATCCTCTTGGTATTTCTAGGATATTTGGAAGACTTGACATACTGTTCATTTTCATTAAGAGTGAGTCAAAATGATTTTGGTTCTCCAAAATGGATGCAAAACAAAACATAAAAAGCATTATAGGGTTCAAGTAAAAATGTCATTGATCACAAAATATAGCTTTCAGTTCCTTAATAAAACTGTAACTAGATTTATAATTTGATGTGTGAGTGGTCAGGTCTAAAACCTCCTATTTGAGGTGACTGTTTGTTTATTTATGTAGCCAGTTAGTTTACAGAGCCTATTCACATTACTGAACCTGTCCTTATAGACAGCAAGTCATTCAGCACATTCGATATCTATTGTACGTGATTTCCTAAGAACACATACACATCCAAACATTGACCTAGGTAAAATGAGGCATCTACCAGAATTTTATTTACAAATAACACTTCATGGAAAAAACACGCTGATTACTTTCACCACTCATTTGTAATGGGGCAAATTAAATGAGGTGTGTATTAAATGCATATCACATTTCTTTCTGTGATTTTGAAAGTGTGGG
>NW_006408523.1:40345376-40408347 GCF_000296735.1 Chrysochloris asiatica
TGGTCGGTTCCCCTCACAGTAAACTCCCTAACAAGACTAAGACTTAATGGGAATACGCACTCTGATTGGTGACCGTGTTCATCACCAATAAGGGGAAGTGAGGGAAAAATCAGCAATGAAGCTGTGAGCTAAGTCGTGCAACGTTCAATGGACTTCTGCAAGCCTGGGTGGAGACCTGGTTGGCCAGCAGTGTGGCAAGACCTGGGGACTCTTCGGACCAGAGTCAGTGACATAGCCACAGAGGACTAGAGTGGAGAGTGAAGCATCTAGCTGGTAAGAAGAGAGGGCTTATGTACAAGAACACCCACACTTGCAGATAATACCCACTTGACCTGGCTTCAATGACTGGATGATCAGAGCTCAACTAAAAGAAGAAAGAAGAGGGAAAAAAAGATTAATCCGATACAATTTGATGAACTTGACCTACACCTATAGATGCAGTAGCTCAAAAGAGGGAACAAATCTTTACAGCAAGGATCATTCCCACCCCCTCCATACACAGAGTAGACAGGTATGGGCAACTTGGATATTGGCTACCCAAAATGATGGGGTGGGGGGCTACAAAGGCAAGAAGTAACTGGCTTACAAGCTTTTAAGAGGGTACCTAGATCCAGAGGGTGTGGAGGAAGGTAGAATCTCCACTGAGTAGTATCCAATCTGTCTGGGCGGGGCTAGGTCTCTTGTGGTACAAAAGTGAATAATTGTTATCAGGACTGCTGCCTGTGAGGGTTATAAATGTAAAGGTAAACATTTTGTAGCAAGGAGGGGAGTGATTAACTTTGCAGTCTAGGAGCGGAGGTCCCTGGGACCATCAAGGGAGAAGAGTGAGAGTGGGACCCTACCCAGAGAATCAGTGATGCCTGAGATGGAGCAGAGGTGATGACGTGGAGAGATGGAGCAGCTGAGGACTTAAGACACATAGAGGGAGAGGGTGTGTGCTGACTACTGGTTGTCAGGCTTGCAGGATATACCCTTTGGTTGGTTGATGATGCATGGAGGGGATTGTAATCATGGCAATGAAACAATATATGATAGGATGAGTGTAAAACCAATGTTCTCCCATGTAAACTATAACATAATTCACAATAAAACATAAAAAAAAAGTCAAAACAATCTGAATGAAACTTTCAATATTATCACATCCATTTGTACATATTTTGAAAATTCCCAAAGTATATTTCACTTGTTAGAGCCAACCAATCTAACCATCACTGTAGGAAGGACAAAGACAACTATTTCCTAATTTTTTCAGATAAAGAGATTGACTCTTGGCATGCCTGGTTTTCTTAAGGTGAAACAAATGAAGCTTAGGACTCAGCTGTTTCATGCATATATGTCACAATATTCACCCATCCATTTATACCTCCATCTACACAACAAGCAATTACTTTATTTTATTGTGAGTTAGACAGTGAGTTAAATAAAAGTAATTTGATCTTGCTGTATTGCATAATGTCACAGTAACTGTAATATTTGAGAATGCCACTAAACCCCCATCATCTAAAATGACATCTAAATATTTAGATCTACAACACCAAAGTGAGTATTATATTTGTGCTTTCAATTATACCCAAGAAAGAAATGTTATCACAAATAGATCTTTCTGAAATTTCTCTAAATAAAATCTTTTTTCCATAAGCAGATTTGGTCAGGTCACTCTCCATAAATAAATATGATTTAAAATTTGGTGGAGTAGAAGAGAAGCCATTCTCTGAGTATATACTCATTCCCAAGGAAATGAGAAAAGAGAACTGAGCAAACGTAAACTTGGCCAGACAACAAGTCGTCCCTGTACTCTCAGTTACTGAAAATGAATAAGTGAAGGGAAGCTGAAAAGGCTTAGGGAAAATCCAAGCTCTTGGAAAGCAGGAATGGGTAAAACAGACACTTCTAATGAATATTCAATATTCAAGATGCCTAAAACTTAGTCTAGCAAATTCTAATGAAAACTCATCTTCTACTAAATTTCAAAATCTTTTGAAATGTCTGGGTATATGTGGCAAATTGTGTTTAGAGTACATTCAGCCTATTCTGCAACAAAATATAAAATATGTATTTAAATTTGAATTATTAAGTATACATCTATTGTTGGAAATAATAAGGAGAACTCTTTGCTGAAGAGATTTGAGAGATAATGATGGAATCAGATGTGAGGAGCTATGGTTGCAGCCATAGGCAGAGGCCTTTCTTAAAATAGATGTATGCCAATGTCCTTGAGGTCCAAAGTAGAAAGTGTCACAGAAAGTACCTGCTTAACATTTAATGAGGGGCAATATCAGGGAAGAAGATAAAAATCTCAACAAATGAAAAAATTAGCGTAGGTGGCATGGTATTAATAGAACAGTTAGAAAGAACTTTGGAGAAGTTTGTTTCATATATTCTGAGAAAGATAGAAGTCAATAACATCCATAAAACAAGAATAAGAAATCATGAAAGAATAGTCAGGTATTTGTTAGAATGATCAAGAATTTAATAGGCTTAATGGCAGAATAGACAGAGACCAAAAAAAAAAAAAAAAAGATATTTGAACTATAAAATTAAAATGATGTAAAATTAAATAACAAATCATAATAGTAAGGATATGAAATATGAAAGAAAAGATAAAATATATCAAAGATATATCAGGATCCCAGAGAATAGAATTGACAAAAAAAAGGATAATATTTAGGTAAATATCGGCTAAGAATTTTCTGGAACTAAAGAGACACATATGTTTGGGGCAAAAATCCATACCACTTGTGTTGTATGAGAACTATGCAGCAAAAATTAAATTTAAAATGTCAGGCACCAGACAGAAGCAAACATAAATCCTCTCTGGAGGGATAATCTGCAAGTCTAGGGTTTGAGGAACTCCCCCACAATAACTTTTCAAGGAATAATCACTATAAAAATTACAAAACTCTCTAGGAAATTCTATGAAGAATTCAACAGAATAAGATGTTGAATCAAACCTAAGAAATTTGGCAATATAGAAATAAACAGATTCAAAATATAAAATATTTTTGTATTGTATCACCGAGTCAGTTCCAACTCATAGTAACCCTGTATAATCACCACCACCACGTTGACCTTCTATATGTAGATAGTTGCTCCTCTTTGTTGGGCTGGCGGGCCCCAAAAAACAGTTTCACCACTGCCTTTCTCCTTTCAGCTTCTGTCCTTGTCCAGCACAGACGGCTTTACCAAAGTTCTGAGCAGAGGAGAGCTCAGGTTTGTTTCATCCCTTGGGGAAACAGAGGTTGACTTCCTGGAGACCTCGTTAAGTACACAGGAGAAAAACTTGAATCTTTTGCATACAATGTTGTTGATGCTAAATTCCTTCCAGTCAGCTGCAACTCACAGAGACTTTGGATAAGGTTTCCAAGGAGTGGCTAGTGAATTTGAACCACTGACCTTGTGGTTAGCAGTCCAGTGTCCTGCCCAGGACTCCTTTTCATACAACAGGACCATAGTTTTTGTCAGTTGACAACCTAGTGAAGCACAGGAGTTTAGAAAAGCTTCGAATATTCCACAAATTATATCATATTAATTTCTAATGACTTTTTGACTGAATTATTGAGAAAGAACCAAAAAGGAAAAAAAATAAAAAGAAGGTGGGAGGAGTGGAGACGAAGAGGGGAAGAAAGGAAAAATATATCAAAAAATTGTAAAGGCCATAATGTATCTTAAACACTAAGGACTGTGCTAAGGTTCCTCTCCAATCAACTGTCTTAATATTGTTTTTAGAATGTCTGTTCTACTTCCTAGTTTAGTGAGTAGTGCCTGAGGTCTTAGAAGTTCACAAGCATCTTCTTGACATACAATTGTGCTCCATACTCCAGGACAACAGAGAACTTACACTCAGGACTTAGTAGTAAATGGACTGCAGATCTAAATGCCTCCACAAATTTCCTTTACCATGTATATAGACAAAATAGATGGTCTCAGGCTACCATTACTGAACCTTTTGATCAAGGACCCAGTGGATTGATCTTGATGAAAAAGAGGAAAAAATGTGAAAGAGAATTTCAAATTCTCACTGGAAATCAGCTCTAACTGGATACATTGAGACTGGGGGAACCTCCAAATCTGTTTCCTGTAAATAACTCTTAAGTCTTGAGTTAAAAATACCCCATGAAGTCATTTTTAAACTAACCAGCAACTTAGCTCATTTAATAAGCAATGTGCTCCTTGACCATTGCACTCTTTTCAAGAAATAACCATGAAGCTAAGTGGCTATCAGTAAGTCTAAAACACATGAGAATGTTAAGGGGCAGTGAGTCTACGTTAATAGGAAAATAATATGGGCAGAGGTAAGGAGAGTGGAGACACAAAGTGGAGTATATTTTCAGGAACAACAAAAATAATTGTACTAAGGAGAGTTCTTTTACCTTTTACACTTGGGCAGATTATTTCAAAATGAGTACAGTTTTTCTGCTATGGAAATACTAGGCAAATATTTAGAATACTAAAATAAACCTTTCTATCTTTTCACATCCAAATGATCTTTTCAGTTGTTGTTGTTGTTAGGTGCATTCAAGTCAGTACCAACTCATAGCGACCTTATGCACAGCAGAAGGAAACACTGGCTGATCCTGGGCCAACCTCACTACAGTTGCCATGCTTGAGTCCATCAATACTGCTACTTGGCCAATCCATCTTGTTGGGATCTACCTCTTTTTTTCTGACCCTACACCTTTTTTTCTGATCCTCCAGCAACTGCTCCCTCCTGATAATATATCCAAAGTATGAGAGACCAAGTTTGGCCATCTTGGCCTACAAGGAGCACTCTGGCTGCACTTCTTCCAACACTGATCTATTGGTTCTTTTGGAAGCCCATGGCACTTTCAATATTCTCCTCCAACACAATAATCCAAAAGCATCAATTCTTTGACAGTCTTCCTTATTCACTGTCAAGCGTTCTCATGTATTGAAAATACCAGAGCTTGAGTAATGTGCATCTTAGTGCTCAAGCTGACATCTTTGCTCTTCAACACTTTGAAAAGGTCTTGTGCAGCAGATTTGCCTAATGCAATATGTCGTTTGATTTCTTGACTGCTGCTTCCATGAGTAATGATAGTTGATCCAAGAAGGATGGAGTCCTTGACAACTTCAGTCTTTTCTTTATTGATAAGAATATTGTTTATTGGTCCAGTGGTGAGGATTTTTGTATTCTTTACATTGAGAAGTAATCCATACCAAAGGCTGTGCTCTTTGATCTTCATCAGTAAATATTTTAAGTCCTCTTCACTTTCAGCAAGCAAGGTTGTATCATCTGCATATCACAGGTTGTTAAAGAGTCTTCCTCTAATCTTGATGCTACATTTTTCTTCAAAGAACCCAGCTTCTTGATTATTTCCTCAGCATACAAGTTGAATAAGTATGGTGAAAGAATACAACCTTGTCACACACCTTTCTCAATTTTAAAACATTCAGTGTTCCCATGTTCTGTTCAAACAACTGAATCTGTCCAGGTACAGATTCCTCATGAGCACAATTAAGTGTTCCGGAATAGTTATATTTCATAATGTTGTCCATAACTTGTCATGATCCACACAATCGAAAGCCTTTGTGTAGTCAATAAAGCACAGGTAAACATCTTTGTGATATTCTCTGCTTTCAGCCAAGATCCATCGGCCATCACCAGTGATATCCCTCGTTCCACGACCTCTTCTGAATCCAGCTTGAACCTCTGGAAGTTCTCTGTCAATGTATGATTTCAGCCATTTCTGTACTACCTTTAGTAAAACTTTACTTGCATGGGATATCAAAGAGATTGTCCGATGATTTCTGCATTCTGTTGGGTCACCTCTCTTTGGAATGGGCACAAATATGGATCTCTTCCAATCAGTTGGCCAGATAGTTGTCTTCCAAATTTCTTGGCAGAGATGAGTGAGTACCTCTTGTGCCACCTCACATTCTTGAAAGATTTCAATTCTTATTCCATCAATTCCTGGTTCCTTGTTCTGTGCCAATTCCTTCAATGCACCTTGGACTTCCTCCTTCAGTATCATTGGCTCTTGACCATATGCTACCTCTTGAAACAGTTGAACATGAAGCATTTCCTTTTAGTACAGTGACTCTGTGTATTATTTCCATCTTCTCTTGATGCTTTTTGCATCATTCAATAATTTGCCCAGAGAATCTTTCAATAGCGAAAGTCGAGGCTTGATTTTTTTCTTCAATTCCCTCAGCTTGAGAAATGCTGAACATGTTCCTTTTTTTTTTTGGTTTTCTGATTCCAGATCTTTGCACGTTTTGTCATAATATTTGGCTTTATCTTCTCGAGCTGATCTTTGAAATTTCCTGTTCAGCTCTTGGACCTCCTCATTTCTTCCATTTGCTTTAGCATATCTACGCTGGAGAGCAAGTTTCAGTGTCTCTTCTGACATCCATTTTGACCTTTTCTTTCTGTCTTTTTTTCTAAATGACTTTTTGCTTTCTTTATGTATGATGTTCTTGATGTCATCCCACAACTCTTCTGGTCTTCAGTCTTTAGTGTTTAATGTATCAAATGTGTTCTTCAGATGATCTCTAAATTCATGTGGGATATATTCAAGGTCATATTTTGGCTCTCTTAGACTTGTTTTCATTTTCTTCAGCTTCAGTTTGAATTTGCATATGAGTAATTGATGGTCTGTTCCACAGTCTGCCCTGGGCCTTGTTTTCACTGATGATATGAAGCTTTTCCATCATCTCTTTCCTCAGATGTAGTCAATTTGATTTCTGTGTATTCCTTCTGGTGAGGTCCATGTGTATAGTCATCTCTTTATGCTGTCTAAAGAAGGTAGTTGAAATGAACAAATCATTGATTTTTCAGAATTCTATCATGTGATCTCCAGCATCATTTCTATCACCAAGACCATATTTTTCCAACTACTGATCCTTCCTCTTTGCTCCCAACCTTTGCATTCCAATCACCAGTAATGATAAATACATCTTGATTGCATATTTGATCAATTTCAGATTGAAGAAGTTGGTAGAATTCTTCTATTTCATCCTCACTGGCTTTAGTGGTTGGTTGGTGTGTAAATTTGAATAATAGTGGTATTAACTGGTCTTCCCTGTAGGCGCATGGATATTATCCTATCACAGACAGTGTTGTACCTCATGATGATCTGGATATGTTCTTTTTGACAATGAATGCAACACCATTCCTCTTCAATTTGTCATTCCTGGCATAGTAAGCCAGGTGGTCATCCTATCCAAAATGGCCAAGAGCAGTCCATTTCAGCTCACTAATGCCTAAGATATTGATGTTTATGCGTTCCATTTCATTTTTGACAACTTCCAATTTTCCCAAATTTATACTTTGTACATTCCATGTTCTGATTTTCAATGGATATTTACAGCTGTTTCTCTTCATTTTGAGTTGTGCCCCATCAGCAAATGAAGGTTCTGGGGGTTTCCTCTCACGGGCTTTACTCCATTCGCGTCATCACGGTCAACTCTACTCTGAGGAGGCACCTCTTCCCCAGTCGCCTTGAGTGCCTTCCAACCTGAGGAACTCATTTTCCGGCACTGTATCTGACGGTGTTTCTCTGCTATTCATAAAGTTTTCAGTGATTAAATATTCGGAAGTGGTTCATCACTCCTTCTTCCCGTCTTCATATGGAAGCTCATCTGAAACCTGTCCACCATGGGTGATCCTGCTGGTATTTAAAATACCAGTGCCATAGGTTTCAGAATCATAGCAACTCACTAGCCACCACAGTACACAAATTGACAAATGAGTGGTGGTATCTTTTTAGAGTGTACATCAAATCAAGCCCCTTATCTATTGAGATTCTCAATGACTTTGCATCTCACTCAAAATAAAAGTCAATTATCATTTCGATGACCTACAGACTCTAACACCATTTCGTACGTTCCTGACCTTATCTCCTATTACTCTCCTCCACTTTCAGTCACTGTAACAACTTTTACCTCTTTGGTTTTCTTTGAGTGCTTTAACCACAGGGCCTTTGCATTTGCTATTTACACTGACTCAAGTGCTTTTGCTCTAGAAAGCCATATAGCTAGTTCTTTCTGACCCTCAAGACTTTCCTTAAATG
This sequence comes from Chrysochloris asiatica, assembly GCF_000296735.1. NCBI lineage: Eukaryota > Metazoa > Chordata > Mammalia > Afrosoricida > Chrysochloridae > Chrysochloris > Chrysochloris asiatica. The sequence goes on from NW_006408523.1 coordinate 40,353,410, forward strand.
TCACCTTCTCACTGAAGCTATCTAACTATACCCTAAATGGAACCCTAGAGTCCTAGTGGGACTGTGGACTCCTCATGTGGTGCTATAGGGATAAACACTCAACTGCAAACCACAAGATCAGTGGTTCAAACTTATCAGCTGCTCCAAGGAAATCATATACAGGGTTGCTATTAGTTGCAACTGACTTGATGACACTTAATAACACAGTGGCACTGTGGGCTAGGCAGTGGACTGCCAACCTCAAGGTTGGTGGTTCAAACCCAGCAGCTGCTCACAGGTAGAAAGATGAGGGTGTCCATTCCCGTAAAGATTTACAGTCTCGGAAAACCTATATAGTGCCACTATGAGTGAGAGAGAATCCACTCAATGGTAGTAGAAAAGTGCGCTTTAAAAAATTATAGTCTTCACTCTTATATTTCCTTTATATTCTGACTGTTTTGCCTTTTTGACTATTTTTAGTTTTCTCTATAGTATGAGTTTAATAAAATATTCTCATTTAATATATGTTGGATTTGTATTTTGTTGTGTACTTTTCTCCTCTATAATATACTCTACTATACTCACATATTAGAATGTAAGTTTAATGAAGTCAGGGTTTCATTCCGCCTTTGCTAAATAATGTATTCCCACTGCCCAGACAGTGCCTGGCACAAAGTGGATGTGTTAAAGGAAATGAATGAACTTGTCGTTTCCTTGTCCTTCTAGTCAGAAGGGATGGTTCTTTTCATTGTGCACTTGATTCTATTCTCCTGTTGGATCCTTGATCCATCAATATCTTTTCCTTCTCTGACAACTTTTTTTCCATCTTGTACACTGACAAACATACTTATCTAAATGCCACTTCATTCAACTCTTCCTCCTCTCCCTCCACACTGCTGGATTTTTTTCACCATCAAAATTTAAGCAAGTTCCTGGTACAATTCTTCTTACATTACTTTAGTTTTCATTTAATCTAAACTCATTGTAATCTCTTCCATCCATTCAATGGTCTCTTTTAAAACTCATGTTACTGATATTTCTGCAGATTCTCTTGTGCCAACCAGTCTTTTATTCCTCCTCTCTGGAACTTGTGACATTTTTCCTCACTCCCAACTCTGTGTCTATTGTTACTCTTTTTCTATAAATGGTTTCTGCTCTGACTGCCTTTTCAAATTTGTGATCTCCAAGTTGCCTTTATTATAAAAATATCTGGAAATAGCATAAATAATGACAGAGGAGGAGTCAGTATAGTAGATGAGAACAACTAGAAGCAGATACGTAATTTTAGAGTTTAAATTCTGTGATTGAAAATGATCCGAAATAAAACAGGAAAACCAGATATAGGCCAGATTATGGAAAGTCTTGAATACCATATTAAAGCATGAATGCCATATTAAGGCATGTGAATGTGTTCTATGGGTGATCAAAAATACTGAAGAATCTAAAACATGGAAGTTATTAAATCATCTTTCATTTTAGATAGAACCACTTGAGCAATGATTTGCAGAATGTTATTAAGATTTGCAAGTCTGAAAGCAGCATATCTAGTTATGCAAAAACTGAAGGAACTGTATCCATAATCACATGGGAGACATCTATTAGGAATGCCTCAAAATTGTTGAAAATCTTTAGGGATAATGGAGAAACCACACTAGTAATCTGGGCAAAGTCTGGGAAATAGTGATTGTAGCTGTTCATGTGACTGGATCAAACACAAGTTACACAACTAACTTCAATGTACTCAACAGTAATAAGTGCAATAAATTGTAGAAGTATAAAGTACAATGGGAACAAAAAGAGAACAAAAGTATAAAGTACAATGGGAACAAAAAGAGATTATTAGCTCATACTGTCAGAAACCATGGAATTGCACATCATGAAAGTATAGAATTCCAAATACTAAGCAAGAAACATTGTCATTATTAATATGTACTGAGTAGAATGACAGAGTATGCAGTGAGATTTAAAACACAGCTTGGGAGGCAGGTTGTGAAAGACAATAACCTTGCTGACAATTTTCAGTTTTCTTCTGTATAGGTATCAGAGATTGATATTTTGTTATCATATTTATTAGGTTCTCAGTGTGTTCTATTTATGCTATGAAATAATGGAATGAGAGAAATGAAGTAACAATGGGAGCACATAAAATTAGATGCTGGGCAACATATTTCAATTCATATCTACATTTTCTGATTATATGTATTAGGTAGTAGATTTAAAATCTCCTTCACTTCAGGAAATAGGAGAAAGATGAGAACTGAGGTCTTAACATTAAAATGTGTTTTACAATATACTCATTACATTTGTAACTGACCCATATAATAGGTTGACTGTGTTTATTACAGTTATTAATTTGGAATGTCTACAACATCAGGGTGAAGTAAAATGTCAAAACCATTTAGTGAAGCCTATATTTTGATTAAAAATATGTGTGCTGAGTTGTTCTCTCATTCAAAATAATCATAAGTAATAATAATATACGTTACGTTTATATATCATATTTATTCATCAGACAGTTCAGAGTATTTTGTAACATAAAATTATTCTAGTGTTCAGTCACAACAATACCTGGATTGAGTGAAGTGGAACAATCCCAACCCAGGGAACCTGAAAAAAAAAATCTTAAATATGCATTTGTTTATTTAAAATACATGTTTAAAAATAGATACTGTGAGTTCAAATTAATGATCTTGTTTATATACAGGATAGAATCTTAGAATCATAGCATCTTAATAAAGAAAGAAAGGACCTTGGTGATCACTTTTTCCAACCACTTCATTTTACAGATGACGAAACTAATTTCTAGGATTTTGATTTCTTGCAGGAGTGTACTAAATTACAATATTATCTTCATGTCATTGCTTGCAGAAATGATATTATTCACTAAAATGGTGTGAATTGTATGTGCTTTTCAGCTTATGTAACCGCTTTCACCCAAATTGGAAATTCAAATTTGCACCTACTCAAGGTGCAAAGTTCGTTGATATAAGGTACTTCTGAGAGCCAGAAATGGATTGAGGTAAGAAGTGATGCTGGCCAGGTGAATTTGGAGTATTCCTTCCTCTCACCCCCAAGATAACTTGCCAATGAGAGCTGACCCTCTATATGCACATACTGTTCATCCAATGTGCCCGTGTCTCTTTAATGACAGCAAAAACCCCAGAGATTCTCCAGGATAGATAATGTTCCAAAGATAGTTCCAGTGTTTGAATAGTGGATTATTTTTTATCTAATTGCATCTGCAGACTCTGCTGTGTTGTAAGCTGTGTGCCCTAAAATTCAGAGAACTAGCCAAATACAATGACCAGTTTAATGCAATTTCATACCCCATCTCTCTCTTCTTTTTGCTTTTAAATAAAAGTGTTTATTTAAATTCCTACTATAAACTGCATCAGGACTGAATTTTATTGTTATTGTAGAACTGTGTATATAGTAGTATTTACCTCTATTTTAACTCTATTTAAGAATTCATTTTAACTCTGAATTCTTCTCATTGTCTTACTCTTTCTTCACCATTTTTTGCTGACCTCCTCTTTTATTATAAGTCTATATGTCTATTACATGCGGATGATACAACCTTGCTTGCTGAAAGTGAAGAGGACTTAAAATATTTACTGATGAAGATCAAAGAGCACAGCCTTACGTATGGATTACAACTCAATGTAAAGAAAACAAAAATCCTCACCATTGGACCAATAAATAGCATTCTTATCAATGGAGAAGAGATTGAGGTTGTCAAGGACTTCATTCTTCTTGGATCAACTATCAACATTCGCAGAAGCAGCAGTCAAGAGATCAGACGACGTATTGCATTGGGCAAATCTGCTGCACAGGAACTTTTTAAAGTATTGAAGAGCAGAGATGTCAGCTTGAGGACTAAGGTGCACCTGACCCAGGCCATGGTATTTTCAATAACCTCATATGGATGCAAGCTGGACAGTGAATAAGGAAGATCGTAGAAGAATTGATGCCTTTGAGTTGTGGTCTTGGAGGAGAATACTGAAAGTGCCATGGACTTCCAAAAGAACCAACAGATCTGTTTGGAAGAAGTGCAACCAGAGTGCTCCTTGGAGGCCAAGATGGCTAAACTTCGTCTCTCCTACTTTGGACACATTGTCTGGAGAGAACAGTCGCTGGAGAAGGATGTCATGCTGGGTAAGATGGAGAGTCAGAGAAAAAGAGGAAGACCCCCAACGAGATGGATCAGCCAGGTGACATCATTGATGGCATCAAGTGTGGCAGCGGTAGTGAGGTTGGCCCAGGATCGGACATTGTTTCATTCTGCTGTGCATGGGGTCGCTATGAGTCGGTTCCGACTCGATGGCACCTGACAACAACAACAACCCACTAGTTAATGATTACCCACTGTAATGGTTAAACTGATTTGTCAACTTAGTTGAGCCATGATTCTCAGTACTTCCGCAGTTATATGTTAATCGTTACCCATGATGAGATCTGACATAATGTAATATATCCATGAGAAGATCTGCTATGAGCAACCAATAATGTGAAAGGGAACCGACTGTTTTCAATATATGTAATTGCTCTGGCAAAGCTCACTTGCTCTTTGGTGGATCTGAATCCTGTATCTGACTCATCATCTGACCTTCTGTTCTTTGGCCTCGAGCCAGTGGCTTTCATTGCCTGGTGAGCATGGTTGTTACCAGTTTTTACACCTTATGAGTCATCAGCCTGCCATCTTAACAGCCGACCTTGGATGGCATCAAGTGTGGCAACAGTTGTGAGGTTGGCCCAGGATTGGGCAGCGTTTCGTTCTACTGTTCATAACGTTGCTATGAGTTGGTACTGACTTGATGGCACCTAACAACAACAACCTGGTTACTGTAGCAAACTACCCCAAAATGGGCGGATATAGAAAACAGAAATTTATTCTCTCACAGCTTTGGAGAACAGAAGTCTGGATTCATTGGTTAGCTTGGGCCATCCCTCCTTGAAAATTCTTTGTGCAAGGGAAGCTCCTTCCTTAACTCTTCCAGCTTATTAGCTTCTGGCTACATAACTCCAACTTCTGCCTTCATCTAGCTGCACATGGTCATCCCACCTGTGTGTCTGTATATTTTGTCTTCTCTTCTTATAAGGACATCAGTTGTAAAGTCAATAGAGCCCACTCTGGTGACCTCATTTTCATTATATCAGCAACAGCCATAATTCTAAATGTTGCTTTTGTTAAGTGCTGTTGAGTCAATCCCGGCTCATAGCGAACCTATATAGGATTTCCAAGGAGCAGCTGATGAATTTGAACTGCCAACCTTGCAGTTCAAACCATCCTTGAGGTCAAATGCTTATCTTATGGTGCCATTCAGGAAACTAGGACTTCAAGTCACCTCTCTGAAGGAGACAATTCAGCCCAGAATATCCTTGTTGGTGTATATCATGCCGGCCACTACTCTCATTTCTAGCTGTCTGGCAATACAATCCACAATATTAGATATAATCAGTACAGTATTCTTGGGTCTTTCTTTAAAGTTTCTGAAAGTATTATACTACAGTTACAGAATTTATCTCTACACAGTCATGTAGGCCTTTTAATTTTCAACTCTCAGCATAAAAGACTCAAAGAGGCTACATATCTTGTGTTTGGGTATTCTGAAGGCCACAGGAAGATGGGTAGGAGTGTAATATCTTTCTTTGTTCAGGGGTCAGGAGTACCATTTATGACATGACCCAAGATAAAATCACATTTAAAGGGAGACAAAATTGGAACTTGGATGTTCCAATGTAACGATTCAGTGATTGTAAGAGTGGGGAGCAGACTAGGGATACTCTCTATGCTTGTGACTTTGAGCAGATGCAAAACTCTGTTGTTTCTGAGGTCATCCCACTTAAATGACTTTTATTAGCAGTTTTAGGGACAGATGTGCATGGCTATTTAAGGAAGTCTGGCAGTGTGGAAGGATCTAGTGCAGTGCGTGAAATTCAGGAAGCACTAAAAACTGTTCCTCTAATTCCTCACGATATGTATTTGTCCCAATTCATGGGCCCATAACTCATGTGCCTTTGCTTCTGAATTTCAGGATATCACCTGTTAACGGTGAAACCCTAGTTTGCTTTTCTCAACCTTCAGAAATGAGTTTCCTTCTTTGTAGCATGGAATCATACTTCTTGTTTTTAGGTTCCATTAGAAGGTTCCGACTCAGAGCAACCTTACACTATGAGACTGGTACAGTGACTCTATGTATTCCTTCTATCTTCTTTTGATGCTTTCTGCATCATTCAACATTTTGCTTTAGGATCCTTTAATATTTCAAGTCAAGGCTTGAATTTTTCCTTTAGTTCTTTCAGCTTGAGAAATGCTGAGCATGTTCTTCCCTTTTGGTTTTCTAATGCCAGATCTTTGCACATTTCATTATAATAAAAGACTTTGTCTTCTTGAGCTGCCTTTTGAAGTTTTCTGTTCAGCTCTTTGACTTCCTCATTTCTTACATTGACTTTAATATTTCTATACTGAAGAGCAAATATAAGAGTCTCTTCTTTTGGTCTTTACCTTCTTTCTTGTCTTCTTAATGACCTTTGCTTTCTTCCTGTATGGCATTCTTAATGTCATCCCACAGTTTTTCTGGTCTTTGGTCAATAGTGTCTAATGTATCAAATCTGTTCTTGAGATAATCTCTAAATTCAGGTGGGATATTTCAAGGTCAAATTTTGGCTCCTGTGGATTTATTTGCATTTTCTTCAGTTTCAGCCTAAACTTGCATATGAGCAATTGATGATCTGTTTCAGTCTGCCATTTGCCTGATTTTAGCTGATAGCATGAAGCTTTTCCATCAACTCTTCCCACAGATGTAGTCAATTTGAATTCTGTGTATGCCTCCTGGTGAGGTACACATGCATAGTTACATTTTATGTTGTTTAATAAGTGTATTTACAATGGACAAGTTATTGGGCTTGCAAAATTCTATCGTGAGATCTCCAGCATCACTGCTATCATGAAGGTCAAATCTTCTAACTACTGATCTTTCCAACCTTTGCATCCTATCACTATTAATTATCAATACATCTGGATTGTATGTTTGATCAATTTCAGACTGAAGAAGTAGGTAGAATTCTTCAATTTCATCATAACTGGCTTTAGTGGTTGGTGCATACATTTGAATAGTAGTGACATTAACTGGTCTAAATTATAGATGTATGGATATTATCCTATCACAGACAGCATTATACTTCAAGATAGCACATGAAATGTTCTTTTTTGATGATGGATGCAACACCATTCTTCTTCAGTTTGTCATTCCTGGCATAGTAAACCATATGGTTTGCCATGGCCCACAAGTGGCTGTATTCCATGACCTGCACAGAGAGATTAAACCTGAGTAGGGCCAACGGGAAGGAGCTCTGGTAGAGTAGTGGTTACGAATTGGGCTGCGAACCTTAAGAGCAGCAGTTCAAAACTACCAGTTGTTCCATGGGAGAAAGATGAGGCTTTCTGCTCCTGTAAAGATTTACAGCCTCGGAAACCCTGTACAGGGTCGCTATGAGTCGGAACCGACTCCACGGCACATAACAACAACAGGGGGTGATGGGAGATGAGAAATAAAAGAAAGACACAAGACACAATTGAAATATAGTGAGGTTGGGACCAGCACTCTGATGGAGATACTGTGACACCGTCCTGTGTTCAGCTCGTTTATTATAGACACAAATCAAAGGAGAGAGCTGGGGGCAGGGAAAAGACTGCAAAAAACATTTGTTGTATAGATGCAAGCAGTAAGTGGGACTTTATCAGAAGGATGTAATTGCTAGGGAAACAGAGATAGGGTAGCGAGATGTTTTTGCAGACTAAACTGAAGGCCATGGCTGCCGTACAAGGAAAGACTGCAAATTCCTTGTCACCTGAGGCAGGCTTTGCAAGTTCCTCAGGGGCAGCCTGATCTGGGAGCAGCCCAATTGTCTGGACCACAATAGGTTAGTTAGAATCCTTCAGTTAAACTGCCCCCAAGTCTGAGACCTTTGCCTCAAATCACTCCCAACAATGGTTGTCAGATTCAAAACGGCCAGCACCAGTCCATTTCAACCCACTAGCTAATACCTAGGATATCAGTTTTTATGCATTCCATTTAAGTTTTGACAGCTTCCAACTATCCTAGACTTATACTTTGTACATTCTATGTTCTGATTATTCATGGATGTTTAATTAATTAATTAATGTTTACAGCTGTATCTCATTTTGAGTTGTTCCCTATCAGCAAATGAAGGTCTCAAAAGCTTTACTCCTTTTGCGTCATCCTGGTCAACTTTACTTTAAGAAGGCAGCTCTTCCCCAATTGTATTTTGTGTGCCTTCCAACCTGAGGGGCTCATTTTCTCACATTATATTTGACAATATTCTGGTGCTATGCATCATGTTTCAATGTTCAATATTCTGGTGCTATCTGACAGTATTTCATAACTATTCATAAGGTTTTCAGTGGCTAAACATTCAGAAGTACTCCACCTTTCCTTCTTCCTCATCTGTCTTAGTCTGGAAACTTAACTGAAACCTGTCCACTGTGGATGTACCCTGCTGGTATTTAAGACACTGGTGGCATAGCTTCCAGCATCACAGTAACATGCAAACCACCATAGTGCCACAAACTGACGGAAGAATGGTGATGGGATCATACTATGTGTCTCATATGGAGAACAGGGAATAAGATACCACACAAAAAACGAATCCTGGGTGTCTGTGGAGAGAAGACCTTTCTACACTTTGTTGTTCCTGTTGCTAGATACCTCCAAGTTAGTTCCAACTCATAGTGACCCCACATACAATAAAAGAAAGCAATGCCCAGTCTTACTCCATCCTCACAATTGTTGCTATGTTTGAGCACATAACTGTAGTCGCTACGTCAATCCATCTTGCAGTGTGTCTTCCTCTTTTATGTTCACCCTCCACCTTACCAGGCATGATACCTTTTTTCAGGAATTGGTTCCTATTTACAATACATCCAAATTAAGCATTGTGGCTGTGCTTGTTCCAAGACAAATTTGTTTGTTCTTGTTGTTAAATGCAGACCATAGTATATTCAGTATTCCAGTGCTGTAATTTAAATGTGTCAATTCTGCTCTGGTTTTCCTTATATTGTGTGGTTTCCCATGCATATGAGACAATGGAAAATATCATGGTGTGGGTCATGTTGGCTTCTCAGAACTGCTTAATTACAAGAGCTTTCTTCAGACACAAAGATAAATGTGAGCAATGATAACAATAATAGCAAAAAACCTTGTTTATAAACTTTTTATAGATATTTACTTACTGATCAATTCTCATGCCAAAATAATATGAATTTTTTACTAGTCCCACTTACTGTGGTCAAACTTATAATGAAGCAATAAAAACATATTTTAACAAATACTTATTTGTGATCTCTTATTAGTATGGGCCAAAATTATTGTGCTATTAGATATTTTGTTGAAAAGAATCTACAAAAAGAGAGAGCGAGAAAGACTCTAAAACAACAGATCTTTAAAACAAAATCACTTAGTCAGGTCCCCTTGAAAATGGAACAAGTGGTACATTAGTTCTGCAGACAAAACTATATACTTAAATTGGCCTCAAAATAGCCAAAATAAAGCCCCAAAGCACTTAAATATTCTTAGTTCAGGGAAGAACATTAGATATTAAATGGAGAACTTCACAGAGTTCCTCTATTCCAATTTCTTATTATTAAAATCATTTCAGTTCTTTATGTTGTTTTCTCTGTGTAGACAAAGCCTTAGGAAATTGGTATTTCACCATCAACTTTTGTTGATGAGAAGTGAGAAAAGTAAATATCAATTAAATTGACCCCTTTTGGTTAGCTTCCATAGTGTCATAAGTAGCTTCATCTGAGTTTCTGAGAACATTTCCCTCCTGTGGTACCATAAATTTACTTGATATGGCTTTTCTGTCCAAAGTCATCTTAACCATCACTAAATGATTCAGTGAGAGCATGCAACTATGTACTAAGAACTCTAATATCTGGATTAGTTGGTTTTGCCATCCCACTAGGTTGAAAAGGAGCCATCTCAGAAGCAGGCACAGAGCAACCGACTACCTCAACACCACCAAGAAAGAAAAGTCACAATCGGAGTATGACATCCCTACTTGGAAAAACAGTGGTGACAGAGGGGGTGGCATGGAGAGACAGAGCACCAATTGGCTTCCTGATCCATGGACCAAATAAAGCTGAGGCTAAGTGTTGAGGCTCTGGGGATTAATGCGCCAGACTGCAAAGCCGTTTGAACTGCAACATCAGCAGTTCAGGCTCACCAGCTGCTCCTCAGAAACCCTATACAGGGTCCCTATGGGTCAGAATTGACTCAATGGCACTTAACAACAACAACAACAAAGGAACTTTGAAACATTTGCCCCAGCAGGACGAAGGTTGTAAGGTCACATGACTAAGAGGCCAAAGACGAGCGTGAGGCACACCTACAGTAGAGCAGAGCAAAGACATTCCTGATTGGAGAGAGAACTGCTGCATCCTGAATTGTTTCTGCTCCTGAATTGTACCCTATTCATTTCCCTAATAAACCCTGTAATCATGAGCTGTTGTTTTTGTTGTTGTTAAGTGCCGCTGAATTGGTTCCAACTCATAGCAACCCTGTATAGAGAGCTTCCAAGGAAAGGCTGGTGGTTTGAAACACTGACCTTGATGTTAGCAGTCCTATGCTTATTCTATAGCACCACACCAAGACTCCATAACTCCATTAGAGTGTTGTCTAATAATTCTGTGTGGTCATTGCAACAGATTATCAAACCCAGATGTAAAACAGGGAAAGCTGTGGGAGGGATGCTTGGTGTCAGATGAGGGCAAAGGTTGAAAGGTAGAAGCATGTTTGAAGTCTGCCTCACAAGAATTGGCCTGGGGCTGATTTTGAGTTTGATTCTTCCCCTTTTTGAAGCCAGTGGAAGTCAAACATGGCCTTCCTGCTGTTTTTTCACCTCCACAGTTTACTAATATGCTTTATAATAATTCATCTGTGGTGGCAAGCCCACCAGCCACTCTTAAGGAGAAAGATAAAACTTTCTGTTCCCATAAAGATTTATAGCCTCAGAAACTCTAGACATGGTTTCTCTGAGTTGGAATTTACTCAGTGATACTTAAAAACAACAACACTAGGACAAGTTTCCAAAGCTTTTCAGAAAAACAACAATTGACATTATAGCAACGTAACTATTTATATGTATGTGCACCCAAAAGCACATAAAAACTCAGAAATTAAATGATCATAGCACAAATAGTCATCATTCATAAATTTCTAAATAGTTTTAGAGTTACAGCATGTATTTTCTCTACTCTACTATGTGGCTCATTAAGATAAGCATTGGACTTTGAATAAGGTTGGAGGCTCAAACCCACCAACGACTCCTTACAGAGTTACTATGTCAGAATAACAATGCCTCATTTTTGCCTAATTAGAGATTTGAGTTATAGCCATAAATATAATGTCTTAGAGTATAGTGTCTCCCAAGTACATATTCATTCATTTGCCACAAGTGTATCCCACTGCTATGAAGTCCAAATACCTTATATAGGGTTCTTGAAATTGCAAATCTTTATGAGAGCAGACAGCCTCATCTTTCTTTCGAGGAGAAGATATTGAATTTGAATCACTGACTTTTCAGTTAGCCCCCCAATGCTTAACCCACAGTGCCACCAGGGTTCCTTTGCCATAAGAGTTGTTGCAAGCCATCCAGTCAGTCTAACTTATAGCATCCCTGTCTGTAAAGTGTTTCTGAGGCTGTATACCTTTATAGTAGCAGAAATTCTCATCTTTCACCTGAGGAGCAGATGGGTTCAAACTGCTGACCTTTGGGATAACAGTCTAATGCTTATCCTACAGAGCCACTGCTCTCCCACCATAAGCATTGTTGTTGTTGTTGTTGTTAAGTGCCGTTAAGTCAGTTCCCACCCATAGCGACCCTATATAGGGTTTCCGAGGAGCAAATGAGCTTGAACAGCATTAGCTTTAGAAGTAAACAGAATTAGGAAACCTAAGTCTCGGTGTATAAGATATTTGCTTTTCTAATGTTGTTTTTGTAAACGCAACTGAAGGCAGTGAGGAAATAAAGAGGAATATTTTTAGTGTTGGCCCTCACTTCTCCACCCTTTATGTAGAGTGGCTTTGCTTATATATGCTTTGTTTATTGGAGTTATACACACAATTTTATTTGTTAAAAATCAGTTCACTACAGAATAAATATTTCAATAGCATTTGTCATCATGAATTAATTTAAAAAGAGAAAAATATGGTCCAAAGGATTTAAACAAATTTCCCCAAACGACACAGCTAGTTAGAAACAAATCCCCTTGCTTATATTTATCCCAGTCCAACCTTTGCCCTTCACTTCACTTCACTCATGGTTCTCCTGTATCGTTTAAAATACCTCAGACCTAAGTTTATGTAACCTTTTCTATGATGGTAACTTCTAATGCTCTTCCATATCCGCCTCTCTCTTGAGCTTGTGGGAGGAAATAGTTCAACTCTTGTGCATTTAGGTGGAGTTAAATAGCAACACAGAGAGTTGTCAGCAGACATGACATCAGCCACTTGAGGGCTAAAGCTTTCAATTTCCAATCTGAAAACTTCGTGTACTCTCTCCCCTGGTAAGGTGATTGAAGAGAGTGGGTGTTTCCAAAGATGTAAGTAAAATATAAACCTCTTAACCTGGGTCCTCACAGATGGGGGGAAGATTCATCCTTCAACTTTCAATTGGAGTCATCCTTGCAGAGTGAGATACAAATAAACTGTTCAATCACTGGGGTATCGTGGCTATTGCAGCATCGCAGTGTATCTGATTTAAATCCCTTGCTAGGATTTGATGAATGATAACTGAAGCTGGTCTTCTCTCCCTGCACCAAAAATGCCCACCAAGTGATGCTAGTAGCATATTCATACATGAAGAGCTCCAAACTAGTTCTGTCTTCTTTCTTGTTTTTCTTGTCAGGTACCCTAGAGTAGGTTCCAACTCAAAATGACCCTGTGTACAATAGAACAAAAAACTGTCCGGTCCTGCGCCATTCTCACAATCACAGTTACTGTTGAGTTCATTGGGAGACTTCCTCTTTTTCTCTGACCTACCACTTTACCAAGTGTTAGGTCCTTCTCCAGGGACGGGTCCTTCCTTATAAAGGTCAGAAGTATGAAAAACAAGTCTGGCCATCCTGGTTTCCAAGAAGCATTCTGGCTGCATTTCCTCCAACACAAATTCGATTGTTCTTCTGGCAATCCACTGTACTTGTAATATTATTTTCCATAACTCAAATGAATCAATGCTTCTATGATCTTCCTTATTCACTGTACAACTTTCACATGCATATGAAGCTATTGAAAATACAATGGTTTGGGTCAGGTGCACTTTAGTCCTCAAAGTGCTATCTTTTCACTTGAACACTTTAAAGAAGTCAAGAGGTCTTATGCAGCAGATTTGCCTAATGCAATATGTTGTTTGATTTCTTACTGCTGCTTCCATGAGCGTTGATAGTGAGTCGAAGCAAAACAAAGTCTTTGACAAATTCAAACTTTTTTCCATTTATCATGATGTTTGTTATTTAGTGGTCCAGTTGTGAGGATTTGTTTTTTCTTTAAATTGAGGTGCAATCCATACTGAAGATTGTCATCTTTGAACTTAATCAGTAAGTATTTTAAGTCCTCTTTGTTTTCAGCAAGCAAGGTTGTATCATCTGTATATCGCAGGTTACTAATGAGTCTTTCTCCAATTCTAATGCCACATTCTTCTGAACATAATTCAGCTTCTTAGACTATTTGCTCAGCATACAGATTGGATAAGTATGGTGAAAGAATAAAATTCTGATGCAAACCTTACCTGATTATAAACCAATTAGTAGCCCCTTGTTCTGTTCAAATGACTGCCCTTTAGTCTATGTAGAGGCTCCTCATGAGCAAAATTAAGTATTCTGGACTACCCAGTCTTTACAGCGTTAGCCATAGCTTGTCATGAGCCACATTCCTTGGAAGCCCTATGTTGTTGTTGCTGTTGTTGGAAATGCTATAGCTGGTCAGTATGAGAGGGAACTGTCTTTACAGCACTTATCAACAATAGAGGATGCTAGGGCATCCGCTAATTCTTTTAAAAAGTAGTGGATTTTTTTAAATTTTGGGATTGGAAGAAAAGCTAAGAATTTATCCTATTTTCTTGTATAAACTATGTTTTACGGTAAACAAGGAAGTTAAAAAAATTGCAGAATCCCAGCTAATAAAAGCAAAAGGAATGGTAATATTCATTTTCAGTCTTTATTTAAGTAATGTATCAAATCAATAATAATCAGAGATTACTGAAACTGTTCTTTGAAAGGTCAATAAGGAATCTAGTAATGGATAGATCAGGGTTTGTAACACACAGTCCAATCTTAATGGTACCACAAGTGGGCAAGTAGGCATTATCCATCTCCTAAAATGGTTGTTTGTTGCTATTGTTGTAATGTGCCATGGAGTTGGTTCCAACTCATAGTGACAAAATGGTTGGTAGGAGGAAGTTAATCCTTTAAATATGAAAAGGCAAGTGGCTAGAAGAGCCGGGGTGTGACCTGCACACCCATTAGTTATTTGGTATGGCCCTTCTGGTCAAAGTTCTCCATTCTGTTATGTATTTTAAATCCTGTTGTGGCTCTGTGGGATAAAACACTGGACTACAATACAAGGTCAGTTTGAGCCACAAGGTTGGCGATTAAAACTCACCAGCTGCTCCTTGGAAACCCTACACAGGGTCACTATGAGTGGGAACCGACTAGACGGTGCTTTGCAACAACAACAGCGTTCTTGTGATTGTAGTCCTGATGTGGCATTGCAGGATAAGCACTTGACAACAAAGTTGATTTGAATTGTAGGGTCAATGGTTCAAACTTACCAGTCACTCCTCAGAAACCCTATACAGGGTCACTATGAGTTGGAATCGATTCAATGACACTTAACAACAACAACAACAACAACAGCAGTATTATGATTAGGAGTCCTGGTGTGGTGTTGTAGAATAAGTACTGGACCTCTGGTGAATTTCAACCTCTGACCTTTTTATTCAAACTCACCAGACACTCCTTGGAAACCCTATGCAGGTTCACATCAGTGGGAACTGACTTAATGGCACTTAACAAGCAACAACATTCTTGTGATGACGGGCCCATTTTGAAGTGAGTTGTTAATGAGGCAAGATTAGGTGGAACTAAGGATTAAGGATACCCCCACTTTACTAGAGGGTGTGATTCAAGTCCCAGTTCATGGGACTTTCAACCTGTCACCTGACCTGACTCACCAGCTTCTGAAACCTCATGTATCAGCTGCCTGTCTTCTGACCTATTGGTTTGGGTTCCTCAGCAATTGAGGTTACGTGAGTAAGAGTATTCCTCCATACTGATCGCTAAATTATGGATTTGAGACTGGTCGACCTCAACAATTGTTTGAGCCATTCTGGTAGCGTAGTGGTTACGAATCGGACTGCGAACCGCAAGGTCAGCAGTTCGAAACTACCAGCTGTTCCGAGGGAGAAAGATGAGGCTTTCTGCTCCCGTAAAGATTTACAGCCTCGGAAACCCTGTATAGGGTCGCTATGAGTCGGAACTGACTCCACGGCACATAACAACAACAACAACAACAACAACAACAATTCCTTATGAAAATTGTGAGTTCTGTGAGATGTCAAAACCTGTTGCAGAATCCTGGAGCACGAAGTGGGGGAGAGGTGGTTGGTATCAAGGATTTGGAGTGGTATATATCAGGCTACGAACAGCAAGGTCAACAGTTTGAAACTACCAGCTGCTTCATGGGAGAAAGATGAGGCTTTCTGCTCCCGTAAAGATTTACAGCCTCAGAAACCCTGTTCAGGGTCACTATAGGTCAGAACCGACTTGACGGCACTTAACAACAACATCATGTTAGAAAGGTCACACAGTTGGAATATCTAACCTCTGACTCATAGCAACCAGCCTAGTGTTGATCTTTCTAGAAGAAATCATTCATGCAATCATGATCAAACTCTCACCCCTTATTACACATTTTGAATCCAGATCCTTAAGAAATCCAACTTCACTATGATTTTTTTCCTCAAAAATAACATTTAGCTCCTCTAATATGGCTTTACCAGTCATTTATAGTGTTCATAGAGTTTTTATGAAAGTATATACTCAAAGGAGGGAATTATATGTAAGGGTGCCCCCCAAAAAAACAAACAAAATTTTTTTTTGTTGTTTTGCCTGTTTCTGAAAAAGAAACTCATAACTATTAGTAGGGAAGGGCAGATTGTCTGTGGAGAGATGTTTTAAATAGATTCCCTAGAGTAAGATTCACCTCATGTTATATTAGGGGAACACAGTGGCACCATAAGAAAAGCACTGGACTGCAAACCACAAAGTCAGTGGTTCGAGACCACCAGCCAAGGCTTTCTGCTCCTGCAAACAGTTAAAGCCTCAGAAACCCTATACAGAGTTGCTATGAGTCAGAACTGATATGATGGTATACAGCAACAACAATATGATGCAATATGCTATTTTGCTGTTTAAAAAAAGTATTAAATCTAATTCTAGTCCATGCTTTAGCTCTAAAACAATGACACGAAATGCTGGAGGTCGAGGAATGTGTCACACTTGAGGAGTATGCAGGCAACTAAGTCCTAATGTAGGAACTTTTACAAGGCCAGTGACACATACTCTTCTACAAATCACTAGCTTAAAAACATGTTTTTAAAAGAAAAGAGGAAATAAGATAGACCAAAAGAGGTGTAAGTGATAATCCCAAACAAATGGAGACCTTGTTTGGATCCTAATTTGAGCAAAGCCATTGTTTAAAAGCATTTTTTGGAGATACTTGAACATGAACAGGGTATAGCTGTTGTTGTTAACAGTTGTCTAGTTGATCCCCAACTCCTGGTGACCTTATGCACAAAGGAATGAACTGCTGTCCAGTTCTGCACCATATCCAGGATCTCTTAAAGTTCGTAGCCTCATAAGAGGATGTATGGAAAAAGCTTGTCTCTTAACTCCACTGAAAACTGAAAACAACCTGTAAACCTTCCTGACAGGTGTGTGGTGGCCGCACATGAGGTGCATGGTCCAGGAATTGAACCCAGATCTCCTATGTGAAAGGCAAGAACTCTATCACTGAACTCTCAAGGTCCCCACAGATTGAGCATTATATATTAAAATATGTATGTTGTTGATTTTGTTAAGTGTGTCAGTGTGGCACTGTAGTAACCTACAGTCCAGTTAACATTGGGCTGTTAACAGGAAGGTTGGCGGTTCATCAGCAATTAAGGTCTCAAAAGCTTTGCTCCATTTCCTCATTAAGGTCAACTCTACTTTAAGGAGGCAACTCTTCTCCACTCATATTTTGAGTGACTTCCAACCTGAGGGGCTCATCTACTGGCACTTACCGATTCATAAGGTTTTCAGTGGCCAATCATTCAGAAATGGTTTACGTCTCTTCTTCCTAGTCTGTCTTAGTCTGGAAGCTCTGATGAGAAGTGTCTACCATGGATGACCCTGTTGGTATTTAAAATACTGGTGGCATTGTTTCCAGCATCACAGCAACACACAATTGACACAATAGAGAATCTACGTGTTGATGTTGATAACAGAGACTCTGTATATCTATTTTTAACTCTGACTTATGATGACTATCTATAACAGAATGAAATGTAGCTTGGCCCTGTGCTGTCTTCTCAATGTTAGTATGTTTCAGTCAACTATTGTGGTTATTATGCCAATCCATCTCACTGACCCTTACTTTTCCAAATACAATGTCCTTTTCTAGAGGGAATCTTTTCGATCACAACAGAATATTAGACTGTCTAGCTTAATGCACTGTGGTCACAGCTTCACAATGAGTTCTGGATAGAGGGATATGTATGACACACAGGATGTGGAAGAAGAACACTGAAAAATTAAAGGTCTCTGCAAGTCAAGGATCTCCAGCTGAGGTGCCTGTTCACTGATATGCCTAAACATAAGAGATTATTTGAATTTGGAATCTCTATTCATAGTTCTTATTTTCCATTACCTTGTTGAAAATTTTCCTTCCAAATGTCAGTTTTCCACCAATAATATATCAGTCTTTTCTCTTGGATAATTTTCTTCTAGTTACTAAAATGATTTACTAAATGAAGAGGCAGTGGAAGTACCTTCAAGGACAGGGTTTTTTCACTTTTGTCTGCATTTTGGATGACATTATGTGAGCTCCTTCTCAGCCAAGCTTATAATTAAAAGTGCACCTATTTTCTGCAGTATCCTAATAAAGAAAACCACTCATTCTCCAAAGTTGGGCGCATCACTGCCTGGTGAGTAACAGTTTCACTTGGTGCTAGAGCAGTCTCATCAGATGAAATCACAAGGAGCTAACCCCTGAGTCAGTTCTGCCAGGCACATTTCCCACACCAAGAGCAGGGAAAACAAGGGAGAAAATGGTGCCAAAGAGGGATGTCTTTGCTATCCAAAATAGGCTGAAATTTTAGGAGACTGTGAGTAATCTCCTTCTATGACCAAATCCATACACAACAAAAATCTGAATTAAGATAAAAAAACAATTCATTGTTTTTAGTTCTATGTTGTTGTTTTTAAGTGTCATTGAGTCAGTTCTAACTCATAGCTACCTTGTATAGGGTTTCCAAGGAGCAACTGATGGGTTTGAACTGCTGACCTTTAGGTTTTCCTATAGCACCATTTCAGCACTCTTAGAGGTAAAGCAGAGACGTCATAATTATCTGGTAAATTGGTTTTCTTTATAGTAGGAAATTGACCCATTCAAGGGTAGGGTGGTTTTGGAATTATCTATCTAGACTGCTTACCCACACTAATCATGAATATTTATGAAATCTGAATCTCACTTTGTACTCTGTAAACACAGCCTGAATTATTCAGATTGTTTGTCTATACTGTAATAAATGGAAAATTCTCCTTGTATCCTATTTTTAGTTTTAAAAAATAGGCATTATAATGTTTTACATATAAGAGCAAAATAAGACAAAGGTATTTGTCTCCTTCCATTAGAACACCCCATTAACCATGTTGGTATCTATGAAATGATTTGTTTATGTTAAACATATATTTTGGGTTTGATGGTTCAACAGTGTTTAACCTATGACTATGCTTCAAATTAGTTAAGCCTTTAAAATATTTAAGTGGTTGTGTAATTCAATCAGATAGCCTACCAGGAGATTAATTGGAAACATATGTGACACAGTGGCGTCCTAGTCCAGGCCATAAAAGAGAAAGAAAGGATTTGTAATGCCTCAAAAGGCTCGGGCCAACCAGTGACCAGTGCTTGTATATAAACCTGGCTGTGTGTCTAACACGAGCCTGTAAGCAGAGCTTTCAGAAATGTGTTTTAACCAAAAAATGTTTAAAGTAGGGTTGTTGTTATTGTTGTTGTTATGTGTCGTGGAGTCGGTTCTGACTCATAGCGACCTTGTACAGGGTTTCCCAGGCCATAAATCTTTATGGGAGCAGAAAGCCTCATCTTTCTCCTGGCGGAACAGCTGGTAGTTTCGACCCATTCCTAACCACTATGCTACCAGAGCTTCTTATTGTTGTTATTAGGGCCATTAAATAGGTTCCAACTCTTAAAGACCCTGTTTTGACTTTAAAACTTCACGGGAGCAGAGAGCATCATCTTCCTGAGGAGCGGCTGGTGGACTCAAATTGCTGACCTGTGTTTCAAAGTCCAGTGCTTATCACATGGAACCACTGCACACTCCAAAAGTAGGATTAAACATACACTGTTTCATAGTTAAGTGGCAGGAATATAGGATTAAATTATATGTATTATTTCAGTCCAAAGTTTATGTATGTGTGTGTACTTTATTTTTGCATAAATAACATGCACCTTCTATGTTTGTCTTCCAAACACTTCCTCACCTTGGGAGATATTTTCATAAATGTCACTATGAAGTTTTTTAATATGTGTGTAAACACATATATTCATTTTTCCCCTCTTCAGTACAGTACCTTCCAGATACCTTTGTTGTTGTCAAGTGATCTCAAGACGGTTCCGACTCATAGCAACCCTGTTTAGGGTTTCTGAGGAGCGGTTGGTGGGTTTGAACTGCCAAACTTGTGGTTAGCAGTCCAATGCTTATCATTCAGAGCCACACCACAAGTCCATAAGATAGTTTTAGAATATCAGTAAAATAAAGCATGTTTTATTTTGAAGCTTTTGCAGATGTCTACACGCATCTGTGTGCCAGTTCATCTGTTATGAAATATTTTGTTCCTGCGGTTACTGTGTGATATAATTAATTGTTCCAGTGATGGAAGCATGGAAGAAGTCCACTTTTCGAGCTTCATGTGGACGACATTGGAATTAAAGAGGGGCAGAACAAAATGATCAAGACAAAGGAGAACATTGGGCAAAGAATACAGTGTTAAAGACTTGTTAAAGGGGATGGAGTAATGAAAACTACTTCACCATAATCAAGCACTTGAGGGAAAAACACCCTGGGCCTTGTGGCTCAGAAACGTAGTCTTGGGGGACACTAAGGTCACTAGTCATAACAGACTATTTCTATACCCTTCTTTGGTGAGTAGCAGCTGGGATCTTAATTTAAGTGCAACCATGTGTCGCTCCCATCCATAGCAATGATGAAATCAAAGACTCAAGATTTTATTCCAAAGTACTAATGGACCATACAAATCCTAGCTTCCATGACCCTGAGACCAGAAAAAATAGATGGTGCCTGGCTATAACTGCCAACCTCTTTGAAAGAGATAGAAATAAAAGACTTCAGTTAAAGTTCTCAGAGCTTTATACATAGTGGGGATTAAAGAGATGAATGGCTTGTTAATGTGATTTGCCCCAGAATTTAGCAAGAAAGCTATCATGGTGTGATATTCCTCCAAGTTTGTTAGTTGTGGGAGGTCTGTATTTGAAATAATGATCCAACTCTGTTATGAAAACCAGTGCCCCCCCCCCCCAATCTCTTTCTACATGATAGAATTTAAAGATAAAGTCCAGGAAGGTCTAAATTAACTGTCTGAGCTCTAATAAGTGACAATGATGACTGAGAAGTGCTTTATAACAGAAATAAATATTCTGAAAATGTGGGGGGGGGTGCAGGGGGTGAAGGGAGATAGACCTGAGCTTTATGGAATTGCACTGACAAAAAGTAGTCACTTCATGGGATAAAAAGCACACTAGTCCATAGTCCTCATGATTTAAATCTAGGGAAAATGAGAAACCTTACTGCAAGGACTACTTCCAATGGATTAGGAGCTCTGGCACAGTATGGAAGAACTGGCTGCTAATTGAAAGATCAGCTGGATGGCAGGTTGGATCAACTCTTCTGAGAAGATTGCAGCCTGGAAACCCTATGGATTGTGCCCTGTAGGGTTTCTGTAAGTTGGAATCTACTTGATGAAACACAACAGTTTCAGAGGCAATGCACATTGTCAAATTTGCACGAAACAGAATTCAACAGTGATTCACAGATGGATTCAGTCAGCAAATACTTGTTCAAATAACCACTGTTTTGCTGCCCTGGAAGAGCAAACTGGTGGCAAGTAGAACATTCCTACCACTAGAGGGCACACAAAACTTTCCCTTCTCTTTGTTCCCTCATTCCCATTACATCCATTGAGGATAGGTCAAGTACAAAGACATTTTTTAAGGCTGTGGTTCTTGTTGGCATTTTGCATTGTTTCTTGAGATGGTCTAGCTTTCTCTTTTTCACTTAAAATTAATTCATTAAGGGACATTTTCATTCACTTGCTTTTAAAAGTAGGCATTTTCCCTGATTCCTAATGAATGTGAACACCTTTCACATGTTTAATGGAATCTGACATGGTGAGAAATCTGCTTAAATTTTTTAAAAATTTTTTATCATTTTGTTCTTTTCAATTAGTCTTTTAAATATTGATATGTAGTTCTTTATCTTCTGGATATTATTTTCTCTTCTTTGTTAATGAGAGTAAGTAAAAAAAAGTATTGCTATAAAGTTATAGAAAACTTTGTTGTTGTTGTTAAGTGCCATCGAGTGGGTTCCAATTCATAGTAACCCTATATAGGGTTCCAAGGAGAGGCTGGTGAGCTTGAACCACCGACCTTGCAGTTCAAACTGACTTTACAGTTCAGCGGATTAACTCACAGCACCATGCCAGGAATAAGCATAAATACAGTTCTCTTTTACTCAGTTGGCTGGGGAGTTGTCTTCCAAATTTCTTGGCATACGTGAGTGAGAACCTACAGTGCTACATCTGTTTGTTGAAAGATTTCAATTTGTATTGCATCTATTCCTGGTGCTGTGTTCTTTTTCAATACCTTCAATGCGCCTTGGACTTCTTCCTTCAGGATCACTGGTCCTTGATCATATGCTATCTCTTGAAATGATTGAACACTGACCATTTCTTTTTGGTACAGTGACTCTGTATATTCCATCCATCTTCTTTTGATGCTTTCTGCATCATGCAATATTTTGCCCATAGAATCCTTCAGTACCACAAGTTGAGTCTTAAATTTTTTCTTCAGTTCCCTCGGCATGAGACATGCTGTATGTGTTCTTCCCTTTTGATTTTCTAACTCCAGATCTTTGCACATTTCGTTATAATATTTGACTCTGTCTTCTCGAACTGACCTTTGAAATTTTCTATTCAGCTCTTGTACCTCCTTACTTTTTCCATGTGCTTTAGCATCTCTATATTAGAGAGCAAGTTTCAGAGTCTCTTCTGACATCCATATTGGTCTTTCTTTCTTGTCTCAGGTGAGATATATTCAAGGTCATATTTTGGCTCTCTTGGACTTGTTTTAATTTACATCAGCTTCAGTCTGAATTTGCATATGAGCAATTGATGGTCTCTAATACAGTCTGCCCCTGGCCTTGTTTTGGCTGATGATATGGAGTTTTTCCACTGTCTTTTTCTATAGATGTAGTCAATTTGATTTCTGTGTATTCCATCTGGTTAGTTCCAATTGTATAGTGATCTAAAATGCTCCCGTGGGATCTCCTGCAGCGTTTCTATGAGCAAATCCATTATTTTCCAACTATTGAGTTTTCCTCTTTGTTTCCAACCTTTGCATTCCAATTATTAACACATCCTGATTGCATGTTTGATCAATTTCAGAATGAAGACGTTGGTAGACTTCTTCAGCTTCATCATCACTGGCGTTCGTGGTTGGTGCCCAAATTTTAATCAGAATGGTATTAATTACTCTTCCTTGTAGGCATATGGAAATCATCCTATCACGGACAGTGTTGTACTTCAAGATAGAGCATGATATGTTTTTTTTAAAATGATGAATGCAATACCATTCCTCTTCAAGTTGTCATTCCCAGCCTATAAATCCTGTGATTGTCAGATTCAAAATGGCCAATACCCATCCATTTCAGCTCACTAATGCGTAGGATATCGATGTTTATGCATTCCATTTCATTTTTTATAACTTCCAATTTCCAGCATTCATACTTCATACATTCCATGTTTTGATTTTTAATGGATGTTTACAGCTGTTTCTCTTCATTTTGAGTTGGGCTTCATCAGCAAATGAAGGTCCTGAGGTCTTTACTCCATTCATGCCATCACTATCAACTCTACTTTCAAGACTCAGCTCTTCCCTAGTTATATTTTGAGTACCTTCCAACCTGAGGGGCTCATCTTCCAGCACTAGATCTGATAATATTCTGGTGCTCTTCATCAAGTTTCAATATTCAAGATTCTGGTCCTGACAGTGTTCCACTGCTATTCATAAGGCTTTCCGTGACTAAATAT
Organism: Chrysochloris asiatica; assembly: GCF_000296735.1. Taxonomy (NCBI): domain Eukaryota; kingdom Metazoa; phylum Chordata; class Mammalia; order Afrosoricida; family Chrysochloridae; genus Chrysochloris; species Chrysochloris asiatica. Next base: position 40,377,075 of record NW_006408523.1, read on the forward strand.
TCAGAAATTGTCTCTCCTTCCTTGTCTGTGTTTATCTGAAAACTCAGCTGAAACCTTTGCACCGTGGGTGACTCTGCTGGTATTTAAAATATCCATGGCACAGCTTCCAGAATCACAGGAACACGCAAGTCACTACAGTAAGACGAACTGACTGAGGACTGGTAGAATAAGTTTGTGCCTGTCTCGATTTCACACTATCTTACTTCATAAATACCAGAGCTTTATAACATTTATTGATGACTAGTAAACGTTCCCATGTGGCTTTTCTTCCTGAATTCAGGAGAGTCTCTACTATTCTCTGACCTTTGTCTGCAGTCAGCCACTGATCACAGAGACATGTTTAAACAGATTTTGTTTGGAATAAACCCGTATATGAACTGGAACCCTAGTAGGAATACTTTTTGTCTTACCTTCATATAGTCTTAAATCCTTACTGAGCCAATCATTTAATTTTTAAAAAAAGAGGAATAACTACATCAAAAAAAATTTAACAAAAGAAAGGAAATGAAGATGATAAAAGCAGAAATTATTGACACATAAAAACATGCACAAAATAGAGGATCGCCAAGCAAATATACATGGTTGTAATGAATAATGGGAATAAACCACTGGCAAGAGTAAGAAATAACACAAAAGCAGTAAAACCCCCTGTTCTAAGTTAATTTTAGAATCAGTTCAAGTTCCACAAAAAGCACCACCACAGAAACCTATTGGGGTTTATCAGAATTGCTTTGACACTTTAAACATATATAGGGAAAATTCATATCTTTATAATAAAATTTTGATACTGTTTGCAGTTACTGTTTATGCAGGACCACAAAGTTGGTTTGAACCACAAGATCGGTGGTTCACCAGCTGCTACTCTGAAGCCCTATACTGTGGATCACGATGAGTCGCAACAGACTCGATGGCACTTAACAACAACAACAACCTTGATTATTTTAAGGAATCCTGGTGGCATAGTGGGTTAAGCACTGGATTGCTAACTGCAATGTCACCGGTTCAAACCCACCAGCTGTTCTGCGGGAGAAAAATAATACCGTCTGCTGCCATAAAGATTAACAGTCTCTGAAGCACTGTTGTTATGTGTCTGGAGTTGGTTCCGACTCATAGTGACCCTGTACAGGGTTTCCGAGGCTGTAAATCTTTATGGGAGCAGAAAGCCTCATCATTCTCTTGCGGAACAACTGGTAGTTTCGAACTGTTGATCGTGAGATTAGCAGATCGATTTGTTAACCACTACGCTAACAGAGCTCCTTTCTGAAGCTCTAGGAGGGAGTTTTTCTCTATCCTGTAGGGTCGCTATGAGTCGGAATCAACTGAAGAGCACTGGGGTTTACTGCTTATTTTCATGTTTTCTTTTGGTTCTTACTCTTGCCAGTAGTTTATCAGCATTGTTAGTCATATCCCCGAATTTTGGCTGTGGAGATCCTCGGTTTTGTATATTTATTTTATATGTCCATAATTGTTAACTCTCATCATCTTCATTTCCTTTTCCTTTTTTAAAAAAGGTTTTTCTACGTAGTTATTTTTGTCGCTTATAAAATTGAATGCTTGACTCAGTAAGTGTTTAAGACTATACGAAGGTAAGTCAAAAAGTATTGCTACTTGGATTCCAGTTGATACATACATGGCCTTATTCCAAACGATCAGTGGATAGCTGCAGGCAAGTTTGCTCAGTAATGCAATGCACTTGCCTTACTAGGGTGCTTCCAAAAAAAAAAAAAAAGATTTCTTTAGGTGCTATAGGAAGAAATGATTTTGAGATCAGGAAAAATATCAACATTTTCACAAAACTCAAATTGATATCTTCCTAAGTCATCTATGACTTTCAACAAGTTTATAAGGATGTTGTGCCACATAAAACAACAATTTTTAGATGATTCAAGCATTTTAGGAAAGGTCTGGAAGACTTCAAAGATGAACTAAGAGAGGGAAGACCATCAACCTTGCCAAATGAATAAACTGTAACTGATGCCCAGAAACTGGTGGAAGGATATTATAGAATAAACATTGATGTCAATAGCTACTGAAGTTGGAATCTCACATAGTTCAGTATTTTAAGTTTTAAAGCTCTCCCCTCAATGGATACTAAAAGCTAGCTCAAAAACTGATCTTTTCATCAATCTTTTAAGCAGGGTAGAAACTAATGAAGAAGAGTTTGTGGAACAAATTTTAACCAGGGATTTCTAATTTGTAATCTTGTTTTCTCATCCTAAAACTTCTAGTACAATGCTGAATAGAGGTCGGTATTATGAGGCACTTTATCATGTTCCTGATCTTGAAAGACTTTCTCCAATATTTCAATATACCAAGATGATATTGGTTGAAAATACTTTTTTGAGATATGATTTTAAAGTTTAGAGATTCTTTCTAATCTTATTTTACCCATTTTTAAAAATCAAGAGTTGAAGTTGCATTTTATCAAGTTTTTTTTTTTCTGCATCTTTTGAGAAAATCATCTGATTTTTCTTCTTTAATCTGGTAATGTAATGGGTTACATAGCTAATGGGATTCCAAACAGTCCTAAAATAAGCCGAGTGTCATGCAAGCAGCAGTAAGTAGGTAAGCAGCACCCACATTCCAGATCTGCTATGGTATGGCTCATCAGGAAAATCTCCTGGGGACACCCCCTCCCCCAAGCAATTGGGGAGAGTGTCTGAACACTGAGCTGCATTGTGTACAAATGTCAAACTGGTATCAAAGAGATATTCCCCCACAAATTACAGAAAACGAGTCTTCCCAAAGACCCAGTGCATGGAATTCAGACTTCTAAACTCCTAAAGTGTGAGAAAATAAATTTGTGTTCTTTAAAACCCACTTACTTGTTGTATATCTGTCATATATATTATGTTTAAGGCATAAAGCATTTGGAAAAGGCAAAATTATAGCAGTCAAAGAATGAAGAATTCTTCATGGAAGGGTGAGAGAGATAGAGGTTATGTCTAGAAATAAGAGCTTCACATTTTAATTTTTTTGTTTAATAAGGATTTCTATGATTGTATAGCAATTCTTTTTGCATTACCCTCATATATGTTACTTGAAACTATTTCTATGTAATTCAACAATTTACATATGATACATTGCTGCTATCTTTAAAATACTTACATTTCTCTTTTGACCCATGAGTTATGAAAGAGGTGCTTTTTGTGATTTTTAAAATTAATGTTTTTATTTCATATGTAGTAAAATTCATTTTCTTGTACAGTTTTACTAGTTTTAACAAGAACATAATCCTGTAACAACAATTATAATATATGATACAAAACAGTTCCATCAACCCTAAAATTCCTAAATGATGCTACTTTGAAGTCAGAGTCTTTCTCTACCTCCCACTCCCTGACAACTTCTGATATGTTGCTATAATTTTGCCTTTTACAGATGCTTAACAAATTTGAAAAAGAGATATCTGGCCAACTGATTTGAAGAGCTCCATATATATGCCCATCCCAAAGAGAGGTGACCCAATAAAATGTGGAAACCATCAAATAATATTAACATCACAGAAAGTAAAATTTTGCTGGAGATAATTCAAAAAGTGCTGCAGTAGTACATTCACAGACATCTGCCAGAGATTCAAGACAGATTCAGAAGAGAACATGGAATGAGGGCTATCATTGCTGATATCATATGGATCTTGGCTGAAAGCAGAGAATACCGGAAAGATGTTACCTGTGCTTTATTGACTATGCAAAGAATTTCGGCAGTGTGGACCATAACAAGCTATGGCCAACATTGCGGAGAATGAGTATTCTAAAACGCTTAATTGTGCTCATGAGCAACCTATACATAGACCAAGAATAATGGGACATTGAATGACTTAAAATTAGGAAAGGTATGCAACCGAGTTATATTCTTTCACCATAATTATTTAATCTGTACGCTGAACAAATTTAAGAAGTTGGATTATATGAAGAAGAATGTGGCATCAGGATTGGAGGAAGACTCTAACAACTTGTTATATGCAGATGATGCAACCTTGATTGCTGAAAGCGAAGAGAACATAAAATACCTATATTGATGAAGATCAAAGACCACAATCTTCGACACAGGTTGCATCTCAATATAAACAAAACAAGAAGCCTCACAACTGACCCAAAGACAAATGGAGCAAAGATTGAAGTTGTTCAAGACCTCATTTTGCTTGACTCCATTATCAACACTCATGGAAGCAGCAGTCAATAAATCAAAGGCGCTCTTCCTTTCTTTGTCATCGTGTGAGTACTGCTAACTTTTGTCTTCTCTTAAGACTTTCAGGATCAAGAAATCTTGGCCAAGAAACAAAAGCATAATCATCCCATTCCCCAATGATTTGAATGAAATCTGGTAATAAAATCAGGTAGAACTCTAAGAGAAGACACTGAAGAGGAACCAAGCTGAGCCTGTAAGGAGTCATACATATGATAGCACACATAATGTACCTAGGTCCTAGCATTCTACCATATGAAGTTAAATTTTACCAAGATATGTTCAACTGAGTATATATTGCAAAATTTCTTTCTTTGTTTCTATGCTTCTGCATTAAAAGTTTGTCTAAAAAAGAAAAATAAATCAAAAGACATATTGCATTGCACAAATCTGCTACAGAAGACCTCTTTAAAATGTTCAGTAGCAAAGAAGTCAGTTTGAACACTAAAGTGTGCCTGACCCAAGCCATGATATTTTCAATAGCCTCATATGCATTTGAAGGTTGGACAGTGAATAAGGAAGACCATTGGTTGATTCATTTGAGTTATGGTTTTGGAGAAGAATATTAAAAGTACCATGACTTCTAGAAGAACAAACAAATCTATGTTGGAAGAAGTACAGCGAGGATGCTCCTTAGAAGCCAGAACGGCAAGACATATTCTCTCGTACTTCAGATGTATTATCAGGAGGACCATTCCTTGGAGAAGGACATCATGCTAAGTAAGGTGGAAGGTCAGTGATAAAGAGAAAGATCCCCAATGAGATGGATGGACGGGTACACTGGCAGCAGCAATGGACTCAAACTTAACAAGGACTGAAAGGCTAGCACAGGACTGGGCAGTGCTTCATTCTGTTGTGCATAAGGTCACTATGAGTCGTAACTGACTTGAAGGCACCTAACAACAACAACAACAGCAAAATCTTGCTTGAATGTGATATTAATTATACTGTCTGATAATTTGGATGTTCTGCTGGTTAACCTCTCTTTGGAATGATCAAAAGATGAATGTCTTCCAATGGGCTGTCCAGGTAACTATCTTGTAAATGTCTTTATTTCAAAGGGTGAGTGCCTCCAGTGCTGCATCCATTTGTTGAAATATTTCAATTTGCATTCTATAAATTCCTGGAACCTTGTTTATCACCAATGCTTTCAGTGCATCTTGGACTTCTTCCTTCAATATCAGCGATTCTTGATCATGTGCCTCTTGAAATTACTGAACATTGACCAGTTCTTTTTGGTACAATGACTTTTCATATTTCTGTCATCTTCTTTTGATTCCTGCATCATTCAATATTTTGCACATGGTGATGGTGGTTATGTGCTGTGGAGTCAGTTTCAACTCATAGTCACCCTATATAGAGTTTCTGAGGCTGTAAATCTTTATGGGAGCAGAAGCCTCATCTTTATCTCTCAGAGCAGCTGGTAGATTCAAATGGGCAGTTAGCAGTTTAGCTCATAATTCACTACACTGCCAGAGCTCTTTATTTTGCACATAGAATTCTTCAGTATTATAAGTAAAGGCTTGGATTTTTTCTTCAATTCTTTCAGCTTAAGAAATACTGTGTGTATACCCTTTTGATGTTCTAACTCCAGGTCATTGCACATTTCACTATAATACTTTACTTTGTCTTCTCTAGATGCCCTTTGAAATTTTCTATTCAGCTCTTTTACATCATCGTATCTTCCAGTCACTTCATCTCCTCTATGCCCAAGAGTAAATTTCAGAGTCTCTTCTGACATCCATTTGGTCATTTCTTTCTCTTTTTTTTTTAAATGACATTTTGCTTTCTTCTTTTATAATGTTCTTGATGTTATTCTACATTACTCTGGTCTTTGGTCATTAGCAAGGCACCCAACCTGTTCTTGAGATGGTCTCCAAATTCAGGTGGAATATAGTCAAGGTCATATTATGGCTCTCATGTGGCTGTTTTAATTTTCTTCAGCTTCAGCCTGAACTTGTATATGAACAATTGATAGTTTGTTCTAAAATCAATACCTGGCCTTGTTTGGGCTGATAATAAGGAGCTTCTCCATTGTCTCTTCTCACAGATGTAGTCAATTTGATTTCTGCTTATTCCATCTGGTGAGGTCCACATATACAGTCTCCATTTATGGGCTGATGAACGGTATTTTGCAATTGATAAATCATTGGTCTTGCAAAATTGTATCATTTGATTTCCAGCACCATTTCTGTCACCATGGCTCTTGAAAGGTGAATGGAATGTGAAAGTAGTAAACAAAAAAGAAGGATCCGTAGTTGGGAAATATGGCCTTGGTGATACTATATTATACACATGTTTATTCCAATAGCCAAAACTGGAAAATATCGGATTTTTTAAGCTATTTTTTTCTTCCTCTTACTTGTGTCATTTTTCCTTGTATATGTCATGATGTTGACTGTTAGCCCCTACTTCCCTGAAATTTGTCATTAGGAATTCTTTCAGCCTAAAATAGAGTTGAGTTCCTCCCAAGAGGAACATTAGTTGTATTTATGTCTTAGAAGCAATTGTGAACAATACTTATCTAAGATCATTTTAGCTATTTCTCAGTCTGATATATTTCAGACCATAGATGACAAGGGTCAACTTTAAAAAAAAAAATTCCTGGAGAAATTTTTGAAGGTTCAAACAAGAAATTTTCTTTTCAATCCTCTAGATGAAAGAGGGAAGCTGAATGCTTTTCTAGTTTACTTTTACAGGGAAGGTATATCCTTTTAGGGTTATAAACTTGGAGATGTCAAGGATTTTGTCTATCTCAACTAGCTATATGTAATTCAATTTATGTCATTTTCCAAAGATTCTCGGGAGATAATTCAGTTTCAACATCTGCTCAGGATTCCAACTTTCATTAATCTTGGCTGTGGGTTGGTGGTGATGGTGGAGGTATGCCATCAAGTCTGTTCTAACTCATAGTGTCCCTGTATAAAGTTTCCCAGGCTGTACATTTTTACTGGAGCAGAAAGTCTCATCTGTTTCCTACAGAGTGACTAGTCGATGTTAACTGCTGACCTTGTGGTCAGCAACCCAACTTGTAACCCACTATGGTACCAGGGCTCCTTAATTTTGGACATGGTTGACCCGTATGTTCTTAAGCTTATCACTGTGGCGTTGCAGGATAAGAAGTGGACTTCTGACCACAAGGTTGACGGTTCAAACCCAGTAGCCACTCCTTGGAAATCTTATGCTATGAGTCAGAACTGACTTGATAGTTGTTTGGGTTTAAGCCTAGATCTATTTGAAAGGAGTAGGGGAGCATTAGGTGGTAACAGTTGTAGTTAATTTCTGTTTTGCAGGAAAATAGATGATGGACAAAAGTAATTAATTTTTCTGTTCTAATAGCTAATGTTCTCAAAGTTTAGAAAACTGAAAAGCTGTGGAAAAGAAAAGATTAGGAGAAATGACCATAGAAGAGGCCATAATGTTTCTATGTTGTTAAGTGCCGTCGAGTCTATGCCGACGCATAGCGACCCTTTATAGAGTTTCCAAGGAACAGCTGGTGATCTTGAACTGCCAACTTTGCAGTTCAAACGGCTTTGCAGTCTGGTTCATTAACCCACAGCGCCACACTAGGTCTCCTATTTCTATAGGCCCTTGATTTTCCAAGAACAGAAAGCTACTATATAGATATACAAAATATGGTAAGTTATGCCACTCCTGTAAGACTGTAGAAATCCAGACAGAAGAATCTCAGTTTGGGAGAGTAGGAAATGGAGCCCATAAACTTTATTTCAAAGATTGTTTAATAGGAATACACGGACTTTTTCTCCTCAGAGAGAGGCATAAAATCTTACAAAATAGGAAAGGACACCATGTCCCCAGGAGTGAGGTTCCAAAAAGTCTTCAAACTAGACTCTTTCTCAAAGGGGTGAGAGCAGGAGCCTTGACCTCTCCCTTTATAATATATAGTAACCAAAAGAGTTTTCAGCTGGACAGAAGAAAACCATAGTCACAAAAACAGATACATACATATTTGGAGTCTGCTACTAACGGTCACATTTATGAACTCTTTTATTCATAAGACAATTTCCACTATCCTTTTCAAAACTTGGTTTATTTTATTGAGAAACTATAAATGTACTTTGGCAAACATTCTTAATTTCATGTTTCAGGGAAACATTTTTTTCTTTAAGAGGGAACTAAAATTCACAATTCACTTTCCTCTTCAGACTGGCTGTTGTTGATAGGCATGTTGTATCTAAACCACCTCCCTTTTTATTAGACACCATTTCATGCAGTTGAATTGTGTAGATATTTTAACTTGTGATCCTATGGCAATAAAGAACTTTAAATAATTTCTCAAAAAAAAAAGGACATTTTAACCAAAATTTTAATGTTTTAATTAAAAAAGAAAAACCAGGCATAATAAAATAGATATTCTTAACACATATTCCATTGGATTTTAAATTACAAAGTGACTTATTTAAGGAATGGGTATTTATTTTAAATGTGGCCTTGAGCATATTCAGCCAGTATTAGGGTTCTCTTTAGTACCAGTTTTCTAACAATGGCTCCTATTTTAAGGAGCCTTGGTGGCACCTTAAAATTAAGTGCTGTGCTGAAAACTGAAATGTTGGCAGTTCAAATCCAACAAGCAGCTCCACAGGAAAAAGACCTGGCAATTTGTTTCTATAAAGATTTCAGCTTAGAAAATCCTATAAAGCAGTTAAACTCTGTCATATAAAGCCACTACAAGTTGAAATAGACTAAAAAGTCAATAATAGCAACACCCATCAATTTTAGTTCTTTCTATAAATCAAATATATAACTACATATATAATAAAAATCAAATATAAAGATTACTTATATTTCCTAATATAAATCATATTAGGAAATGAACAACTGGTTCAGGCATAAATAAAATAGGTCACCAAATTTCAGATTAAAATAAGTAAAAACCAGATAAGAAAATTTATGATATCTTAAATAACCCCTTCATAGAAACCTTTGTGAGGGAACTGTCTAGCTGTCTAGACTGTGGAGGGCAACTATGGCGCCTACGGGGATTGCAAAGCTACAGAGAGATACAGTGCAGAATAGAACCCTATGTACTAAATGTATCACAGGTTGGGGCAAAGATTTTCTCATCATTACAGGCCTTTGACTCCCCTCACAGACTTCCTGCCGAGACCAGGAGCATACTTCTGACAAATTCCCAACTGTTTATTTGTCAGATATTTTATTCAAATTGCTTCCTTCTCCTTGCAGAGTGCACAAAAGAACAGCAATATCCTGTCCCCTCTGTACCTACTAACTGCTGTTTCAAGGGATAACGAGCAAATTTAGATCTTCATTACAATGTTAGTTTGTACAGCAGATCCTATTTATTCTCTCTACCTTGCTATTGTAATCACCAAAAAAGAAGACTGACTCCAGATAAAAGTGTTTATCTGGGGCCAGAGCTGTAAAAATAGTTCTATGCTGAAGTGCTAGGAACTGTCTAGCACTGCTATGGAGGGCAAGTACTGAGAAACTCATTATGCCTCAATTGTGTAGAATCCCTATGATTATCCATGCTCAATTGGCGTGTTGAAGATGGTTAATGTTCATTGCAATCTTTTCTCCTTCAACATTTTCAAATAAGTAACAACCTGGTGTGGCACTTTGTTTACAAATTGGATGGCTAATCCTAGGGACAGCAGTTGAAACTCACCAGCTGCTCCTTGGAAACTCTATTTAGCGTCACTATCGAATCGGGCTGTGAACCTTAAGGTCAGCGGTTCGAAACTACCAGCCGCTCCGCGGGAGAAAGATGAGGCTTTCTACTCCCGTAAAGATTTACATCCTCGGAAACCCTGTACAGGGTCGCTATGGGTCGGAACCGACTCGACGGCACTTAACAACAATGAATCAGAACCAACTTGATGATACTTAACAACAACAACAACAGCGCTATAAAAATGTCTTCTCTGTTTGGAGCTGAGACTCACAGTTTTAAATATTCTTTTTTTTGGGGGGTGGGGGGGAGGCACTGAGTATAAGTCTTATTGATACAGCTCACTGTAGGCTGTTATTGTTGTTGTTAAGAGATGACAAGTTGGCTATCCAAAACAGAATGGAATTGCCCAGTCCTGCACCAAGTTCACAATCGTTGTACGCTTGAGCCCATTGCTGCTGCCACTGTGGCAATCCATCTCATTACTTTTACTCTGACCTTCACTTTACCAAGCACGATATCCTTCTTGAGGGACTGCTCTCTTCTGATAACATGTCCAAAGTATGAGAGATGAAGTTTTACTATCCTGCCTTCTAAGAGTCATTCTGGCTATACTTCATCCAACACAGATTTGTTTGTTCTCTGGCAGTCCAATATTTTCCTCCAATCAATTATTTTATGGTCTTTCTTATTAATTGTCCAACTTCCATGTGCACATGAGGCTACTAAAAATACCATGGCTTGGGACAGGCCTTAGTCTTCAAACTGCCATTTGCTCTAGAACATTTTAAAGAGGTCTTGTGTAACAGATTTGCCTAATGCAATAGTCGTTTGATTTTTTTGTTGTTGTTGCTATAGTTCTCCTCGTGAGTGTTAATAGTAGATTCATACAAAATAAGGTCTTTGGCAACTTCAATCTTTTCTCCGTTTATCATGATGTAATATTCATGTGGCACTGTAGGATAATGCGCTGGCCAGCAAGGTCAATTTGAGTCACAATGTGGACAGTTCAAACCCACCAGTGCTACTCAGAAGCCCTATACAGGATCACTATAAATTGGAATTGACACAATGACACTTAAAAATAACAACAATATTGGTCCAGTTGTGAGCATTTTTGGTTCTTTACATTGAGGTGCAATCCATACTGAATGTGTTGAGATCTTTGATTTTCATCAATAAGTATTTTAGATCCTCTTCACTTTCAGCTAACAAAATTTTATCATCTATTCATCACAGGTTGTTAATGAATCTTCTTCCAATTCTGATGCCATGTTCCTCCTCATATAATCCATTTGTCAGATAAGTTGTTCAGCATACATATTGAATACAACCCTGACAAATACCTTTCCTGATTTTAAACCACTTGTTCTGTTGTAACTGTCTCTTGGTCTATATACAGGTTCCTCGGGAGCACAATTAAGTGTTCCAGAATACCCATTCTTCACACAATGCTATACAAAGCTTGTCATGATCTGCTTTATTTTTGAATAAAGCAGAAATAAACATCTTTCTGGTATTCTCTGCTTTCAGCCAAGATCCATCTGACATCAGCACAGATATTTCTAGTTCTATGTACTCTGCTGAATCTGGCTTGACTTTGTGGAAGTTCTCTGTCAATGCATTATTGCATCCATGCTTCAATTATCTTCAGAAAATTGTACTTCCATTAGGTCTACTCTCTTCCATTGGAATGGGCACACATATATAGATCTCTTTCAACCAGTTGGCTAGGTAGCTGTCTTCCAAATTTCTTGGCACAGATTAGTGAGTGCCTCCGAGGCTGCATCAGTTTGTTAAAAAAAAAAAAAAAATTCTATTTTTATTCTGCCAATTCCCTAGTTTTACACCAATGCCTTCAATACAGGTTGGACTTCTTCCTTCAGTACCAATATGCTGCCCCTTGAAGTGGTTGAACATCAACAATTTCTTTTTGGCTCAGTGATTCTGTGTATACTTTCCATCCTTACTACCGTCTCTATCGTTCATTATTTTGCACATGGTGGTAGTGATGATGGTTGTGTGCTGTGGAGTCAGTTCCAACTCATAACGACAGTGTATAGCGTTTCCAAAATTACCAATTTTTACCAAAGCAGAAAGCCTTATCTTTCTCCCATGGAACAGCTGGTAGTTTGGAACAGCTGACCTTGAGGGTAGCAGTCTGACTCGTAACTACTACTCTATTTTTCTTTGGTTTTTCAACTTGAGAAATTCTGAGCACATTTTTCCCTTTTTATTTTCTAGCTCCAAGTCTTTCTAATTTCATTGCAATACTTGACTTTGTCTTTTCAACTAGCCTTTTGAAATTTTCTGTTGAGCTCTTTGACTTCCTCATTTCATCCATTTTCTTTAGCACTTCTATGTTGGAGAACAAGTTTCAGAGTCTGTTCTGACATCCAATTTGCTCTTTTCTTTCTTTCTTATCTTCTAATGACCTTTTGCCTTCTTCCCATATGATGTTCTTGATGTCATTCCCTCAGCTCTTCTGATTTTCGGTCATTAGTGCCTAATGTACCAAATGTGTTCTTGAGATAGTCCCTGAATTCAGTTGGGATATGTTCAAGGAAATATTTTGGTTCTTGTGGATTTGTTTAATTTTCTTCAGCTTCAGCCTGAACTTGCATATGAACAATTGACAGTCTGCTCCACAGTCTGCCCCTAGCCTTGTTTGGTCAATGATATTGAGCATTCCCACTATTTTTTTCCACTTTCCACAGGTGTAGTTAATTTGATTCTTGCATATTGTGGATTGTTAATGAATTCCATGTGTATAGTCACCTTTTATCTTGTTTTAAAAAGGTATTTGCAGTAAATAAGTCATTGATCTTGCAAAATTCTATCATGTGATATCCAGCATCTTTTCTGTCACCAAGGTCACATTTTCCAACTACTGATCCTTCATCTTTGTTTCCAACCTTTCCATTCCAATCATCATTAATGATCAATACAGCTTGATTGCATATTTGATCAATTTCAGACTGAAGAATTTGGTAGAATTTTTCAATTTCATCATCACTGGCTCTAGTGGTTGATGCATAAATTAAATAATAATGGTACTAGTTAATCTCTTTTGTAAGCATGTGAACATTATCCTATCACATACAGTGTTATAGTTCAAAACATATCTTAAAATGGTCTTATTGACTATTAGTACAATGCCATTTCTCTTTAATTTGTTGTTCTTGCCATAGTAAACCTTATGAATGTCTGACCAGTAGCAGTCCATTTCAGGGAATGTCTAGGATATCAGTCTTTATGTGTTACATTTCATTTTTGACAGTTTCCAAGTTTTCTAAATTTACACTTTGTACATTCCATGTTCTCATTGATAGTGGATGTTGGCAGCTCTTTTTCCTCATTTTGAGTTGTGCTATTTCAGCAAATGAAGGTCTGGGAAGCTTTATTCCATTCATGGAATCAAGGTCAACTCTATTTTAATGAGGCAATTCTACCCCAGTCATATTTTGAGTGTCTTCCAACCTGAGTGTCTCATGTTCCAGCAGTGTATATGACAATATTCTGATACTATTCACATTGTCTTCATATCTAACAGTGCTCCACTGTTCTTCATAAGGTTTCCAATGACTAAAAATTCAGAAGTAATTTGTTTCTCCTTCTTCCTAGTTTGTCTTAATCTGGAAGCTCTGCTGAAACTTGTCCACCATGAGTGACCCTGCTAATATTTAAAATAGGGTGGCATATTTTCCAGCATTACAGCATACACAAGCCACCACAGTAAGACAAGGAGACAGATGAGTGATGACAAACTGTAAGAATTTACTATATAATTTAAGAAAAGTACTAAAGTAAGAGGAGGTAAGAGAGTATAAAAATATTTAAAATTTCATTTGGTAAGTACTTTCAGAGTCTGGATTCTCTAGAGAAGCAAAACCAGTGAAATGTATATATGCATATATAAAGAGAAGCTTCTATCAAGTAGATGACCCACACAGTTGTAGAGATGGGAGAGTCTCCAGTCTAGGTTAGATTAGTCAACTTTGGCAGGCCAGACAGCAGTAAGGTGAGGTAGGCAGGTAAATCAGACATGTTTGCCAGGTTAAAAGGAAGGCTACTGGTGATTTCCAGAATTGAGAGGGAATAGAGCAGGCCACTGGCTTAAGTCCAAAAAACTTTGGAGGAAGAGCCAGAAGCATGATCAGATCCAGTAGATATCAAGAAAGCTTTGCCTAAGTGTCTAATTTATTAGAAGTTGCCCACACCTCTGGGAAAACTTCCTTTCAATTCATTAACAGCTTATAGCAGAGTTAATTACATTATGTAAGATCTCACCTGCCAGTTTGTCATACTGTTATGGCTTACGTGTTGCTGTGATGTTGGAAGATATGTCACCAGTATTTTAAACACCAGCGGGGTCACCCATGGTGAACAGGTTTTAGCTGAGCTTCCAGATTAAGACAGATTAGGAAGAAGGAGAGACAGACTACTTCTGAATGTTTAGCCACTAAAAACCTTATGAATAGCAGTGAACATTTTCAGGCAGCACCAGAATATTGAATATTGAAACTTCATTATGAATAGCACCAGAATGTTTTCATATACAGTGCCAGACGATGAGCCCATCAGGTTGGAAGATACATAAAGTATTACTGGGAAAGAGTTGCTTCAAAGTTGAGTTGACAGTGATGATGCAAATGGAGTAAAGTTTTCAGGACCTTCATTTGCTAATAGGACACAACTTAAAATAAGGACAAAGACCTGCAAACATCCGTTAGTGATCAGAATGTGGAATGTACATAGTATGAATCTAAGAAAATTGGAAGTTGTCAAAAACTGACTGGAACACATAAAGATCAATATCTCTGGCATTAGGGAACTGAAATGGACTGCTACTGGCCATTTTGAATCTGACTTTTAAATGGTATACTACGTAGAGAGCAACAAACTCAAGAGGAATGATGTAGCACTCATTGTCAAAAAGAACATTTCAAGATCTCTCTTGAAATACAACACAGTCTTTGATAGGATAATATACATACACCTATAAGGAGACCAGTTAATACCACTATTATTCAAATGTATGCACCAACCGCTAGAGCCAGTGATGATGAAATTGAAGAATTCTACTAACTTCTATCATCTGAAAAGGATTAAACATGCAATCAAGAGATACTGATAGTTACTGGTGATTGGAATGCAAAGGTAGGAAACCAAGATGAAGGACTAGAATACTCAGAAAATATGAACTTGGTGATAGGAACAATTTTGGAAGACAAATGATTTTTTCATGGCCAAATACCTTTTTTAAACAACCTTAGTCCTTACAGGATGGAATACACAGACATCAAATTGACTACATCTATGGAAAGAGATGGTAGAAAGCTCCATATCATCAGTCAAAATGACCTGGGACAGAATGTAGAACAGACCATCAGTTGCTCATATGCAAGTTCAGGCTGAAACTGAAAAAGTTGATACGAGTCCATGAGAGTCAAAATATGACCTTGAACATATCCCATTTGAATTTAGAGATTATCTCAATAACAGATCTGATAATTAGTCACTAATCACTGAAGATCAGAAGAGTTGTTGGATGACTTTAAGAATCATACAGAAAGAAGCAAACAGACATTAGGAAGACAGAAAAGAAAGAAACGACCAAGATGGATATCAGGTGAGACTCAGAAGCTTGCTCTGCAGAAGAGAAATGCTAAAGCAGATTGAAGAAATGAGAAAGTAAAAGGGCTGAACAGAAATGTTCAAAGGGAAGTTGGTGAAGACAATCAACTATTGCAATGAAATGTGTAATGACCTGAAATGGGAAAAAATGCTCAACATTTCTCAAGCTGAAAAAACTGAAGTAAAAAATTCAAGCCTCAATTTGAAATACTGAAGGATTGTGGTCCTGGAGGATAATGTACTGGCCTGAAAGGTCAGTTTGAACCACAATGTCAGAAGTTCAATCTCACCAGCTGCCCTTTGGAAATCCTTCACAGGGTCCCTATGTGTTGGAATCAACTTGATGGCACTTTACTACTACAACAACGAGAAAAATATAGAATGATGAAAAAAAATCATCAAAAGAAATACATAGAGTCTGTGTACCAAAAAGAAGTGGTCAATATTCAACCATTTCTAGAGGTAACATATGATCAAGAACCATTAGTACTGAAATAAGAAGTTGAAGGTGCAACTGAAGGCACTAGCAAAGAACTTTTTTCCAGGAATTGAAATATGAGATCTTTCAACAAACTGTTACAGCACTGAAGACACTCACGTATGCCAAGAAATTCTGAAGGCAGCTACCTGGACAACTGATTGGAAGAAATCTTTCTTTGTGCCCATTCCAAAGACAAGTGACTCAGTGGAATGTGGAATTCACAGGAAAACATCATTAATATGACATGCAAGTAAAATTTTGTTGAAGATAATTCAAAATTGGCTGCAACAGGGCATCAACAGGGAGCTTCCAGAGGTTCAAGATGGGCTCAGACAAGGATGTGGAATGAGGGACATCGTTACTGACATTGGACGGAGCTTGGCTAAAGCAGAGAATATCAGAAAGTTGTTTACCTGTATCTTACTGACAATGCAAAGAATTTCTAGTGTGTGGATCATGACAAGCTATGGACAGCATTTCAGAGAATGAATATCCCAGGAAACTTAATTATGCTTATGAGCACCTGCACATAGACCAAAGAGCATGTGCAGGTCTCATGAGGGCATTGAATGGTTTAAAATTAAGAAAGGTGTGATCTGGGCCTATATTATTTCACCATAGTCATTCAATCTGTATGCTAAATAAATATTCCTAGAAGCTGGATTATCTGAAGAAGAACATGGCATCCAGATTGGAGGAAGACTCATTAACAACCTGTGTATGCAGATGATACAACCTGGCTTGCTAAAAGCTGAGACAACTTAAAATACTTACTGGTGAAGATCAAAGACCACAGTTTTCAATATGAGTTGCACCTCAACGTAAAGAAAAAGAAAATCCTCACAACTGTACCAATAAATGACATCATAATAAATGGAGAAAAGATTGGGGTTGTCTAAGACTTCATTTTGCTAGGATCCACTGTCAACATTCATGGAAGCATCAGTCAAGAGATCAAACAGCATATTGCATTAGGCAAATCTGCTGCACAAGAAATCTTTAAAATGTCCAAGAGCAAATATATCAGTTTGAGAACGAAGGTGTATCTGGCTCAAACCACAGTATATTCAACCTCATATGCATGTGAAATTTGGACAATGAGTAAGGAAGCTCAGAGAAGAATTGATGCATTTGAGTTATGTTGTTGGAGAATATTGAAAGTACTGTGGACTACCCAAAGTATGAATAAATTTGTGTTGGAGGAAGTACAATCAGAATACTCCTTAACGGTCAGTATGATGAAATGTCATCTCTCACACTTGTGACATGTATCAAGAGGAATCAGTCCCTTGAGAAGGACATTATACTTGGTAAAGTGGAGGATCAGCAACAAAGAGAAAGGCCTCCAATGAGATGGATTGGGATAGTGACAGCCACAGTGGGCTCAAACATAACAATTGTGAGAATGGCACAGAACTGGGTAATGTTTTGTTCTATTGTGCATACGGTCACTACTAGTTAGAATAGACTTGACAGCGCCTAAAAGCAACAACTACAAGAAAATGGGGCTCTCGGTCCTTAATCACAGGTAACAAATTCTGCCTACCTTCTAAATGAACAGAACTTTACCCTCTGATGTCGTCATCTTAGTCTAGTGAGACCTGTGCTGCATTATTAACCCTTACAGTTGCAGGTAATAAATATGTGTTATTTTAAGCCACTAAGTGTGTGATCATCTATTATGGCCGAAATAGAAAACAAGTGCAAATTCTATCCCTAAAAATATCAGTTATTGTGAAGGAGAAAGAAAGCATTTCAGCCATGTACAGACTCAGGATAAGGATATTTATGTCCCAATTCTCCTTTTTGAAATATTCACTTGAAAGATTCACTAGAATAAGTCCTGGTGTGGCACTGTAGGATAAACAATAGATTGTGAACCACAAGGTCGACAGTTCAAACACACTAGCTGCTCCTCAGAAACCCTGTACAGGATCACTAGGAATTGGAACCAATGCCATAGTGCTTAACAATATCAATTGAAATTTAAAAAATAAATAAAAACAATACAATTAATACAAATGAAAATATTTGATAAAAATAGAACTAACCCAACAATTGTAAAACTAAATAAATAAATAAATAAATAATCCCAAATGGAAGCTGTGCACCAAATTTGTAAAATATCATTTGACCATAGAATACTGACAATGTTCCCAAGAAGAGGTTAGTAATGGTAGAGTGGACTTCTTCCAAAAGAGAATAAATAGGGACTTCCAGTTTTGGAGGTTGCAGAAGCACAGTCGGGTAGGACAGGATCCATGGGCGAGGGCTGAAAACCCAGATAAGCTGCTTTCACGGAACAGATCCAGAGCTCTGGATAAAGTTAAGGTGCAGGGCATCAGTTTCCCACATCCACTGGTGAAAAAAATCACTCTATAAAGGAAAATATTGGACTTAGGAATAGATCAGGACACGGGACTCCATCTGTGGCCAGCCCACCTGGGCTGAGTTCAGATGGTGGGGCCACAGCCAGACCACACAGTGAACCAGAACTAAAACCAGTGCAGCGACGTTTGCAAAAGGAGGTGTGGGGGGATTCTACATATTTTTTCCTCCTCTTCCCTGTGGCACCTTCTCTGCCAGCCTGGATACCTTCAAGCAGGTGGGCATGCACCCCCAAAAGGGTCCAGTGTTGAGTCCACAGTTTTCCCATGTCACAGACAGGAAGAGCCCATTTGTCCCATGGAATGATTCTTTGGTGGCTGCTTATGACTTCTGACTCTGGGGCCCAGCCCTAAAGTTAACTTGTGCAGGACCCTTTATTCCTGCCTACCCACCAAGAAACAGGTCTGTCCAGACAGACAAACCATATGAACACTCTGTAAAACCCCAAAATAAAAGGACACAACTAATTTGAGAATTATGCTGTACACACACAGATACCTAACTGTCCTTCAGAGACAAAAATGGTAGACAATCTTTCTACCATTAACTTCTCAGTATCTATCTGCACAACTCTATGGTTGTGACTTGAGGAGGGGCCAGAGCGAGTGGACACCCCCACCCACTACTGGAGGTTTCTACAATACATGCACACTGCCTGCACAGAAAAGGTGACTGGCCAGTCGGCTATGGTTTTATTTTTGTTTTAAAGTGGTGGTTTTTGTCTCTGCTTTTATGGTGCTTCTGTTTTTTGCCCTTTTATCACACTTTTTTTTCCTGGAGGTGGGAGCTTTTTCTCCCTACATTACTCAAGAACAGACAACAATCATGGCCATATAGCCAGCTACAAGCATACCCCATAATATTCCACCATTGACACAAGAGCCAATAACAGCTCCTAGGCATTACACACAAAAATGGAAGCCTCTCTCCTGATCATAGGAGTCCTGGTATGGTGCTGTGGGTTTTACTGTGTCAGACTGCAAAACCATTTGAATTGCAAGGTTATTGGTTCAAGCTCACCAGCTGCTCCTTGGAAACCCTATACAGGGTTCGCTATGGGTCAGAATTGACTCGATGGCACTTAACAACAACATCTCCCGATCATATCTACCAGGAAACACTCAGTAAGCTTAACAACACAGCAACAAGCAACCATTTAAGCATTAAATACCCACCTAACTACTGAAAAAGACAAAGAAAACACAACAAAAGATCTCAAAACATGTCCCAAGACAGAAAAGAATAACTGAGACAAATGAGCTGGAGGCAGACAAAGGCTTTCTAGAAGAAGAACAGGCTTTGCATTTCCCTTAGAAGGAATTCAGAAGAACAATATGGAAACAAATGCAAATGCTCCAAAAAGGGATGGAGGAAAATAAGGAAGAAATCAAGAGAGTACTACAGGAACAATCAAACAAGATAGGTACAGCATTGGAAACAATTCAAATCCTGAAAAAAGAGGTCCAGATGATTAATAATAAAATATCAGAACTGGACAATTCACTGAAAGGTGATAGAGCGGAATTGAAGAGATGGAAACCAGAACCAGCGAGCTGGAAGACAAATCTATCAATACTGCTAAGATAGAAGAGCAAGCAGAAAAAAGCATTTAAAAAGTCTGAAGAGAGTTTAAGATTCATGCTGGATAACATGAAGAGGAATAACGTAAGACTTATTGGCATTCTGGAACAGGAAGAATCAGAGAAGTCCACAGAGGAGACAGTTAAAGAGATTCTGGAAGAAAATTTCCCTAACATCTTGAAGGATGAGACGATAAATATTCAAGAAGCCCAGGAAAATTGGAACCCAAAAGAAAATCACCAAAACATATCATAATCAAGCTCTCCAAAATAAACACAAGGAGAGAAGCCTAAAAGCAACTAGGGAAAAAAGAATTGTTACTTACAAAGACAGGCAAATCAGATTAAGCTCTGAGTTCTCAGCAGAAATCATGCAGGCAAGAAGGCAATGGGGAGACATATATAAAACCCTAAAAGAAAAAAACTGCTAACCAAGAATTGTCTATCAAGTAAAATTGTCAATCAAATACAATAGTGCAATCAAAGCATTCCAGGGTAAACAGAAGCTAAGATATTTTGTCTAAGCCAATCCAGCACTTCAAAACATCCTAAAGGGAATTCTTTGAACTGAAAACCAACAAGAACAGACAACAACCAGAGATTGACAGATGTGGCAACATCACCTGAAACTCAGACGACAGATAGCAGAGTCCAGAACAGAACAAAATTACAACAACAAATTCAAAAGAGCTGGGAGGTCAACCAAAGATCAAAATAATAACAGTGTAAAAGAAGGGAAACATACAGGAACAGAGATCCAGGTGGTGAGGAGGTCAGGTAGATTACAGGATACAATACACTGTCTTAAATGTAGGGAAAAGTTAATAGACTATAGGGTAACACCAAAGAAAGTTAATACTTCACAATTTACCATGAAAATGAACATCCAAGCAGAGAAAGTAAACATGAAAGCTAAGAAGAAACTGACAAGAAATAGCACAAAAAACACAAACTCAGCACAAGGAGCCATGCAGAACAAAGGAGCAAACATCACTACCAAAAAATTAAAATAATGGCAACAATTAATTCATGTTGTTGCTGTCAGGTGCCATCGAGTCAGCATCAACCCATAGTGACCTTATGTACAGCAGAACGAAACACTGCCTGATCCTGGGACAACCTCACTACTGTTGTCACTTTTGAGTCCATCAATGCTGCCACTTGGCCACTCCATCTTGTTAGGGGTCTTCCTCTTTTTCTCTGACCCTCCACCTTACCAAACATGATTTACTTCTCCAGTGACTTGTCCCTCCTGACAATATATCCGAAGTATGAGAGATGAAGTTTGGCCATCTTGTCCTCCAAGGAGCACTCTGGCTGCACTTCTTCCAAAATGGATCTATTGGTTCTTTTGGCAGCCCATGGCACCTTCCTTCAATACTCTCCCTCCAGCACCATAACTTAAAAGCATCAATTCTTCTACAGTCTTCCTTATTCACTGCCCAGCTTTCACATGCATATGAGGTTATTGAAAATACCATGGCTTGGGTCAGGCGCACCTTAGTCCTCAAGCTGACATCTTTGCTCTTCAACACTTTAAAATAGGTGCAGCAGATTTGCCTAATGCAATATGTCATTTGATTTCTTGACTGCTGCTTCCATGGGTGTTGATAGTTGATCCAAGAAGAATGAAGTCCTTGACAACTTCAATCTTTTCTCCGTTGGTAAGAATATTGTTTATTGAATGAATTAATTCATACCTCTTGATAATTACATTAAATGTCAATGGATTTAATGCACTAGTGAAGAGACAAAGAGTGGCAGAATGGATAAGAAACAAGACCCTTCAATATGCTACCTGCAAGGGACACACCTTACACACAAAAACAAAAACAGACTAAAAGTTAAAGGGTGGAAAAAATATATACCAAGCTAACTGCAATAATAAACAACCATGAGTGGCAATACTAATCTCTGATAAAGTAAACTATAAGACAAAAACCAGCATAAGAGATAAAGGATTAAAGGGTCAATTTGGCAATACAACATAACCATAATAAATATCTATGCTCCTAATGAATGAGCACCAAGATATATGAGGCAAATCCTATTAGAATTGAAGAAAGAAATAGATAATTCTACAATTATAGTGGGAGATTTAATACGCTACTTTCAAAAAGGAACAGAAAAAAACAGAAAAAAAAAACTTGACAAAGTTACAGAGGAACTAAACAGCACAATCAACCAACTCAATCTCATAGATGTGTACAGAGCATTCAACCCAACAACAGCACAATACACATTCTTTTCCAGTGCACATGGAGCAGCTACAGAATTGACCATGCGTTAGGTCACAAAGCAAGCCTACATAAATTTACAAACATCAAAATAATAAAAAGCATCTTTTCAGACCACAATGCTATAAAACTAGAAATCAACAATAAGAAGACCAAGGAAATAAAGTTGAATACACGGAAACTGAATAACACTCTTGCTGAAAAGTGACTGGGTAAAAGAAGAAATTAAACACGAATTCACAAAGTTCCTAGAAACAAACAAGAACAAAAACACAACATACCAAAATCTTTGGGACACGGTAAAAGCAGTGCTGAGAGGACAATTTATTGTGGTAAATGCGCACATCCAAAAAGAAGAAAGAACCAAAATTAATACATTAACACAGCATCTACAACAATTAGAAACAGACCAAAAGAGGGAACCTACAGTCACCAAAAGAAGAGAAATAATAAAGATAAGAGCAGAAATAAATGAGACAGAAAACTATAGGAAGAATCAACAGGAAAAGAAGCTGGTTCTTTGAAAGGATTAATAAAATTGACAAACCATTGGCAATGCTAACAAACGAAAAGAGGGAGAAGATACAAATAACTTGCATAAGAAACCACATGGGTGATGTCATAATGGAACCAAACGAAATCAGAACCAACTCCATGGCACTTGACAACAACAACAGCAACATCAACAACTAAAAAATCTTTACAGAAGCAGGAAATCTCTTCTCTCTGCTTCATAAAAGTTAGTAGATTCAAACGGCTGACCTCGTGGTTAGCAGCCGAACACAACCCACTGTGCCACCAGAGTTCCTTGAAGTAAATGTACAGTTGACAAAACTAGGGAGCTGAGGATGTAGGTAAGGAAAGAGGAGAAAGGAAGGGTAGGGTGGTAAGTTCCTTTTTCCTGCATACTTGGTGTGTGTGTGTCAAGAAATACTAATGAATTCTTCAGGGATGGGAGAAAATGAAGAGATTTAATTTTTTATTGGCAATTTCTACACCATTTGATTTAGTGTTTTTATTAATGTTTTTCTTTTGTGCATGCATTGCCCATGTATTTCAGAAAAGTCTTATTCATCACTGAAGGCTCAGTTTAAGGACATCTATGTAAAGACTGTCTCATCTGCCTGTTGTTGTTATGTGCCGTGGAGATAGCGACCCTGCACAGGAATTCCGAGGCTGTAAATCTTTACGGGAGCAGAAAGCCCCATCTTTCTCCCAAGGAACAGCTGGTAGTTTCCAACTGCTGACCTTGCGGTTCGCAGCCAGATTCTTAACCGCTACGCTACCAGAGCTCCTGGTCTCATCTGCCTAGCCAGAGCCAAACTCTCACTTCTCTGTTCCCTTTGCCTGCCCCTCTATTATGATTTTACTTAATCCCTTCTGAAATATTTGTTGACATAAATCTTCCCTACAAACTATAAGCTCCTGGAAGACAAGATTTTTTTTTTTTAAATACTTAGCCAACAGCCTGGCTATCATAGTTCCTTTTTTTCTTCCTTCCTTTCTTCTGCCTACCCCCCTTCTCTCCCTCTCTTCCTGCTTACTTGCTTGTTTTCCTCCTCCCTTCTTTTAATGTTAATTGAATGACTAAAAGGCAAGTAAAGTTCCAAGGTTCATCTCAACTGAAAAATTAGATCGCTCCCACCCAAAAGAATACAAAATAGATAAAATAATAAATTCAGGGACTGTTTGATAGTCGGTAGTTTTATGTTTAGTCTGAAAAGCCTAGCCTTGGTAGACACCACCAGCAGGCTGAATAAAGTAATCCATATATTATTTCCAGATTTCAGAGTTTCATTCGCATCAAGATTGGCATACCCTAAATTTTAAATGATCACAAGTATCCATAACTAACTCACTTGTGTTTTGTATTGTTTAAAAATCCATTCTATTTCTTTTAATTAAGTTAATATTTGTATAGTTCTAGCAAGTATACACAAAGTATTTTGGTCTGAAAGGAAGCTATTTTGTCCAAAATTATTTCTTGTTAAAATGTGTTGTTCATCTATCATGCCAGATACATGTTTTTTTTTTTTAATTTCTTGGAAAGTTGATGAATATAATTTCTAAGCAAAATATAAACTCAAATTACCCCAGTTAAAAGGACAATTGAGCTCTCCTTACAGGTCTTTGCAATACTGCAAGACTAGGTACAATGGAGAAAGCAATATTTTCTTTCTAATCCAAATAAATAAAACCAAGCAAACAGCCTCTCCAGAATGAAAGGGATGATGGTGACCTATTAGATGCTGTGTTTTAAAGCTTCCATCTGACTAATTATCATTTAGAGATTAAAGTATAATTCCTCAGAGATGATGCTGACGTGATGTCACATGACGTGCCACTTCTCATGAAGATCATCTCTGAATGGAAGAAAGGATGAGCCACAATCTGCCTCTTAGCTTATGGCTGACACTCTTTTTGTTTAGTGATTTTTTTGTTGCTGTTGTTGTTATACCATCTAATAGTGGAGCCAAATGGTATTTTTTGACTGGAAATAACTCTTTTTTGGAGACTATCAAGGATTTAATGAAGACACACTTGCAAGTATTCTGCAGCACAGCTGAAATTTCACTTACCTTTTAGCTTTAGGCCATTGGTTTAAGTCCAAGTTGACAATTTCAGCTTGTTAAGTCCCTGGTGAACAGACGTCCACAGTATAAACCCATTGTACATAATCTTGTAATTTTGGCAGTCTGTGAATTGGAGGAGCCTGAAAAGGCTACTAACACAGAATACATTACTCTGAACAAAAGGCAGGGGAATGAGTGGGAGGGTCATAAAACCCTTCAAGAGCATCACACACAAAAAAAGCATAACAGATCTGTGTCTCTCTTTCCTACAATTGCAGCACTTTCCTTTCAACATTGACATCTTTTTCACTAAAAGAAAAGGAAAAAAAAACTACTTTATAAAATTTTATCAGAGATGTTCATTGAATAAGCTATTACAAAATGGCTACAGGAATAGAATTGTACATACACATTCCTTAGAAAAATTCTAATGGGAAATTGTGTCTACAGAAACAAGAGTATCATGTTCATGTTAACAACACTTGTCAGCAAAATATTGTCAAATCACATAAAGCTACACAAATAAGCAAAATTGCCAATTGCGTGTCTTAGTTAATTTGGTGATGTTTTCACAGAACTGCCACAAATAGGTAGCAGTAACAAATATAAATTTAATTCCTCAGAGTTTAGGGTGCTAGAAGTCCACATTCAGGGTGTCAGACTTTACCTCTATGTTGACTCTGGAGGAAGGTCCTCATCTTCTGGAGCTTCTGCTCCTCTGAGAGCTGCATTTGGTTTGGTTATAAAGCCCATTTTAATTACTTTAATTAAGTTAATACATGTATAGTTCTAGTATACTCGTCTTCTGTTGTCCTTTCTCTACATAGACAGACTCTTCCCCTGTTTTTCCTTCTATAGAAAGTTTATGTCACAAAAAGATTGACTCTAGAGACACCCTCCATTAATCCTGCTTCATTAACATAATAAAGACAACCCATTTTCCAAATGGGATTATAACCACAGACATGGAGATTAGGATTTACAGCTCATATTTTGGGGGGCACAATTAAATCCATGACATTCCACCTTTTCTTCCCACCCAAGTTAATATCCTTGTCTCATAAAAACACATCACCCTATCACACCATCCTAAAAGTCTTAAATCCACTCCAAGTCCAAAATCTCAACTTCTGAATTATCTAACTCAATAAAGATGAGATGTATTGCATCCTGGGACAAAGTTCCTCTTCATTGGTAAAGCCTGTGAAATCTAGAATACAAGCTATCTGCTTCCAAAATACAATGGTACCACAGGCACAAGGTAGACATTTCCATTAAAAATGGGAGAAATTGAAGAGAAACAAAGGTAACAGGCCAAGCAAAGCCAAAACTCAGCCTAACAATTTACACTAAATCTCCAGGTTTAAAACTAATCCTCTCCTCTCTGAGACCAACTGAGCAACAGTACTGCCTTCCAGACGCTGTATGTTAGCCAAGCTCTTGGGATTCTGAATAGAGATCCCTCAGATCTGAGCTTCAATTCCATCTTTCAGGTTCACTGGGATGGCAATGGATACCCTTGACTTTGGGTGGCTCCATTTTGTTTGTGAGTTTGAGTGACTACTGCACCCCCTTGGCACCGGCAGTCTCCATTGTTCTGCACCATGGTCATCCTTTCAACCCAGCAGGCTGTGATCCCAACCATTGAAACTGAGACAGCCCTGCTTCCCTGCTCCTTCCAACAGTTCTGGTGATCTCTGAGCTGTTTCAGGGATGATACTTTTCTTTTCTAGAATTCCAAAAGGCCAACACCATTCTTTTGTTATTTCTTTGATCCTTCAGTCTAAAGAAGTCTAAAACTTTCCAAGAAACTAAGTTTTTCGGCAGTGGCTGTGGTAGTTGGTCAGATTCATCAGTTACAGGTTTAATCACTTTAACAAAAAATTGTGTAGCCAAGTGCTTGGTGAACACTCCAGGACACATGTCCTTAGTTTGCACAACAGTATTTCCCAAGTCTTTGAAGTTGTGTTTCATTTTGCACAGTTTACTTTTAAGCCCATGTCTTTTTTTTCACATTTTACTGTAAGTAGCAAGGAGAAAAGCACTCACTCATCATTTTGTCTCTCTGTGGTGGTTTGAGTGTTGCTGTGATGCTAGAAGTTATGCCACTGATATTTTAAATGTCAGCAGGGTATATCCATCCATTGTAGACTGTTTCAACTGAGCTTCCAGACTAAAATAGATTAGGAAGAAGGAGACGCAGATTATTTCTGAATGTTTAGCCACTGAAAACCTCATGAATGGCAGCAGAACACTGTAATATAGCACCAGAATACAGAATATAGAAACAATATAACAGCAGATATAGTACTAGAAGTTGGAGTATTGATGTGGTGCTGTGGGTTAATGTACTGGACTGCAGAGTCGGTTTGAACTGAAAAGTTGGGGAGTTCAAGCTCACCAGTCACTCCTTGGGAACCCTATACAGGGTTGCTATGGGTAGGAACTGACTCAACAGCACAAGTACTAGATGATAAGCTCCTAAGGTTGGAAGACATTCAAATACAACTAGGAAGAACTACCTCCTTAAAGACAAATTGACCATGATGATGCAAATGGAGCAAAGCTTTCAGGATTATCATTTGCTGCTGGGGCAAAACTTCAGATAAGGAATGATAATTCAAAAGATCCACTAATAATCAGATCATGGAATGTATGAAATATGAACCTAGGAAAATTGGAAGCTGTCAAAATGGAAATGTAACACATAAAGATTGATATCCTAGGCATTAATGATCTGAAATGGACTGTTATTGACCATTTTGAATCTGTCAATCACATAGTTTCTTTTGCCAGGAATGACAAATTGAAGAGGTATTGTGTCACATTCATCATCTAAAAGAATATATCAAGATCTATTTTGAAGTACAATGCTGTTTGTGATAGGATAATATCCATGCGCCTACAAGGGAGACCAGTTAATACCAATATTATTCAAAAGTATGCACTGATCACTAAAGCTAGTGATGATGAAATTGAAGAATTCTACCAACTTCAATTGTTAAACCACAAGGTTGGTGATTCAAACTCACTGGCAATTCCTTGGGATCTCTATATAGAGTCATTCTGAGATAGAACAGACTCGATGGCACTTAACAACATCAACAAGCAACTTCTTCAGTATGAAATTGATAAACCTTGCAATCAACAAATATTGATAATTACTGGTGATTACAATTCAAATTTTGGACACAAAGATGAAGGATAAGTATTTGGAAAATATGGCCTTGGTGAGAAAATTATGTTGGAGATCACATGAGAGAATTTTGCAAGGCCAATGATAGTTCATTGCAAATACCATTTTTAAACAACATAAAAGGTGACTATGCATGTGGACCTCAGAAGATGGCATACACAGAAGTCAAATTGACTACATGTGTAGAAAGGCTCCATATTATCAGTCAAAGCAAGACCAGGGACAGTGTGTGGAACTTGCTCATATGCAAGTTCAGGCTGAAGCTGAAGATAATGGAAACAAGTCCACAAGAGCCAAAATTTAACCCTGAGAATATCCCACTTGTATCAAGAGTAGATTTGATGAATTAGACATTAATGATTGAAGACCAGAAGAGCTGTAGGATGACATCAAGAATAGCATGTAGGAAAAAAGCAAAAGGCTAAGAAAAGAAGACAAGAAAGAAGTAAAATGCCAAACTGGATGTCAGAAGAGACTATGAAACTTGCTCTCCATCAATGAAATGTTAAAGCAAATTTTTTAAATGAGGAAGAAAAAGAGCTGGAAAGAACATTTCAAGTGGCAGCTCAAGAAGACAAAGTATTATAATGAAATATGCAAAGACCTGGAGTTAGAAAACCAAAAGGAAAGAATACACTCAGCATCTCAAGTTGAAAGAGTTGAAGCAAAAATTCCAACTTAACTTGTAGTATTGTATGATGGAGAAAGCATCAAAAGAAAATAGAAGGAATGTACTGAATTACTTTACCAAAAAGAAATGGACAATGTTCAAACATTTCAAGAGCTGGCATATGATCAAGATCCAATGGTACTGAAGGAAGAAGCCCAAGGTGCAGTGAAGGGATTGGCAAAGAACAATCTGGGAATTGATGAAGTAAAATTGATGCAGCACTGGAGGTACTCACTCGTCTATCCCAAGAAATTTGGATAACAGTTACCTGGCCAACTGATTGGAAGAGATCCATATTTTTGCCCATTTCAAAGAGAGGTGACCCGATAGAAAGTAGAAATCAATGAACAATATCTTTAATATCACATGCAAGTAAAATTTTGCCAAAGATTATTTTTAAATGGCTGCAACTGTTCATTGACAGGGAACTACCAGAGGTTCAAACAAGATTCTAATGAGGACATTGAATAAAGGATATTATTGTAGATGTCAGAAGGATCTTGACTGAAAGCAGAGAATATCAGAAAGATGTTTACATGTGCTTTATTGACTACACAAAGGCTTTTGATTATGTGGGTCATGACAAACTATGGACAAATTTGAGAAGAATGAGTATTCCAGAATATCGAATTGTGCTCATGAGGAACCTGTACATAGACTACGAGGCAGTTGTTCACACAGACCAAGGGGATGCCAAATGGTTTAAATTTAGGAAAGATTTGCACCAGGGTTGTATTATTTCACCATATTTATTCATTCTGTATGCTGAGCAAATAATTAGAAAATATGGATTGTATGAAGAAAAATTTGGCATCAAGATTGGAGGAAGACTCATTAGCAACCGATGATATGCATATGATGTAACCTTGCTTGCTGTAAGCAAAGAGGACTTAAAATACTTGCTAATGAAAATCAAAGACCATAGTCTTCAGTATAGGTTGCACCTCAATGTAAATAAAACAAAATTCATTGCCACTGAAGCAATGAATAACATCATGATAAATGGAGAAAAGGTTGAAGTTATCCAAGACTTCACTTTGCTTGGATCCACTATTGACACTTACGATAGCATCAGTCAAGAAATCAAACAGCATATTTCATTAGGCAAATGTACTGCTATACAAGAATCTTTTGAAGTGTCCAAGACCAAAGATGTAAATTTAAGGATTAAGGTTCACCTGACTCAAGCCATGGTATTTTCAATAGCTTCATATGCATGTGAACATTGGACAATGAAAACGGAGACCATAGAAGAATCGTTGCATTTGAGTTATGGTGTAGGAGAAGAATATTACAAATACCATGGAGTTCCAGAAGAACAAACAAATTAGTGTTGAAAGAAGTACATCCTCCTTAGAAGCCAGGATGACAAATTTTCACCTCTCATACTTCAGGTATATTATCAGGAAGGTCCAGTCCCGCAGTAAGGACATCATACTAGATAAAGCAGAGGGTCAGCGACAAAGAAGAAGACTGACCTCCAGTGAGATGAACTGGCACAATGACAGCAGCAATGGGTTCAAACTTAGCAGCGGTTGTGAGGATGTTTCAGAACCTGACAGTGTTTCGTTCTGGTGTGCATGGCTTTAGTGATTGGTGTATAAATTTGAATAATAGTGGTATTAACTAGTCTGTCCTGTTGTTATTGTTAAGTGCCTTTGAGTCGGTTCCAACTCACATCCACCACCCTGTACAGGGTTTCACAGGAGCAGCCGGTGGGTTTGAACCACTAACCTTGTGGTTTGCAGTCCAGTGCTATTCCTACAGTGCCTTGTAGGTATGTGGATATTATCCTATCACAGACAGCATTCTATTTTAGCACAGATCTTGCTATGTTCTTTTTGATGATGCATGCTACATCATTCCTCTTCAATTTGTCATTACCTGCATAGTAAACCATGTAATTGTCAGATTCAAAATGGCCAATACCAGTCCACTTCAGCTCACTGATACCTAGGACATTGATGTTTACATTGTCCATTTTAATTTGAACAACATCTTATTTTCCTAGGGAGTCCTCATGTGGCACTGCAAGGTCGGTGGTTCAAGCTCAACAGTCGCTCCTCGGAAACCCTATACAGGGTCACTATGAGTCAGAACTGACTTCACAGCACTTAACAACAACAGCAACAACTTTCCTAGAGTCATACTTTGTACATTCCATGTTCCAATTATTAATGGATGCTTTCAGATGTTTCTCCTCATTTTGAATTGTGTTCCACCAGCAAATGAAGGTCATGAAAGCTTTACTCCATTATTATCATCACAGTCGACTCTACTTTGAGGAGGCAGCTCTTTCCCATTTGTATTTTGAGTGCTTTCCAATCTATGGGGTTCATCTTTCAGCACTACATCTGACAATATCCTGGTGCTCTTCAACATATTTCTATATTCAGTATTCTGGTATTTCACTGTTTTCAGTGACTAAACATTTGGAAGTAGCCAACTTCTAATTCTTCTGGGTTTCTCTTAGTCTGGAAGCTCAGCTGAAACCTGTCTATCATGGATGACCCTGTCAGCATTCAAAATACCGGTGAATAGCTTCCAGCATCACAACAACATGCAAGCCACCACACTGGGACAAACTGACAGACTATTGTTGTTGTTGTCAGGTGCCATCGAGTCGGAACCGACTCATAGCGACCCCATGCACAGCAGAACGGAACAATG
>NW_006408523.1:40410231-40411940 GCF_000296735.1 Chrysochloris asiatica
TATTAGGCATATTAAACTCTACCAGACTCTATCCCATTACCCAATTTCAAAGCCACTTTCATATTTTAAATATTTGTTAGAGCAACACCCACTCTTCTAGTACAAACTTCTGTATTCGTTTTCTAGTACTGTTATAACAGAAATAACACAAGTAAGTGACTTTATCAAACAGAAATTGATTTTCTCACCATTTAGGAGACTAGAAGTCTGATTTCAGGGTGTCAGCTCTAAGCGAAGGCTTTTCCTCTAAATTGGGTCTGAAGAAAATACCTCATTTCATTGAGCTTCTGCCCATGAGCTATCTTCAAGTGACTTGGCATTTCTCTTCTCCTGTCTCTCCTTCTCTAGCTTATTTCATATCTCAAAAGAGACTGGCTCAAGGTTTGCTTTACACTAATCCTGTCTCACTACATACTAAAGAAAAACATTTCCAACTAGGATTATAACCACAGAACACAGAAGTCAGGATTTACAACACATATTTTGCAGTCACACAGTTCAATCCATAACAAAAGTTATAAATTTAACTACAAACATAAATGCAAAATCAATGAAATGCATGAAGTAAACATTAAGTTTATCTTGAGTATAATGTATCATGTTGTTGTTAAATGCTATGGAGTCAGTTCCAAATCATAGCAATCCTGAATAGGGTTTTCAAAGCTGTGAATCTTCACTTGCGCAGAAAGTCTCATCTTTCTCCCTTGGAACAGCTGATGGGTTTGAACTACCAATATTATAATCTGAAGTCCAGTGCTTATCCTACAACAACAACACCAGTACTCCAAATTTATTATTGTTGTTGTTGTTTTTGTTAAGTGCTGTTGAGTCAGGATCCCACCCATAGTAACCCTGTATAGGGTTTCCAAGGAGTGGCTGGTGAGCTTGAACCTCTGACCTTACAGTTCAAACCAATTTTGCAATCCAGCATATTAACCCAAAGCACCACAGCAGGACTCCAAATTTATCATAGAACTAAATGAGCTTCAGATGAAGCTGAGCTTTCAGATGAGCTTCCAGATGAAGACAGACTAGGAAGAAGGTGTGATGAACCACTTCTGAATATTTAGTCTCTGAAAACCTTATGGATAGCAGAGAAACACTGCCAGATATAGTGCCAGAAAATGAGCCCAATAGGTTGGAAGGCAATCAAAATGCGACTGGGGAAGAGCTGTCTCCTCAAAGTAGAGTTGACTGTGATGACACGAATGGAGTAGAGCCATTGGACAAAAGCCCACAGGACATGCACAACTCAAAATGATCTGATGACCACATGGTTTATTATGCCGGGAATGACAAATTGAAGAGGAATGGTGTTGCATTCATTGTCAAAAAGAACATATCCAGATCAATATAAAGTACAACGCTGTCTGTGATAGGATAATATCCATGCGCTTACAGGGAAGCCCAGTTAATACTACTATTTTTCAAATTTATGCACCAACCATGAAAGCCAGTGAGGATGAAATAGAAGAATTCTACCAACTTCTTCAATCTGAAATTGATCAAACAGGCAATCAAGATGTGTTGATCATTATTGGTGATTGGAATGCAAAGGTTGGGAGCAAAGAGGAAGGATCAGTAGTTGGAAAATGTGGCCTTGGTGATAGAAATGATGCTGGAGATCTCATGATAGAATTCTGCAAAATCAATGATATGTTCATTTCAAATACCTTCTTTAGACAGTATAAGAGATGACTATACACATG
>NW_006408523.1:40413335-40489707 GCF_000296735.1 Chrysochloris asiatica
ACTCAACCTGTATGCTGAGCAAATAATCTAAGAAGCTGGGTTATATTAAGAAAAACGTGGCATCAGGATTGGAGGAAGACTTATTAACAACCTGCAATATGCAGATGATGCAACCTTGCTTGCTGAAAGTGAAGAGGACTTAAAACATTACTGATGAAGATCAAAGAGCACAGCCATTTGTATGGATTACATCTCAATGTAAAGAAAACAAAAATCCTCACCACTGGACCAATAAACAACAGTTTTATCAATGGAAAAAAAATGGAAGTTGTCAAGGATTTCATTCTTCTTGGATCAACTATCAACACTCATGGAAGCAGCAGTCAAGAGTTCAAACAACATATTGCATTAGGCAAATCTGCTGCACAAGACCTTTTTAAAGTGTTTAAGAGCAAAGATGTCAGCTTGAGGACTAAGGTGCGCCTACCCAAGTCATGGTATTTTCAATAACCTCATATACATGCGAAAGCTGGACCGTGAATAAGGAAGACCATAGAAGAATTGATGCCTTTGAGTTATGGTGTTGGAGGAGAATACTGAAAGTGCCATGGGCTGCCTAAAGAATCAATAGAACTGTTTTGAAAGAAGTGCAACCAGAGTGCTCCTTGGAGGCCAAGATGGCCAAACTTGGTCTGTCATACTTTGAACATATTTTCAGGAGGGACCAGTCGCTGGAGAAGGATATCATGTTTGATAAGGTGGAGGGTCAGAGAAAAAGAAGAAGACCCCCAGTGAGATGGATTGGCCAAGTGGCAGCATCGATGGACTCAAGCGTGGCAACAGTAGTGAGATTGACCCAGGATCGGGCAGTGTTTTGTTCTGCTGTTCATAAGGTCGCAATGTGCTGGTATTGACTCAATGGCACCTAACAACAACAACAAATAAATTTGTAGCACAGTTTATACAACATGAGAAAGACTGATAAATTTCCTGTTTTAAAATTTTATAAATCTCACTGAAGTGGGGAACTGAGAATAGAATTATTATTCAATAACAAAATATTTAATGGAGAACACTCCTCATTTTACATAGTAAGACCAGGGCAGTCTATTAGTGCAGGACATGTGCAGACTTTGATGAGGAGAAGGTGTCAACTATTACCTGTTTTCAGAAAAACTTCTGCTAACATTAAACTTCTTTTCACCCCGTGCAATGCCATTTGACTTAAGATATATCAAGAAAACAACACTAAAGTTCAAGTTTTGGATCAACTTATATCCAGTCTCTTATAAGACCTTGGTCAAATCACTCAACATCATTGGGCTTCAATCTCTTCATCAATAATGTGGAGTTTCATACAACATAACAGACACCAGCAAATGACAGAACCTTCACATCTACTGTTGCTGTTAGTTACCATGGAGTGAACTCTGGTTCATGAAGACCCATATGTGCAGTGTACAACTATACTCCATAAGATTTTGAAGGTTGTGACCTTTCAGAAGTAGACTGTGTTGGTGTTGTTAAGTGCCATTGCATCGGCTCCAACTCATAGTGAACCTGTGTAGGCTGGTGATCTTGAACTGCAGACCTTACGGTTCAAACAACGTTGCAGTCCAGCACATTAACCCACAGAGCCACCAGGCCTTATTTCCAAGGAACCTCTGATTGGGTTTGAACTTCCTACCTTTTGGTTAGCTGTCCAATGCTTAGTCTTTGTCCCACCCCAGGGCTTCTTGACATGTTGTTGTTGTTGTTAGATGTTGTCAAGTCCATACCGACTCATAGCAACCTTATGCACAACAGAGCAAAACACTACCTGGTCCTGTGCCAACTTCACAATTGTTACCACACATGAGCCGATCATTACTGCCGATCATTGCTGCCACTGTGCCAATGTATCACGCTGGGGGTGGGGGGTGTCTTTCTCTTTTTTCCTGACCCTCCACTTTACCAACCATGATGTATTTCCCAGGGATTTGTCCCTCCTGATAATATGTCCCTCCTTTTATATAATATATGTCATAATAACTATGAGATTTGTCAATCCATGGTACTTTTAATATTCTCCAACACCATAACTCAAATGCATCAAATTTTCTGCTGTTTTCTTTATTCATTGTCTGACTTTCACAGGCATATGAGGGTATTAAAAAACCATGGCTTGGGTCAGCATACCTTAGTCCTAAAACATCTTTGCTCTTGAACACTTTGAAGAGGTATTGTGCTGCAGATTTACATAACGCAATATGTCCTTTGATTTCTTGACTGCTGCTTTGATGAATGTTGATGGTCACTCAGAACAAAATGAGTCTTTGACAGCTTCAATCTTTTCTCCATTTAGATGGATGCTGTTTATTGATTCAGTGGTGAGGATTTTGTTTCTGTTACACTGAAATGAAACTCATACCAAAGACTGAGGTATTTGATCTCCATCAGGAAGTATTTTAAGTCCTTTTCACTTTCAACAAACAAGGTTGTATCATCTGCATATCACAGGTTGTTAATGAGTTTTCCTTCAATCTGGATACCATGCTCTTCTTTATATAATCCAGCTTCTTGAATTATTTGCTCAGCATCACAGATTGAATAAGTATGGTGACAGAATACAACCCTGACACACCCCTTATCCTAATTCTAAACCATTCAATGTTCTCTTGTACTGTTCAAACTTCAACCTCCTGGTCTATGTACAGGTTCCTCATGAGAACATTTAAATGTTCCGGACTACTCAAAGTGTCTTGCAGAGCTAGCGTATAAGATACAGATATAATCTATACAACTATTGTGGGTGTTGTTGGTCTTACTTCTAGATTTCCTAATTAATTTATCATTCTCCTCAATAAAGAGACTGACACATGAAACAGGTAATGATTACAATATGACCATTAATCTCTCAGTTTGTCAAACCATGATGGCTTGTGTATTGCTGTGATGCTGTGCTACCTTTCCAAGGGTCACTATGGTGAGGTATGTAATCTCTTTTAATTATGGCTTCCCATTATCCATTTGACAAAGGTTCATCCAAAGACCAGCACAAATTTTGCTTTCTGGGTCAATTCTTTCATGGCTTCCCCCAAATAGAAGAAGCTCTGGTGATACCATAAGCTAAACACTAGGCTTCTAATTGCAAGATCAGCAGTTCAGAATCGCCAGCTGCTTAGAGGTAGAAAGAAGAGACTGCCTGTTCCATAAAGATTTACAGTCTTGGAACCTTCAGGAATAGTTTACTCTATATAGGGTTGCTGATGTGAATATATCCAAATTTGTGCCTATTCTAAAGAGAGGTGATCCAACAGAATGTGGAAATCATCGAACAATACCATTAATATCACACACAAGTAAAATTTTGCTGAAGATAATTTAAAAATGTCTGCATCAATACATCAACAGGAAACTACCAGAGATTTAAGAAAGATTCAGTTGAGGATGTGGAGCGAGGGATATCATTGCTGATGTCATTCAATGCATATGGAACTTAGCTGAAAGCAGAAAATATCAATGATGTTTACCTGTGCTTCATTGACTATGCAAAGTCTTTTGACTGCATGGATCATGACAAGCTATGGATTACATTGAAAAGAATGGGTATTCTAGAACACTTAATTGAACTCATGATGAACCTGTACATAGACCAAGAGTCAGTCATTCGAACAGAGCAGGGGAACACTGAATGATTTAAAATCAGGAAAGGTGTGTGTCAGGGTTGTAATCTTTCACTATACTTAATCAATTCTTTCACTATACTTAGTCTTTCACTATACTTACGTTGAACAAATAATCTGGAAAACTGGATTTTATGAAGAAGTATGTGGCATCAGAACTGGAGGAAGACTCATTAATAACTTGCAATTTGCAGATGATACAACTTTGTTTGTTGAAAGCGAAGCAGACTTACAATAATTATTGGTGAAGATCAAAGACCACAGCCTTCAGTATGAGTTTTATCTCAATGTAAAGAAAATTAAAATCCTCAGAACTATACCAATAAAAACATCATGATAAATGGTGAAAAAGTTGAAGTTGTCCAAGACTTCATTTTGTTTGGATCTTCTATTTACACTCATGGCAGCAGCAGTCAAGAAATCAAATGACATTGTACTAGGTAAATGTGCTACACAAGACCTCTTTAAAGTGTTGAAGAGCAAAGATGTCAGTTTGAGGACTAAGGTATGCCTGACCCAAGTCATGGTATTTCCAATGGTCTCATATACATATGGAGTCCTGGTGTGGCACTGTGGGCTAATGCGTCAGACTGCAAAGTCGATTGAACTGCAAAGTCGGTCGTTCAAGCTCACCAGCTGCTCCATGGAAACCCTATACAAGGTAGCTATGGGTTGGAATTAACTTGATGACACTTCACAGCAACAACAACATATACATATGAAAGTTTGACAGTGAATAAGGAAAATCACAGAAAAATTGGTGCATCTGAGTTATGGTATTATAGAAAAACCATGGCAATGAAATGATATACAATAGGATGAATGTAAAACTAATGTTCTCCCATGTAAACTATCACAAAATTCACAATAAAACATTAAAAAAAAAAAAAAAGTACTATGGATTTCCAGAAGAACAAACAAATCTGTGTTGAAAATCCAGCCATAATGCATCTTAGAATCCAGAATGGTGAGACTTCGTCTCTTATACTTCAGTCATATTATTAAGAGGGACTAGTCCTTGGAGAATATCATGCTTAATAAAGTGGAGGGTCAGGAAAAAAGATCAGGACCCCCAACAAAATGGATTAGCACAGTTGCATCAGCTATGGGCCCTAGCATAACAACAATTGTGAGAATGGCACAGGACCAGGCAGTATTTCCTTCTGTTGTGCTTAGGGTTGCTATGAGTGGGAACCGATTTGACGGCACCTAATAACAACCTTAAGTTCAGCAGTTCAAAACTATCAGCCTCTCTGCGGGAGAAAGATGAGGCTTTCTACTCCCGTAAAGATTTACACCCTCGGAAACACTGTACAGGGTCGCTATGGGTCGGAACCGACTCGACGGCACTTAACAACAACAACAATAACAACAATATAGGGTTTCATGAGTCAGAATTGACGCCACAGCAGTGGGGCTGGGTTTCCCAAATAGAATGAAATTTTGTGTGCTCATTAAGCCTGTCTCTAGTTGGCCCTTCCAACCTTCTATCTCCAAAATCTTCGCAGTACCTGGTGCAAAACTGAGACCTCAGTACAGGTTTCTTGAAGGAATACTGACTAATATTCAGTACATGTTATTGAATGCTCTTATTCCATTCAGAAGACTAGAGTTCCAGTCCAGCCAATGCACCTCTCATCTGCCAGTTGGAGCTTGCATGCTGCTGAACAGATTTCAGCAGAGCGTCCAACCTAAGATGGGTTAAGAAGAAAGATCTGGTGAATCTACTTCTGGGTATCAGCCTATAAAAACCCTATGCATACAACTGTCTGATTCATAATTGATCACGGAAATGACATCAGATCATCTGGAAACACTTGGCTCTATTGTACACGGGTTGCCATTAGTCAGAGACAGCTTGATGGCAGCTAACAACAACATTCACAATGGATTCTTAGAAGGGATGAATACTTAGAAGGGATTCTTAGAAGGGATGCACAATACAACTTGGCTGTAGAAAGCAGATTGGTTTTGTTTTGTGTTCATTTAAGGACTTATAATTAGTAACTTGGAAAGCACTAACTGAAGATTGCATATCCCACTATATTATTGTTGTTGTTGAGTGCTGTTACGTTGGTTCTGACCCATAGAGATTCTGTATAGGGTTTCCGAGGAGCAGCTGGTGAGCTTGAACTGCCGACCTGCGGTTCAAACTGACTTTGCAGTCTCGCACATTAACCCACAGAGCCACACCAGAACTCTGATATATAAATTGTTGTGACGTGCTGTGGAGTCGTTCCTACTCATAGCGACCCTGCCCAGGGTTTCTGAGGCTTTAAATCTTCACGGAAGCAGAAAGCCTCATCCTTCTCCCGTGGAACAAATGGTAGTTTCGAACTGCTGACCCTGAGGTTAGCAGCCTGATTTGTAACCACTACGCTACCAGAGCTCCATATAAATAGATTAGGGAAAATAGACAATAGCTTAATTAATTTATCCATCAGCACTTGAAAGAAGGGTGCATTGGTTATGAATTTTTTCAGATTTTGTTTTATCAGAGGATCACATCAGTATACTAATATCTCAGGGTGTTTCTTCTCTAAAATGAAACCTTGCCTTCCCCTCCCCTCTAACCCACCCTATTGAGAAAAATCCCTTAATTAAACTTCCATTTATAGAACACATAGAAGCCTTTTTCAAAAATCTTTTGCTAGTCTGTATGTGGGTTTATGCATGTGCAAACATAATCCTTCTTTCTCTTTCTTTTTTTAAGAGAAGATATCGATGGTAGCTTTGATAGTGTCAAGCTTTAAACATTTTTCCTGAAGAATTGAGAAACCTATGTGCTTTCAGAAGCCTAAACAATTTAGAAATAAGCTTCTGCTATTCTAGTCTCCTAATTCTCACTGCATCCTGTGCTGTTGTTCTGAAGAACCTTTTATTATTAACGTATACTCATGTTTGATTTTTCTTAGGTAGATTTTAGAAAAAAACTTGTTTTTTATCCTAATATTATGTTGACATTGCTAAATGACTATTTAAGTGATGTCTGTGGTTTTAGGAACTTTCAGGAGAGGAATACTTAATGCCTCTCTATCTGATTGTGAAATCCCCAGGGGAACTAAGTATCAAGTTGAGCCTAGCTTAGAAAATAATTTTCCTCTGAGGAAGTTCTCATTCTTCCACATCATTGGCATTGGATTTGCTGATGCTCTTTTAAAATCCAACTTAGGTATAATTACCAGATATGAGTAAGCACCTTAGTCCAAACAGCAAACATACCAACTGATTTTTAACTGATTTTAGTTCCTCATTGCATAGAGCCCAAAGACTAATTTGCCCAGTTTTCACCTCTTTGATCAAAGGCTATGACTATTGCATTTGTGGTTTATTTTCCTTTGCTTTTGTAAATAAGTTTTGCTTTGTTACAGGAGGTCATTTGATGTTCATTAACCATGCTAAAATTTGAAAATACTCATCACTTCAAATTCTGGTGTGAGAATATTATCAAACTTGTTGATCGTTACAATGATTTATCATATTTGATAGTGCCAAAGACAATAAAGTCTTGTAACCCGATTGTTGAAATGTTAAACACTATGGGCTACAACCCATTAAGCACAAACTGGAAAGACTGAACATCCTAACCTTTACTTAATTTGACAGAAATTATTTTCATAAATGCAATTTTCATACTTACCTCTCTAAAAGTGAAGTTCCATCGCACCACTTCCCTATTTAAAAAGATGTTATTTGTTACCTACTGCAGGAAACTCAGTTGTGTTCTAAGAAATACCACATTGGAACATTTGATGCTCTAAGTTTTGAGATTAAAGTCATAAGAAAA
This sequence comes from Chrysochloris asiatica, assembly GCF_000296735.1. Lineage (NCBI taxonomy): Eukaryota > Metazoa > Chordata > Mammalia > Afrosoricida > Chrysochloridae > Chrysochloris > Chrysochloris asiatica. The sequence continues at coordinate 40,420,728 of NW_006408523.1, forward strand.
GGTACATTAATCATGGCTAGATCAAATATTTAATAGAAGATCTTCTCAGAGCCTTTAATCATATGCATTGCAAGGAGTTGTGCTGTAATGCTGTATGTAAGATAAGCACTGCTAACCACCAATTCGGCTGTTCAAACCCATCAGTCACTCCACAGAGTCATTTTTCATCAGAACCAACTCTATAGCAGTAACAACAAAAACAATAATGCATTGTAAATCCCCAATTATTTTAATCATAGATATTTATTCCCAGCAAGAATTCAAAGAACATGTTGAAAGGGATTGACCTGCAATAATCAAATCCAGATTGTATCTTGCAACATTCAAGGTCTTTTTTTTTTTTACCTCTAGGTTAGCTTCAGCTACTTCCTTATAGATCTCCACTGGCACCAGACTGGAAAACTCCATTCCTCAAACCTGATCATGCTTTAGTTACTACAAGTTTTTCTTAGTGTCTGCCCTAATATAAAGGGTTTCTTTCCTTTTTTCCCACTTACCAAATTCTAACCATATTTCAAGACCTACTCACTTTGTAAGGTCTGCGACTATGATATTTGTGACATATTTCATTTAAATCATATTTTGTTTATCACTATAGAAATCTATGTGTGTGTATCCCTAATGGTGGTGGTGGTGTGCGGTTTTGTCGGTTCCAACTCATAGAGACCCTGCATAGGATTTTGGAAGCTGTAAATCTTTATGGGAACCTTATCTTTCTCCCATGGAACTGCTAATAGTTTCCAACTGCTGAACGTGAAGTTAGCAGTCCGACTGTAACCACTATGCTACTAGAGCTCCATCTCATTCCTAGTCCAAGGAGCAACTGGTGAGTTTGAACTGCTGACCATGCAGTTCAAATGGCTTTGCAGTCTGGCGCATTAACCCACAGTGCCACACCTGGAATCCTCAAATACATTGTTGTTGTTGTTAGGTGCCATTGATTCAATACCGATTCATAGCGACCTTATGCACAGCAGCACGAAACACTGACCGATCCTGGGCCAACCTCACTTTTGTTGCCACGCTTAAGTCCATCGATTCTGCCACTTGGCCAATCTATCTCGTTAGGAGTCTTCCTCTTTTTATTTGACCCTCCACCTTACCAAACATGATATCCTTCTCCAGCGACTGGTCCCTCCTGACAATATGTTCAAAGTATGAGAGACGAAGTTTGGCCATCTTGGCCTCTAAGGAGCACTCTGGCTGCACTTCTTCCAAAATGGATCTACGGGTTCTTTTGGCAGCATATGCCACTTTCAATATTCTCCTCCAACACCGTAACTAAAAGTCATCAATTCTTCTATGGTCTTCCTTATTCACTGTCCTCAAATACATACTGGGTTTTAAATAACCCTAATTTCTGGTGTTAGGAGCTCTGGTAGCTTAGTGGTTACAAGTCAGGTTGTTAACCTTAAGGTCAGCAGTTAGAAACTACCAGCCATTCTATAGGAGAGATATGAGGCTTTATGCTTCATTAAAGAGTTACAGCCTCAGAAAACCTACACAGGTCACTATGGGTCGGAACCGATTCCACAGAATATGACCACCACCACCACCACCAATTCCTGGTGTGGAGGGCTAGTATGGTGCTGCAGGATAATGCACTAGGCTGTAAGGTTAGTTTGAGCTGCAAGGTGGGCAGTTCAAACTCACAGCCACTCCTGGAAAACAGGCTAGACTGCACTTAACGAAAACAATTCTTGGTGTAGAGCTGTAAGATAAACACTGGGCTGCAAATCACAAAGTTGGCACTTCAAACCTGTCAGCTGCTCCTAGGAAACCCTATGCCAGGTAGTTATAAGTAAGTGCTGACTGGATGGCACTTAGCAACAACAATAAACCATTTTAGGAAGTCGTGATAGTTTGTGACTTATAGTTGGACTGCTAACTACAAGGCCAGTAGTTCAAATTTACCAGCAGTTCTGGAGAAGAAAGATGAGGCTTTCTGCTCCCATAACGATTGGAGTCCTGGTGTGGTGCTACTGGATAAGTACTGGGCCACAAGTTTGGCAGTTTAAACTGACCAGTTGCTTCTCAAAAACCCTATACAGGGTCGCTATGAGTCAGAACTGAATCAGCACACTTAGCAACAACAATTCCTTTTTCGGAGGCTGGTAGCGCTAAAGGGTAGCACTAGACTGCTAGTGACAATGTCGGTGGTTCAAGCCCACCAGCCACTCCTCTAAAGAAAGGAGGTTTTTTGCTCCCACAAGCATTTACAGCCTTTGAAACCCTATACAGGTGGCAATGAGGAGGAACCGATATTGAGCACACTTAAACCACAACAATTCCTTTTTACGCTCGTGAATGCATTCCCAATCCAAACCCACATAAAAAAAGCAACTTTATGAAGTTAATAAAATTGAGAGGGGCTTGGGGAGCATTTGTTCATTCTTTTCATTATAATTAAATGTAGTAATTTAAATAAGAGAGCAAAATCTTTCTCTGCGTATTGGTTACGAGTCAGATTGCTAACCGCAAGGTCAGCAGTTCAAGACTACTAGTCGTTCTACGAGACAAAGATGAGGCTTTCTGCTCCTGTAAAGAGTTACAGCTTGGAAAACCCTGTACAGAGTTGCTATGAGTCAGTACTGACACACCACCACCAATACACATAAGAAACTAACAAAGCACTGAATTAATGTCAGGTGCTGTCTGACGGAGCTCCGAATACATTGTGAAAAACACCCATGTTCATTCCAGCACTATTCACAATAGCAAAAAGATGATGATCTACACTCCCATCAACAGAAGAGGAGAGAAACAATTTTTGGTACATACACACAATAAAATACTATGTAATAACAATGAATCTGTGAAACATGGATGAAACTGGAGGGCATTATGCTGAGTAAAATTAGTCAATCACAAAAGGACAAATATTGTATAAGACCAAAATTGTAAAAACTCAATAAAAGATTTTTATGCTAAAAGAAACATTCTATGATGGTTACCAGGGGTAGGAGGGAAGGGAGCGTAAATCACTTTTTAAAGAGTGGACAATGATAACTCTAGTGCCAGGGATGTCAGTTTACAAGAAAAGGGAAATTGACAGAAGACTATGAAGACAAGTGAAGACACAGGGAAGTTTGCAAGGGTTAAAGGTGATAGAGGTAAATACTGTCATATACACAATCCTGGAACAACAGTGTTCTGTGGGTAGATGCGTGGACTGCACAGGCTGAACGGGCACTCAAGGGAGAGTGGGAGTAATCCCACAAATATATAAGGATTTGAGAAAGGATACTTGTGTATGGGTATTTACCTTGGCTGCAAACACATCATGGATGTGTTGGAGCATGTTGTTGTTTTTAAGTGCTATCAAATCCATTCTGATTCATAGAGACCCTGGATAGGATTTCTGAGGAGTGGCTAGTGGGCTTGAACTGATACCCTTTCAATTTGAAGTCCAGTGCTTATCCTATAGCACGACATCATGAAAACCTCTTACATGTTATCAAACCTTTTCAGGCAATGAATTTCTGATCTTGGGGTCCCAGAACCATAGTCTCAGGGGGTACCATGGTCAGTTGGCATAGAACAGTCCACAAAGACAATGTTCTACATTCTTCTTTGGTGAGTAGTCTCTGGGATCTTAAAAACTCATGTGTGGCCATCTAAGTGCAACCATTGGTCCAATCATTGGTTTCTCCATGTGCAGAAGAAAGATGATTGATAAAAATATGAAGATGCTTGGACTCAACTAGTCCAATGGACTAATGGAACATGTGAACCTCAGTCACCAAGTCTCTAAGACCAGAAGAAACATATGGTGCCTGGCTACCACTATATCAACCACTGTGAAAGAGATCACATTAAAATGTCTCAGACAGAGTGGGAGAAAATGTCGAACAAAACTCAACATTATAAAAAATACATCAAGCTTAATGGTCAGAGAGCGACTGGAGGTACCTGAAACTATGGCCCACTACCACCCTAAAGGTGGTTCAATCAGATAAGTATATAGGGGAAGCAAGAACACTAGTAAGGTACATTCACCATAGAATGGCCAATCATTCAAGATCAAAAGGGCAACATTTACCTAATGACAAAGTTGAGACAGGATGGGAGAGAAGTGGAATGGAAATCAGAACCACAGGGAGGAAGTGGAATAACTGTTGTTAAAGGCATTGCAATCATTGAGATAAAAATGTGCATGATTTGTTTAATGTAAAACGTATGATCTTCTCTATAAAGTTTCACTCAATACACAATGACAAGTTTAAAAAAAAAATACTGTGGAAAAATGTAATAAAACGACCATTGAATTTTCCCACATAGTTTTTGAAGCAACCATGTATGTTATAGAAATATTGCTTTCCTCTTGTAAGCTCAGTTACCTGACGGAGCCATGACAGTGCTAAGGTTAAGTGCTCAGCTACTAACCCAAAGATTGGCCATTAGAATCCACTTATAAGCTCTGTGGGAGAAAGACCTTGCTATCTGCTCCCATAAAGATGAAGACTAGAAAACCCTCTGAGGCTATCTACTCTTTGACAACAGTCGTGATACGTCACTATCGACTCACAACACCCAATAGCAACAGCAGCTCAGAAACCTGAAGCAAGCATGAAGGCCTTTGAAGTTCAATGTCCTTAGCTCTCACTTGAATGCCATGGTCTCTCTATATAATCTTGTCTAGTGCTAAAATTCTATAATATAATAAACTAAAGGACTTGTTGTTTCCTTTTATAATCAGGTACACATAGCTTTACAAAATTGATTATGCTGGCATATCTCAGAGATATCTTTGGTTTGGTTCCAGACCACTGTAATAAAGCAAATATGGAAATAAAGCCAGTCACATGAATTTTTTGGCTTCCCAGTCCACATAAAATTTATGTTTATACAATACTATAGCCTATTAAGTATGCAATTGCATTATTAAAAAGTTTGAAATATTGTGAGAACTATTCATATGTGACACAGAGACATGAAGTGAGCACATGCTGTTGGAAAAATGATTCCAATAGACTTGCTCAATGCAGGGTTGCCACAAACCACCAATTTGTAAAAAGCACAATATTGGCTAAATGTAATAAAATAAAGCATAATAAAATGAGATGTATCTGTACTATCATTAAAAGACAAGAGTAAAATTAATCTTTCTAATACAAGCTTGTAGTATGCAATAGTTATCAGATAAAATGGAAGCATGGTATGGTTGATAGCTCTTTTACAACCTTCATGACCTATTTATAAGAGGCAACTCAGTGATAAGGAGCCCTGGTAGTGCATTTGTTAAGCACTTGACTACTGACTGGAAGGTTGGCCCATAACACCCACCCAGATGCTCTGTAGAAGAAAGACATGAGTGCTGCTCTGCAGACCCCAGTCTAGAAAATCCTACAGCCCAGCTCGGTTCTGTCATATGACATCATTGTGAGTCAAAAATTGACTTGGGGACAAGTAACAACAATCCAATGACAGACATGTGTATATCTGGTAAAAATGGATGCAACAAAGAAGAGCAACCTCCGATTTTAGGATATTGAGATTCATCTTAACGAATCTGAAAAGTTTGGTTTTCAGGGAGTCAGTGGTCATGCTCCTTTCTCTATTTATAAGTTAATCCTAATTAATGTTGTGTTGAATTTCACCATTCTACAGTGCTTAACATTGGCATAAATGGATTATGGATCTTTTTTTTTTTCTAATTTAAAATTAAACCCCTCTCATACATGTTGTAAGAATCAGCCTGTAGTGTGATCTCAAAGATCAAGACAAAACCCCACACTCCCCTCTAGTGATCAAAGTTTGATGACTTCCATATAACAGAAAACATAATAAGTGGACTTTAGATCACAAGAACAAAAAAATGCCCAGAAGCTACACAAGTCACTGCTGGTGTTCTTTACTTAGGATCCTTTTTATGATAGAAGAAGAAAGCCTTGGCTGTCAAGAGGCAGCGACTTCCAATTCCTTGGTTGGAAGCCTCAGTCTGAGTTACCAAACAAATAGGTTATGTATATATTCAGGAGAAAAGAAAGAAAACCACAGAAGGTGGGGTAAGCCTCAAGGAATACGATTTGAAGAACAAAATGAAACCAGAGGTCAGAAGCAGAAATTCAAACTTGAAATTGGGAATCATGTTACTTGCACAATTCATCTGTCCTGAAGTTTCGAAGCCCATGTTGTTGTTGTTAAGTGCCAATGGAGTCCATTGCAACTCATAAAGACCCTGTAAGGGGTTTCCAAGGAGTGGGTGGTGGGTTTGAACCACTGACCTTATGGTTCAAACTGACCTTTATCCCACAGCACCACACAAAGAAGTTGTTATTATATTATTGTTGTAATTATTCGTTCAAGTGATATAGACTGAATAATTTTTAGATTTATTGATTTCTGAGGGATGAGGGATGTCATTTGTCTTTAAACTTAAAAAAAAGTTACTGTCTAATTTCTAGAATAATATGATTACTGCAGACCAGGATGGAGTGCTTTGTAAAATAAGTACTGGACTGTGAACCACAATGTTGGTGGTTCTAGCTCACCAGCTGCTCTCAGGGAGAAAGATGAGACTTTTGCTCCTGCAAGGATACGCAGCCTCAAAAGCCCTATACAGGGTTGCTATGAGAAGGAACCAACTCAACAGCACTTAAAATCAACAGATCACTGAAGTTTCTCAGTCACTCACAAAAATATCAAAATGTTCTACAAAAGAAAAATTTAAATCTGTCCATTTAGAATCTGCTAATTCAGAATTGTTAATGATTTTTTATACATCATTCAATCTTTCATTTATCTCTGCCTGAAGTTAGTAATGTGAACAGGGAAACTCTTATTGGACAAAATAGATATTTTTTGAAGTGTTTTAAAATTGCTATGAACCACATCATTCATCTATGCTTATGAAGTAGGTCTTTTTGAGACACCATTTCCTTACATTTAGTTAACATGATTGTAGTTACCAGTTTCACATTACTACTACCATGAACTGAACCTACTCTCTGAAAGACTGCAGAATGATTAAGCCCAGGCATTCCTAACACCTGGAAAGACTTCTATCACTATCCAAATGTGGCCTTCCCATTCTGGTCCAACATACACAATTCTGACACTTCCATGTGAAGTTCATATACCACTCTTCCATTCATCAAGGTTTGGCATTGTCTAGAGAATAAACTACAAATACCCAGTATAGCAGTTGATACTTTAATCCCTTCCCCTTTTTAACACATGGTGCCACCACACATTACCATCAATTCTAGCCCAACTCCTGGAGACGTCACATGGGTCTGAATAGAGCTGTGTTCTATAAGGCTTTCAATGACTGATTTCTTTAGAAGCAGATCATCAGATTTGCCTTCTCAGATGCCTCTGGATAGAGTTGAAGCTTCAATCGTTTAGCATCCAACGACCTTAACTGCTCCTAAGCCAATACATCTCCTCATTCCCTAACTCAACTATGCTGTCTTTCCTCTGCACTCTTTCTCAGGTTCATCTCTTTATCTGAAACACTGAACTTTTGACTCCTTACTCATTTTGTAAGACTCAAAAGTCATTTTTTCTAAGAATCCTTTTCAATTGCCCTACCTGGCAGCATCATTTCTATGTTTTGTACTGCTGAAGAACACAGAACTATGTCTGGTGCTACTGAAGAACACAGCATAAGTACTGCTGAGCTTATTCGGTCAATTTGTGGATGAATTATATTCAGAGAATCTCCTTGCTTTGGTAGACGGTGAATATCATGAGGGCAAGGGCTCATGCCTTGCTTGTTTTCGTTTCCCTCTGATACCTGGTACATATTTTGGTCCTAGTAAATGTCATAAATGCTTTCTGGATTTAATTAAATAAGAAATATTTCATTTTGTTAGTTTCAAAATATTATTATTCTGTTGTTGTTAAGTGCTGTCTAATCACTTCTAACTCACAGCAACCCTGTACAGGGTGTCTGAGGAGTAGCTGGTGAGTTTGAACCTTCTACCTTGTAGTTCAAACCAATCGTGTGGTCCAGTTTTTGTCCTATATCACCATACCACGACTCCAAGTACTATCTTTGTTGTTGTTGTTGTTAAGTGCCATCGAGTCGGTTCCGACCCATAGTGGTTAGTTATCTAAAATCCTATAGGGAGCATTTAAAAATATGTTGTTGTTGTTAAGTTCTGTCAAGTCTGTTCCAACTCATAGTGACCCTGCACAGGGTTTCCAAGAAGAAACTGGTGGTTTTGAACTGCTGACCTTGTGGTTCACAGTCCAGCATTGATCCTACAGAGCCACAACAGGAGTCTGTTGTAAATAAGAATATTAATTTAAGAAAAAAAAAAAAAAAAAAATTCAGCTTTGCATACTGTTGGTCAGACAGAAAAAAAAAGCTACATTTTGTCTCCCTTAGAAAAATCACTATGTTTAAATATTACAATGAATTCTTTCAGTAAAGCAAACAATGTAAGTATAAATTATTACTTCTTTATGTTTCTCTATTGGTAAAAAGAGAAAAGAAAATGAAAAGGAGCTTAGATAAGTGTCTAACCTGATGCTGCTTTGGAAGCAATCTAAGAGTTTTCAAGATTAGACCTTGTATAAATCTGACATTATTATTTTATTCTCTTATGAACTTTCTTGTGCTCACCTCAAAATATTTAAGATGCTAATAATATGCCACTAAAATGAAAAAGTATCCAGGGAGCAACTTCTCATTCTGTGCTTCTATAACAGAAAATTCCTCCATTCTCATTGAAATATGTGTACCTTGAGTATGGAGGTATAATACCAGTGACTGCTTACGACTTCTAAACAGGGTTATAATGCAGGGTCACGTGCATCAAGTGAAGGCTAGACAAATTTTCAGCCTTTCCTCTAAAGTGTTATTTACCAAATCCCTTGGGAAGTGTGAAAATTATATGTATAACCTCCTGAAAATACAAATTAATAATTAGTACTGGACTGTGAAAATAACACCCATCAATAAGCACATAGAGAAACCAAATTGCTTTAAAAGATAAAGGGATAATTCTTCTTTTCAAATAAATCCTTCTTTGCAGTCAGACAAATGAGAATTGCTGTATTGTATGTTCATGGATGATCATTCTCTCTCTGATACATGAAAGTCTGTATGTATGGAAGTTTATAAAATTGAAATGTATGTGTATTCACAGTTGTTTGGAATCAGCATATTTTATTGAAAAAAAAATTTTAGTTAAGTACTTATATAACTTTAAGTTTCCGACTCCACGGCACATCACAACAACAACAACAACTTATATAACTTTAGGTATATCGTGATGTAAAGAAACTAATAGTTGTTAACACCTGAAGCAATTTCAACGTCGATTTCTAAGTACGCCATTGCTTTAGTGCATAGTCACTGAAATTGATCATTTTATCTTATTTTTACTAATATGAAAAATTTATGGTAAACAATTAATTTGTATTTAAAACATGAATTTATTTATATATAAATGTTACATTTTTAATAAAATTCAGAATACCTATACTTTCATGAGCTGCTAGGGTAAAATAGCTTTTTTTGTACAAAGAGGAGGCATCAGAAAGACTGAAGTAGAGTCCTCACCACTCACGCTCTAAAAACTCACTTGGGAAAGGCTCACAATCACTTTCAAATTTGATTTCTTTACCTGTAAAATGAAGCTAACTATTCTTGTGTTTTCTATTTGAAGATAATATACAATAATGTATATAAATTTTCTAAAATCAGGAAGTATGCATGGACTCCTGGTGTGGATCAACATTGGACTGCAAACCACAAGGTCTGCAGTTCAAACCCACCAGTTGCTCCTCAGAAACTCTATGTTATTGCTAAGTGCCGTGGAGTTGATTCCTATATAGGGTCTTCAAGGAGAAGTTGGGTCGCTATGAGTCAGCATTGACTCAAGGCCACTTAACAGCAAACACAACACTACAAAGCTGTGGGGCTTGTCAATTAAAAGTTTTTCTTGGATACTCTCTTTTTATTATGATTGTTTCTAGCATTATTTATTCAATAATTACTCTAATAATTTGTACTCTTTCTGATTTTAGAAAATTCATGTGCATTATTTTATATTATCTTCATAATTTCACTTTTAATAGAAAATACAAGAATGGTTGGCCTCATTTTACAGGTAAAGAAGTTAAAGTTAAAAGTGGTTGTGAGCCTTGCCTAAGTTTGAATTTAGAGAGTGAGGAATGAAGATTCCAGTCCAGCCTTTCTGATGCCTCATCTTCTCTTCACCTTTGCCTTCATTTGGTTAAAATTCTCAGCTTCTAGCCAACAGACTGGTAGTTCGAATCTACCCAGAGACATCTCAAATGAATGGCCTGGTGATCTACCTTCAAAATGCTAGTCACTGGACATTCTATGGAGAACAGTAATACCATGACACATATGGGTGTCCAGGATTTGAAGTCATCCTGAAAGCAACTGGTTTAGGGACAGAGAAACCAATTATATCTTTGTCTGATGGGGAAATCCCAACACACTATTCTTTCAGGAGAAGACTTCAGGGGTTTCTGTCCCTGGCTGAATACACTTTGCTCACTACTCAATCATCAATGGATTTGCATATTTAATTTCTGCATTTCTTTATATTTCTTTTACTAACTAATATGAGCCTGTCATTAATAAATGATACCATTACTTGTATCTGGAAATAAAAGCAAAAACAACTCTATGTACTATTTTCTGTATAAAAGTAATTGATAGAGTGATAGTAACTTATTCATTTCTGAATAGAAATATAGAAGGCATTTAAAAGCCCCAGCAGCTTGTTAGCCAAAATTTAGGGAAACAACTAAAGCATGCCAAATGAAAATTTAAAAATTGACAAAGAATATAGGAAAATCAAATACAATTGTCCAAACAGGGTTATTAGTACAACACCACTATTCCTTTTAAAGACATCAAGGTATCTTGAACAATCAACATCTTTGTTTGAACATTTTGCCCCAATTTCACAAATCCAAGAGGGGGACCCATCCTGGGCAACTGGTCCAGTTAGCACGCATGCCTGGGAAACAGTGCCATCTGCTGCTGCTTTTTCAAAATCCTTTGCAGGCTACAGGAGATGTTGAGGGGAATGGGTTGACCAACTGTGTATAGCAAAAATATCTTTCCTTTCTGTTTTTGCTTCATCATCTCAAGAGTTTTCTGAAACAATTAACATTTCTCCATAGAACGCATGATAGTCACAAGTAAATAGCAATATTTAATTATTATTAAAGAATAGTCAATCTATTTAAACTAAAATAACATTGAGAATATGTAGTTTGTTTCATGCCTCTTTCTCCCTAAAGCTGTTTTTGCCATCTTACTTCTTCAACTTAATATGTCCCAAGACCAAAGTTACTAAAAACAGCAAACACCAGTATGAAACTAAGGGCTATGTTGAAATGATAGATGTGTGAGACTGTAACAGCAACCTCCCAGAGACTACCAGCAGCCACTTTGTCAGCCAATATGAGTTTATTTTTCTATAGAATTGGAATAACTTGCCCATGTGGTTTTCAATGTTTTCTTCTTCTTCTTCCCATCATGAAGAAATAGCTCTTACTTGACTGCCTTCAAGGTTAGATGTTTGAAACAAAGGTTTTTACATTTGAAAGATGAGCATCCAGCAACTCTTAAAATGATAGAGATTTTCTCTGCAAATCAATAGAAGACATGGTGAAGTGAACTCACCTCACCTCTTCTGCTTTTGCTTTCTCCACGTGGAGCTGCATGCAGAAAATACACTGTTTGACAGCCTGAAGGAGATTATCTCTCTTTCAGAAGAGTTGCAGATGAAGGGAGAGGTTAATTGGATATTAGTAGATATCTCAAAATGATGTTTCTGCTTCAATTTGGACCTCCAAAGGGTAGAGAGGGAAGGATCCAAGTGTCAATTTTGTTTTGGGAAAGATTGACATTTGGCTTAGGAAATATCCTTTGTCAGAAGTATCTCTCAATGTAGAAAGTTTTAAAAATGAAATTACCCAGAAAAGTTAAATGCTGCTTGAACTCTAGTTAGAGCAGTTTTGACTTAATGTCATTCATGACTGGGAGAACAGGGAAGGGAAAAAAAAAGTAAGGCTCGCAGAGACAAATCTTAAATATAGTTTTAATTTATACTCTGAGGATTATATTCTTTAAAAATTTTGGTATTTCTGATTTAACATGAATATCTACCATGGCCAAGCAGCATGTGAACAGATTCACAGAAAGCCTGTTTTGATTAACCCTCCTCAAGTTGTGACTTTAGATGGGCTCCTATTTTGCCTCTTGATTTTTGTGACAAAAAAAAAAAAAAAAAAATCTGAAAATATGAAATTTAGTGACACCATTCACATTATGCTGCTAATAGTTACACAAAATATCTTTGTTTAGGGACCTAATAAAAATGGTCATATGAAAAGGAAATGAGATTTTTAATGCAAAATGAAGCTGACAGTGCTCTTCTATTACCAGGGTCTTATTAGGGAAAAATTCTCTGACATCTGTTTATCCCCTGCAGCCAACCTTGTATTCAGAATACAGTAATTGATTCACAGCATCCACTTGGGATCTAACTGGCTCACTTTTCCACACCGCACTACACAGGTATCTCTGCAGCTAATTCTGAATGTACATCTACATCGTTATCTCCTGGTGAACTGTGACCCTAAACACTTTGGAGGCCCAGATGAAAGTGCTTCCTCCACCCTCCAGTGCTAGGGGTGTAGCAGATTCTGCAGCATGGCAATTCACACAGGACATCCAATCAGAACCATCCCCTTTGAAGCCCTTCTCAGCTGGGAGACCATGAATGATTCATAGCTTCTCTACACAGACTAAAGAGGAAGAGCAAAGCTAGTGTGTATTATTCAGGACTGCATCCTCAATAAGTCTCCATGTTCAGCAAATTGCTACAATGTTTTTTTTTGTTGTTGTTTTTTTGCTTAGTCCTTACTTCCATACAACATCTCTTTTGTGTACAAGTTTTAACAAAGAAAGGTCATCTGTTTAAGCAAACTTGTTGATTGGGTTATCGCCTCCCTTTTAATGAATGTTGGTGCAGTCATTGATTTAAAGCAAAGGAAAGTGCCTGTCGGGGACCAGGGTTTCCAAGGAAGATTCTAAGGTCTCAACTTCACAATTAACTGAGAAAAAGTGAATTTGGTGCCAGTTTTCCATGTTTCCGTGATTAAGTTAAAGATATTCATTTCACAGTGCACCCATGTGCAAACACTAGTTTCATAATGTCATGTGCAAAGCAGAATGAAATATTTTACCCATTGGAAAGTACTGTTTTTGCCAGACAAGACTGCTGTGCTGTCTAGGAGGCCAAGTACAGGCCCATCTCCAACAGCCACCACACCGACAGATCATCATTATAACGATTACTAAGCATCTTCCCCATCCCAGGATTCTGCAGGCACAATAACTGGATATTACCCCCCAAAGAAACATCAGTTCTGGAAGCTTCATTATTAAGCAAGCAGGATTTTCCTAGTGTCATCACTCACAGAGGGCTTATCTTCCCAGCTGAAATGGAAGCACCAGGAGAAAACTGCAGAACTCAGACTTGAGAGAGACACTATCACTCAATAGCCTGGAAGTTTTATCCTAGAAATATCAGTCTTCCTTTGACTTGTGGCAATTCTATGGCCCTATGTTGGTATTTATACCTGTAACCTTGGCATTTCCAAGAAAGTTTTAACTACCCTGAATATATTTTTTTTCTTCTAAACATGTTTAATTTTATTGTTCATACAGTATGTGAGAATATTTTCAGAAATGATATTTGCCAAAAGTTCTTAGAATAAATTTACCCACAGACTATTATTTGGTTGTTGAGCCGAATTTAGTGAAAAAGAACAAAAATCAAACAGATTCTTAAAATGTATGAAAAATAAAAGTTTTTAAAATGTGAGAAGCTGTATTTATTAAAATGTTCAAATTATTTTTTTAGGTATAACATACTATGTTTATTCAAAAACACTGTCTTTAAAAAATAAATACATAAAGGTTTCATCCACCTTAGATCACCTTGCATCTTTTTCTTTTCCTTTGGCCCAGGTTCCCATGTGGGTTACCTGATTTGCTCATTGCTTCAGCTGATTGACAGGTATGGTGACACAAATGCAAATGATATGCAAATAGACACATTAGGGCAGTTCTTTGTAAATAGAATTGCTGGTTGTGTACATATGGCATTTTTAACAATGAGCTTCTACTTCTGTAAATGTAAAGCATCCAAAAAATTTCCAAAAGCTATATAAAGCTCCAGCTTACTCAACTATCTTGAAAACAGAGGTGCTTCATAAGTAGATAACAAGATAATGAATCATGGGAACAACTTCAGTGTCTAAGCTTCTTCAATTTTAATAATGAAGTCTTAGTAGGGTGCTGAGTCCTGGTGTGGCTCTGTGGGCTAATGCGTCAGACTGCAAAGCCATTTGAACTGCAAAGTGGGCAGTTCAAGCTCACCAGTTGCTCCTCAGAAACCCTATAAGGGTCATTCTGGGTCTGAACCAACTCAATGGCACTTAACAACAACAAGAAGTATGGCACTGTAGGGTAAGCACTGGACCACAAGGTCAGTTTCAACGGCAAGGTCAGTTTAAATGATCCGTGGTTCAAATCTACTAGCTGTTTCTTGGAACCTATATGTAGGGTCGTGATGAGTCAGAACTGACTTAAGGGCATTTAACAACAATTGCAATAATATTCACTTAAAGTGCACTAAATATTATCCAAAATAACACTTGCTTCAAATCTCACTTTTTTTTTTTATTATTGTATCTGTATTTCTTGTCATATATGAGGGGTTTTCAAAATTTTCATGGTAAAATGAAATTAAAAGATAATGGAATTAAATAAACTGAGAAGAGCTCCTGGTTACTCAGTTGAAAAAAAAAAAAAAAGGAAAAGATAATGGACTTTTCCACAGTTTTTGAAGCCCCCCCATATACATATGTGCACAGGTATGTGATACATACATGTGGCACCATGGGTTCATGTGGCAGACTGCAAAGCCATTTGAACTGAAATGTCAGTGGTTCAAGCTCACAGTGGCTCCTCAGAAACCCTATACAGGGTCACTATGAATTGGAACTGACTCGATGGTACTTAACAACAACATATAAATGTATCCATATATATACTATGTCTATATACAATAAATGTCTCTGTGTATATTGCTTATGGTGTTGTCTTAAAATGTGGCTATAAAGCTGGACCTGTTTGATAGAACTCATAATCTTTATTTGTTGAATATTATTGTTGTTGTTAAGTACAGTAAAATAGGTACCAATTCACAGTGACCCTGTATAGGGTTTCTGAGGAGCAGCTGGTGAGCTTGAACCACCGACCTTGTGCTTCAAACTGACTTTGCAGTCCAGTGCATTATCCCACAGCGTCATACCAGGACTCCGTGTTCAATATGGCAATGGCAATGGTTATGTGCCGTGGAGTCGGTCTGACTCATAGCAACCCTGTACAGGGTTTCCGAGGCTGTAAATCTTTACGGGAACAGAATGCCTCGCCTTTCTCCCATGGAACAGCTGGTAGTTTCGAACTGCTGACCTTGAAGTTTGCAGCCCGATTCGTAACCACTACGCTACCAGAGCTCCTTGTGTTTAATATAGAATCACTTAATATTTGTTATTCTACTTTTTAGTTCTAAAATTTTCAATTGGTTCTTCTTTATATCTTTTATTTCTTTGTTAAGACTATCTATCATTCTGTTGGTTTTAAGAGTGTTCATGATTGCTTTCTGCAGCATTTTTATAACAGCTGGTTTAAAGTCTAGGTTAGATATTAATAACACCTGTATCATTTCAACAGTGATTTTTTTTTTTTTTATTGTCTTTGCACATTAGAGTTGAGGTTTATCTAATTTTTTATATGCTGCATCATTTGGGTTTGAGCTCTTGATGTTTAGAGTATCATTATGCCATGCGAGCCTATGGAAATGATTGATTTTTTGTTTCGTTGTCAGTTGACCTGGTTAGGTTCAGACAATGAGTTCTAGCTTGCCTCCTGAGGATTGTCAGCTGGATTTTCAAGATCTTTGCAGTGCTAATGGATCTACCTAGCATAAGCTTTATCTAGTCTGAGATGTGCTGATTGGTCTATCTGTTAGGTCAGCACTCAGTGTACTAAACAAAATCACATGCGGACAATGTGAACTTAAAGGTGAGCTCCTAGCTTCATAAACAACTTTGTGGAATCGATTTCATAACTTTATCCTCTCCAAATATTCAGAATAATAAAATTATGACTGTGTATTATGTGCCTACTGTCCAATATTAGGCAATATTATGTGATCTCAGGCATAGCAGTTTTCTTCAGGTTTCAGTTCTGTCACAGGACGTGCGAACCATATCTGTGCCCTTCAAGATATGGGTCTTGCCTTCTATTGATTAAGAATAATCAGGTGAGCAAAGTTTCCATACGTTGTTGTTGTTGTTAGGTGCCATAGAGTCGGCGGTCCCTATGCACAACAGAACGAAACACTGCCTGGGCCAACCTCATAATTTTTGCCATGCTTGAGCCCATTGATGCTGCAGGTTTATATTTACGGGAGCAGAAAGCCTCATCCTTCTCCCACGGAACAGCTGGTAGTTTCAAACTGTTGACCTCGTGGTTGCAGCCCGATTCGCAACCACTGCACTACCAGAGCAAGTGGAGATGGGGAAGGCTTAATGCAACACTTAACCCTTCTACCCCCAACCCCACCTCTCTCTCCCTGAACACAGGTTTTGCTGGGGTTTAAAAGGTTTGGGGTAGGGAAAAATCATCATTCTTATTCATAGAGATAGGCAAGGATTTCCAGGAAGTAGCCTATTTAGGAGGGGTCATGCTACTTGGGTACATGGGGCACATTTCCTCAAGATGAATTCCACCACAAAGGCCTCTGATAGGAGCAGACAGAACTTATTATGAGATGTCGACTATGCATGGTTCTCTGGAACCCTAGTTCAAACCCCTCCCAAGGGCTGACATTCTCCTTTGGCCAGTAGAAGGTTCATCTTTAAAGTTATGCCTACGGCACTAGGTAAACCAGTCCAACCTGAAAAATATCTCACAAGGAAGTAAATATACAGAATTTTTTATGGGTGTTCTTTATTAATGACATGTCCCAGGATTGGTTACAGAGCTATGTGCACTGAGCATCTTTACAATCGCTCGAAGGAGGTGGGGAGCAGGTTTCAACATTCCTCGGGATTTCGGTCACAAGATTTCAGTTAATAAGTGACTCATGTTTAATCCTGATTTCTGGGCCCATTATTCTGCCTGTCTCACTTTCCCTTGAGAGATTTCATACTCATAATTCTTTTAGAGAGCATGGGCAGGGGTCTTTTCCTCTATTTCCTTCAGGCTGAACTGGGTAAGTCCTATATCCTACCTGACAGAGTAGAAAACCTTCCTTGTCTGCTCTAAAATTTTGTATGGCTCTTGAGCCTCTTCCTTTGGTATAGGCTGGAAATTTTGCATGCCTATAAGCTTAATTTGAAACTGCTACAATCTTGAGGATACAAACTTAACTAGTAAATTGAGTATACATTGGCTAAAGATTAATAGCAAGAAAATGACCTACAATGGTGTCAAAAAAAGTAGGAACCAAGATTCGTGATTTGGTTCCATATACCCTGGCTCATCTGAGGCTGGGCTGTCATCCCTGCTGTAGGATGAATAAGGTCCCAAGCTTGACTTCACTTGAGATGTAAATGTAAATATAACAGGTGTTAGGCAAGACTCTGTTCTACCAGCAAATACTCCAATCCTATTTGGTGATCTATAAGCATCTTGGCTATGAAATATAATGACAAGTGTCTTGACCATCTTAAACTGTGTGCTGGCAGCAAGGACAAACTAAGTGCTTCACAATAGAGTTATTGCTGTTACTGTTATGTGCTGTTAAGTTCATTCTTACTTATAGAGACCCTAAGTACAATAAATGAAATACCACCTGGCTCTGTGCCACTTGAAATCCTGCTACTATGTTTGAGCCTCTATCGTTTGCAACTTCTTTCTGCAGACTAAGTAATAAAATGCACTCAAGTTTGTTGGTTGTTTTCTTATAGAAAGTCTACCTTTAGAATGTATTCTGCCAAGGGAATGGCCTTGAAACTACTCAGTGATTTTGAAAGGTAAAAGTGTATTTTGTTCTTGTAGTAACCAAATTTGGAACTTGTGGAACCTACTATTTAAAAGTCAGCCTTGTCCCTACACATAACTGTTGCCCAATTTTTTTCAATTGCAGATGACAAAACCCAATAAAGCAAAAATTAGCCTATAATAATAATGTTGTTGTTGTTGTTAAGTGCCATCGAGTTGATTCCAACCCATAACAACCCTGTATAGGGTTTCTAAGGAGAAGCTGGTAAGCTTGAACCACCAGTGTTGCAGCTCAAACAACTTTGCAGTCTGCCTGATGCATTAGCCCACAGTGCCACATCAGGACACATAATAATACTACCCTTTAAAAGTCCAAATAAAGGCAGTTAAAAAAAAACTTTAAACAGAGACACTCTAAATATATACAATTAACATTTTCTGAAAAACTTCAGCTATACCATATAACAGTTTTGAAACAATATTTTCTGTATACATTTCTGTATTAAACTTTACCGAAACCCACTGGCTTTTGAGCTGTGATATACAAAAGAAGCAAAGTTATAACCAAGCTTAATGACCAAATATTCAGAATAATAAAATTATGACTGTGTATTATGCGCCTACTGTCCAATATTAGGCAAAAAAGAAATACAAAAGAACCCTAAAAGGAAACACCTGGGATTGCAAAATGGTCCAACCTCTCTGAAAGCAATATGACGCTTCCTCAGAAGGTTGGGAATAGAAAAACCTTATGATCCAGAAATTCCTCTACTTGGTATTTACCCACAAGAAATATGAGCCATAATGCATGTAGAGACATGCACAACAATGTTCATAGAGCACTATTTACAATCGCAAAAAGATGGAGACAGCCTAAGTGCCCAGCAACTGAAAAATGGATAAACAAACTGTGGTGCATACACAATGGAATATTATGCTACCTTGAAGAATAACAAGGAAGCTGCAAGTCACTGCATAACATGGATGAATCTTGAGGACATTATATTGAGTGAAATTAGTCAGTCACAAAAGGTGAAATACTGCATAGGACCACTGCTGTAAAAGACTAAGAAAAAGAACCCCATACTAAAGGGGGGATGGGAATTCTTTGTTGGTTTCTGGGATGTGGGGGATGGGGTATGGGGAGGGAGAGGAAAGGTGGAGCACAGGGTAGGGAATAAACACAGGATAGTTTAGTTTAGGTGCTAGGGAGGAGGGCAATATACAAGAAGGGGGAGAGAATGGAAGAACAAAGTGGATGGGAGAACAATTAGGCAGGTTTGCATGAGCTAAGTGGGACAGAGGTAGATAATAATGTATGCACAAAGTGGAACAACAGGGCTCTGGGATACAGGGATTGAGACATGGTCAGAACGGGCAAAAGGGGCGAAATAATGTTAGGATGCTTGGCTGTCTTTTGAATCTTGGTTTCCCTGGCATACCATTATAAAATAGACACTTAAGGGGAAGAGAAAGGAATAGCCAGAAATATCACCATAGAAAGCTTGTAAGAATGTCTTCTGCCTATAACTGATTGTAATACCTAAAATGGGGCTACAACGTGCCCAGTGAAGGAGGCTTCCTGTGGAGCCTCTGCATTACATAAGACCATAGATGGAATCCTGAACAGTATCCAGAATCTTCTGAGGTGGGAAATTTCCAGTTGAAAGGACAAGCAGACCAGCCTTAAGCGGCTAAAAAAACAGAAGATACTTCTTGAAAGAAAGACCGACAGGAAAAATACAAAACAGTATAGGCAGATCAACTGATTACTACAAGAACAAGCAAGTTGTTTGCCCCAGAGACATCAGGTCAAACCCCTTCCAAGACTAAGACTCAATGGGAATACACACTCTGATCAGTGACCACATTCATCACCGATAAGGGGAAATGAGGGAAAAACCAATGAAGCTGCAAGTTATGCCCTAGAACGTTCAATAGACTGCTGTGAACACAGATGGAGACTTGGTTGGTCAGCAATATGGCAAGACCTGGGGACTCTTGGAGCCAGAGTCAGTGACATAGCCACAGAGGACTAGAGTAGAAAGTGAAAAGTCTAGCTGATAAGACCCATTTGAGCTGGCTTCAGTGACTGGATGATCAGAGCTCAATTAGAAGAAGAAAAAAGAGGAAAAGAGAGTAATCTGATACAATTTGATGATGCAGTAGCTCAAAAGAGGGAACAAATCTTTACAGTGAGGATCAGTCCCACCCCTTCCATACACAGAGTAGACAGGGATGGGCAATTTGGACTTTGGCTACCCCAAATGGGGGGGCTTTAAAGGCAAGAAGTGACTGGCTTACTAGCTTTCAAGAGGGAGCCTAGATCCAAAGGGTAGGGAGGAAGGTAATCTCCATTGAGTAGTATACAATCTGTCTGGGTGGGGCTGATGAAAGGAGATGCGGATACAAATAATAGGTCTCTTGGGATACGATAGTGAATAATTGTTACCAGGACTGATTGTGAAGGTTGGAAATGTAAAGATAGACATTTTGCAGCAAAAGGAGGGAAAAGATTGACTATGCAGTCTAGGAGTAGAGATCCCTGGAACCATTAAGGGAGAAGAGTGGAGAGCGGGACCCTACCCAGAGAAGCCGTGACGCCAGAGATGGAGGCAGAGGTGATGATGTGGAGAGATGGAGCAGCTGGGGACTCTAGACCCAGAGAGGGAGAGGGGCTGTGTGCTGATGACTTGGGGAAGGGGGGCAGGCTTGCAGGGTATATACCCTTTGGTTGGTTGATAATGCATGGATGGGATTGTAACCATAGCAACGAAATGATAGGATGAATGTAAAGCTAATGTTCTCCTGTGTAAACTATCACGTAATTCACAATAAAACATTAAAAAAAAAAAAAAAGGAAACACCAACATGAATTTTTAGTGAAATGAGAGTTGGATACCTCTTTCACTAAATAAAACCTTTTAGCACATTTATAAAACATGCAGGAACCTAGTTTGGTTTTGAATACATTAACTCTTTAGTATTATTAATCCAATTGATATTATGGATCATAAATGAAAAACTGTCAATTAGGATGCATCTAGGATGCTTGTCCAATTATATTATTATGCACAATTAATTAAACCTAGATTAAAACCAGACCATTCCTGGGCTTAAACAACCCAGAAACACATTCACAGAGATTCTACTCAAACACTCATCTCTGTGAGGCTTTATTGCAGTTTTTCCTATCCCAGCATGATGAACTAGAACTAGAAGCAAAATACAGGAAAAGATTTGCAAGGACGTGGTAGGTTTTAAAATGAAAACCTTGAAAGTTTGGATAGCCTAGATTAAAGAATTATATAACCAAAAACCTGTCAATGTTTAAAGATGCCTCCAAGTGCAGAAACAGCCTTGAATATGCTGCCTTGGTTTCCCCTTTTTCTTATAGGACCCTAGTTTTTATTCATAGTGTAAAATATTAACATCAGCCTGGTATCTCTTATTAATCATTTGGCTTTCTGGTAACAGCTTTTTTGACAAAAATGTATAAAAAAAAAAAATTCTAGGTACAAAATTTTGCAACTCTACTTGGGTATCATGCCCTGTTGGGAGTTTCTAGTAGTTTTCTGAAGTTCAAAAGAAGCAAATTTGTCAGAATGCTCATGTTTTAAATTAATTTCATTTTCTATACTTCAGCTTTAAATTCTGTGCTCCCATCACTGGCTCTAAAAGACTAGCACATTTACTTGTTGTTGTTGTTGTTAAGTTCTGTCAAGTCAGTTCCGACTCATAACAACCCTGTTTCGGGTTTCTGAGGAGTGGCTGATGAGCTTGAACCGGCTACTTTATGCTTCAAACCGACCTTGCAGTCCAGTGCATTAACCTGTAGTGCCACACCAGGATGAATTCCTCATACATTATAAACCTTAAGAATTGGTGAAATAAATTTCATTTAAATATGCTAAGGTTTCTTTCAAACCTATATTTATTTTTCTTTAACCTACATTTTACCATTCATCTGCCAATTTATTGTACTGCGGTGGCTTGTGTGTTGCTGTGAAGCTGGAAGCTATGCCACAAGTCTTTTAAATTCTAGGAAAGTTACCCATGGTGCATAGTTTTCAGCACAGTTTATAGACTAAGGCAGACTAGGAAGAAGAAGAGGCAGACTACTTCTGAATCTTTTACTGAAAACCTGATGCATAGCAGGGAACAACAATGCTCAACCCTATTGTTCAGCCCTATACAGGGTTGCCAGTGTGGTGCTGTGAGTTAATGCGTTGGTCTCTAAAATCAGTTTTATCCGAAAGGTCAATGGTTCAAGCTCACCAAACACTCCTTGGAAACTCTATACAGGGTCTCTATGCATCAAAACCAACTCTACAGCACTTAACAACAATATACAGGGTCACTATGAGTTGGAACCAACTCGATAGCACTTAACGACAACAAATAATGTTGCTCCAATCAGGTTATGTTACAAAAGTAAGTTTTGTGATCTGGATATATCTCAGAATAGTACTCCTGGTATAATACTTTAAAATCTTGCAAAATGTTTCAGGCAAAATGGAATCCAAAGATGTTTAATAGGTCATGATTTGAGCATAGTTATACGTACGTAATAGAGTCGTGGTGTGGCATTGTGGGTTAATGGGCTAGACTGCAAAGTCAGTTTGAACCACAAGGTCGCTGGTTCAAGCTTACCAACTGCTCCTTGGAAACCTCATACAGGGTTGCTATGGGTCAGAACTGACTTGAGAGCGCTTAACAACAACAACAACATACAAATGTAATAAGACTACTGTTGTGACACTATAGGATAAGCATTGGACTGCTAACCGCAAGATTGGTGGTTCAAACCCTTCAATCACTCCTCAATATACACGGCTGCTATGTCTCATAATAGATCTGACAGCACTTAACAACAACAACATATGTATGTAATGTAATGTTTTCCCTCATAATGCGGCTTTGGTCCTAATAAAAAACCTGCTGCATCGATGTAATACTCTTTTGGGGCACCAAAATATCTTACAGGCTCTCATTTCTTGTTTTATCTCCCATAATCAGAACTAACTCTATGGCACCCAACAGCAACAACTACATAATATTTATTTTTAAATTATGGATGAGAAAAGATTTAAAATGGTATCAGTATAAAACTACATTATGAAATATGTTAAAGTATATGAACTATAACAACGTTCCTAATGAAGCAATACTCCTGATCAACATACATTTTCATTTCTCTTTGGCTCAGAGTAATGCATATAGATAGCTGAATTTAGGAATTAGCTTGGTTGACAATGAGGAATGCAGTGGGAGACTAAGTCTCTCAGAGAGGAATGCACAGATGCAAGTGACTGTCATCAGAATCAAGGATATAAACATTTGACTGATTTGCACTCTGTGTTAAAGACACAGCTTTGTGTAGATGGAAAACTACCTCTATGTAAGCAAAGAGCCCTGCTACATAGTGGTTACATGTTGGACTGCTAACAGCAAGGTCAGCAGTTTGAATCTGCCAGCCGCTCAGTAGGAGAAAGATGAGACTTTCTGCTCCTGTGAAGATTTACAGGGACCAACTCGATGGCACACCACCACCTAGCAAAGAGAAAAAATAACATTTGGGTGGCTTTGCATTATGGCAGTAAATAATTGGAGTATTTCTACTTTTGCCCCTCTCTCAGGGACAGGACAAAAGCTGTATCTATTTTTTTCGAATAGGGTCATCTGTACTAGTAATAATTTAATAAAGAAACCATTAACATATTCATCTATTTTAGTAAAATATAGTGAAATATGCATTGAAATAAAGAAATTATTGAGTAACAGCATTCTGTATACTGGAATAGTTTGTGGAAACTCAGGAAAATTGTCTAAAAAATGCTAGATAATTTTCAGAAAATGAAAAAATCTGTATCAAGCCAACAAAAAGATTCTTAAATTTGCTGTATTTATCCACATTACAATAACAATAGCAATGTTGCTATAAAGTGGATTCCAACTCATAGCAACTTACAGCAGCCTAGTAGGAAAGGATAGAATTGCCGCATAATATTTCCAAGTGTGTAAATCTTTGGGAAGCCCACTGACACATATATTCCCACTGAAACATATGTTCCCACTGACACATATGTTCCCACTGACACATATGTTCCCACTGACACATATGTTCCCACTGAGCAATTGGTCGGTTTGATCTACTGAACTTTAGGTTAGAAGCCAAGTGCTTTAACCCCTGTACCATTAGAGCTCCTTTTTATCCACATGCAAATCTTTCCTCCCATAAAACTTTCTAACTCATTTTTGCATTCCATATCAAAGCCATCTCTATTTGTACTAAATGCTGAAAGATGCCTGTTCACTATAAAATTTAAGAAAAACTTATATTGATTTATAATAATCTGTGTTTAAGTCTGTTTGCCCACCATGCTTTGCAGATCAAAATGAAGTTTTTAAATGATGCTGTTTTAAAAATAAACTTTTAAAAATGATGTATTTGTTGTCAGAATCCTGCTATGTGGGCAAGCTCTCCACTCTGTTATGAGGCATATTCAGAAATTACAATTTTACTTCTTATCACAGTCATAGGTTCTTTGCTGTTTCGTAATGGATAGTGGCTAATTAAACTTGCGATGACCTTGTTGTTCTAGTTGCAAACACTATAGTGTCTTGAGTCATTTACTGAGTTGTCAGTGATGGATGGAGGTGTTTCTCAATAATTAGGTGGTAAACAATGTTAACTGAGCAGTAATTCACTTGAGTATTGCTAAGGTATTTTATAGTAACATGGCAAATACCTCATCACTGTCATCTGTGCAAAATGATGCTAATTCCTGGCATATAAAGAATATAAATCATATTCTTCATTAACTTTAGAGTTATTAGAAGATTACCATGTTTCAACTAAGCCCCAAAATATATTCCTCTATCAAATTTGCACTGTATACAGTAGAGGCTACATCTTACAAACTGTTTTGATTTTCAGTACAAATGCCTTTTTTGCACATGATAGCATGATGCGAGTGCACTTCCCAGAGTAGTATGACAGAAGGCAAGCATTTGTAATTAACCAGCTTGAGTGTGATAGTTGACATTAGGTGCATAAAAAGAACAAATGAAAAGAATTCTAGTGGTCTAGGTGGACTTCTTGAAAATCACAAAGATGAATTGGCTGATTAGAACAAATAATTGTCCTTAATTTTTTATCCACTTATTTTCCTCTCAAAGTAATCACACACAATTTGGCAGTTAGGTTTTTTTAATGAGTAAAATTTCCTAATATATGTCTTATTTCTCTGGAAGTTTTTGTAGACACACACTTTTTTCTCTGTTTTGTAGATTAAAAGAGTTTGGTATTGCAAGGTTAAATGGCAAACTGTGGCAAGGTTAAACAATCAGTCAAGAGAAAACAATCCTGGCCTTTAGATTTCAAATTCAAAAACACTATTCTTGAGAACGTGTGATGGATTTCAAGTTGTGACTTCAACAACAAAAAAAGTTATATTGATGCCTTCAGCTGATTCTGCAAGCTGGTTTTCATTAAGTATAGAGGTCAGAAACTGTTATCATGTACAAACCCTCAACTCAATGCTAGAAAAGGAAAGCAGTAGGGAAGTTCTGTGGAGCTGTGCGTTAATGCACTGGACTACAAAGTCACTTTGAACTGCAAGGTCAGCAGTTCAAGCTCACCAGCTGCTCCTCGGAAACCCTATACAGGGTTGCTGTGGGTTGCATGTGACTCAACAGCAATTAACAACAACTTTTTGATTGCCTGAGGAAGTTAGGTAGTTGATGGCAGAATTCAGAGGCATGTGGAAATTCAAATGGACAGACAGGTATGTGCATGTAAAGCCAGTGGTGTCAAACCATAGGAGTCAGTGGCAACCCAGCAGAAGGCTTGCTCTGACTCAAAACATTCAGTACAGTCTGAAGTTTACCTGCTTAAAGTGATTAAATAGAATTAAGAGCTTCTGATTTCCTGTCTGCAGTTACAGTCACCACATGAACTGTCTAAGCTTTAAAAGATTTATTTTTCCTTTTTTAATTCAATGATTAAATATGTTGTTGTAAGGTTGAATTGGTTCCTACCCATAGCGACTTTATGCACAAAAGAATAAAACACTGCCTAACCCTGCATGATACAACCTTGATCACTGAACGTGAAGAGGACTTGAAACATTTACTTATGAAGATCAAAGAGCACAGCCTTCGATATGGATTACATCTCAATGTCAAGAAAACAAAAATCCTCACCACTGGACCAATAAACAACATTCTTATCAATGGAGAAAAGATTGAAGTTGTCAAGGACTTCATTCTTCTTGGATCAACTATCAACACTCGCGGAAGCAGCAGTCAAGAGATCAGACAACGTATTGAACTTGGGCAAATCTGCTGCACAGGAACTTTTTAAAGTGTTGAAGAACAGAGACGTCAGCTTGAGGACTAAGGTGAGCCTGACCCAGGCCATTGTGTTTTCAATAGCCTCATATGGATGCAAAAGCTGGACAGTGAATAAGGAAGATCGTAGAAGAATTGATGCCTTTGAGTTGTGGTGTTGGAGGAGAATACTGAAAGTGCCATGGACTTCCAAAAGAACCAATAGATCTGTTTTGGAAGAAGTGCAGCCAGAGTGCTCGTTGGAGGCCAGGATGGCTAAGCTTCGTCTCTCATACTTAAGACATATTGTCTGGAGGAAACAATCGTTGGAGAAGGATGTCATCCTGGGTAAGGTGGAGGGTCAGAGAAAAAGAGGAAGACCTCTAACGAGATGGATCAGCCAGGTGGCATCATTGATGGACTCAAGCGTGGCAGCGGTAGTGAGGTTGGCCCAGGATCGGACATTGTTTTGTTCTGCTGTGCATGGGGTCGCTACGAGTCGGTTCCGACTCGATGGCACCTGACAACAACAACAACCCTGCATCATCTTCACAATCATTGCTACACTTGAGCCCACTGCTGCTACCAATATGACAATCCGTCTCATTGGGGGTCTTCCTTTTTTTTTGTTAGCTGATCTCCACTTCATTGTGCATACTGTGCTTCTCCAGGGACTGATCCCTTCTGATAATATTCTGAATAGGAGAGACAAAGTCTCCTCATCCTGGCTTCTAAGGAGCATTTTGGCTGTACTTCTTCCAACACAGATCTGTTTGTTCTTTGGCAATTCATAGTACTTGTCCAACAGCATAGCTTAAATGCTTCTATGGTCTTCCTTATTAATTGTGCAACTTTTTAAAATACTATGGCTTGAGTCAGGTGCACCTTAGTCCTCAAACTGAAATCTTTACTCTTGAACACTTTAAAGAGGTCTTGTGCAGCAGATTTGCCTAAAACAATACATGTTTGATTTCTTGACTGCTGCTTCCATGAGTGTTAATAATGGTGGATCCAAGTAAATTGAAGTCTTTGACAACTTCAATCTTTTCTCCATTTGTCATGATGTTACTTATTGGTCCAGTGGTGATGATTTCTGTTTCTTTACATTGAGATACAACCCATACTGAAGGTTTTGGTCTTTGATCTTCATCAGTAAGTACTTTAAATCCTCTTCACTTTCAGACAGCCAGGTTGTTCATCAGCCTTCCTTCATTCCTGATGTCACATTATTCTTCATATAATCCAGTTTCTCGGATTGCTTGTTTATCATACAGATTGAAAAAGCATGAAAGTATACAACTCTGACACACGCTTTACCTGATTTTAAACATTCAGTGCCCCCTTGTTCTGTTCAAAGGACTGTCTCTTGGTCTATGTACAGGTTCCTCATGAACATAATGCAGTGTTCCAGAATACTTGCTCTCTGCGGTGTTTTCAATATTGTGTAATGATCCACACAACGGAAAGCCTTTGCATAGTCAGTAAACCACAGGCTAACATCTTTCTGGTATTCTCTGTTTTCAGTCAAGATCCATGTGATGTTGGCAATGATATCCCTCATTCCATGTCCTCGTCTGAATCTGGTGTGAACCTCTGGTAGTTTCCTGTCAATGTACTCTTTCAACCATTTAAAAATAATCTTTAGCAAAACTTTACTTTCATGTGATATTAATGATATTGTCCAATAATTTCTGCAATCCATTGGGCCACCTTTCTTTGGAACGGGCACAAATACAGATCTTACAACGTTGTCCACACCTTGTTATTTTCCAACTCTTTTTTTTTTTTTTTTTACATATACAATTAGATGACAACAATTTCATCAAACATGCTATACAACCAATACCAATATCCAGTGGCAAAATGTTCATCACCATAAATAGAAACTTCGTGCTTCCTAAACAATGATTCATCCTTTCCCCTTGCTCTCTTCTTTGGGAAACACTTTGAAACTTGATCTGTAAAATTTGCTACTGTAGACATTTCATTGTAGATGAGATCATACAATATTTGTCATTTATGATTAACTTATTTCACTCAGCATCGTGCTTTCAAGTATCATCCACGCTGTCGCATGTGTTAAGACTCCATTCCTCTTTGTGACAGAGTAGCAGTCCATTGTGTATACATGTCATATCTTTTCTCCATTATTCTGGAGAGGGACACTTGGGTTCTCTCCATCTCTTGGCTATTGTGAATAGTGTGCTGCAATGAACATTGGTGCACATGTACCTGCCATGTTTCCACTCCATAAACAGTAAAGAGATTGTAGGTTACGTTCTTTCTTACTACAGAAATATTTTTGAATCAAAATGATATCTAAATCAAAAGTAAATTTGAGAAGAACTAGAGAAATATCTTATATAAGTCACTCAAGATTTCCCATAAAATATCTGCTTTAATCACAGCCTCTTACTTTCTTTATAAATAGACATGTTTTTCAAATTCTGTCACTTCCACTTCTGATGTGGCTAGCAACACTTTTTCTTCTCCTTCATTGCAGCTCAAAACTGTCCCTCCACATTCACTGCCTGACTCAGGTCCCATGGTCTTTGATCCAGATGGAAATGTTGTGTCCTAACTTGTTTCTTTATGAGGTTAGACACAATAGTGTCCTTTGTATTGCCAGCATCTAGCACAGTGCCTGGCAAATATTCAATAAAATATTGGTTTAATAAAATTCAGAACTAGTCTGATGCCAAAATGGACTTGGTTTTATAGAGATGTGTGCTGCTTTAGCATGGATACAAATGTCTAGGTCAGGTGACTTTCTTATTCCAGTCCAGCTGCTCATTTAAGGTAAAATGTCTCTGGGCTTATGTTGTTGTTACATGCGACGGAGTTGGTTCCAACTCATAGCAACCCCATGCACAACAGAAGGAAACATTATCCGGTGCAGTGCCATCCTCACAATTGTTATGCTTGAGCCCACTGCTGATACCACTGTGCCAGTCCATCTTGTTTGGGGTCTTCCCCTTTTTCGCTGATCTCTAACCAAACATGATGTCCTAATCCTCATAGGGAGGATTATCTCTTAGTATCCTTTCTATTTTCAGACCATAATTTTAGGTTCGAATGCTATTTTCTTTATATATGCAATGAAATTTTGATAAACTTAGAGTTAATTGATATGAAAATGTAACTCTAAGAGGCACTGTAACTAAGCACTCAGTTGCTAACCTAAAGGTCAGTGGTTCTCGTCTTCTAGTGGCTCCTTGTGCAAAAAAATGTGGCAGTCTCCTTCCACAAGATTATAGCCTTGAAGTCTTAGAGGGCAGCTGTCTTGTAGGGCTGTTATGAGTTTATATACATCAAATATAAATTGACTTGGCAACAATGCATTTGGATTTTGGTTAGGATCTTTAGGAAATGGCAGGATAATGATCTTAGAACTCAGCTTCTGTTAAAGTTACTGCGGTATCCAATTGCTTTGGATCTCCAAAGTAAGTTAAAAAATGTGCTGTTGCTATGATTTGGCATCAAGTCGGTTCCAACCTATAGTGACCCCATATAGAGTTTCCAAGGAATTTCTGGTGAGCTTCATCAGCCGACCTTGCTATTCAAACTGACTTTGCTGTCCAGCACATTAACCACAGCACCAAACCAGGACTCCTACACAAATGTAGGGGTTATTTAAAGGACGGTCAATTCGATGTACGATCCTCAAGGTAAATATTAGATATGTGGGTCTGTGACTCTCCTGCATATAGATGCCCACAGATCTCAGGAATCCTGAGTGAGACATTCAGCTTATACTAACATTTGTTTCTTCTACAAATGTGTACCCACTGTATGACTATATGTTACTGCTAAATGTAGGCACACTTCCATCAGCAAACAGATACCCTGAGAAGCCTTGTCCCCTTGTACCTTGTACATCCTTGATCAGGAATGTGCTCTTTGTACTACTTGTTTGCTAACTGGATAGTAAATAACTATAAGTATGGATACTCATTTTTACCTGTTCTCTAACCTAGACCATTTTTTGTAGGGTGACTGAAGTCAATTATCAAGAAAGAAAGAAATTTGCAAGGACAAATCTTTCTGTATGGCAACAAACTATTATGGCCCTTCAAGCCGTATGTCTTGGAGTCCTGGTGTTGCACACTATAGGATAAGCACTTGACCTCAAGATCAATTTGAACCACAAGGTTGGCAGTTCAAACTCACCAGCCACTCCTCAGAAACACTATTCAGGGTCATGGACGAACAGGTTCAGACAGATTTGAAAATACTGGTGGCCCACATGACTAACAGAGGCTGATTAATACATCTAGCAAAAATCCAAGACCCTGTCCAAACAGTGAAATTCTTGGGAAAAATTTCAGCTGAGCTACCCATAACATTCCGTAGCAACCAAGAATGAGTTGCTGTCAGTACATGCCGCCAAACTAAGCAGAAGGCCCAACATTTGATTCATCTATTTGGATTTTGGAAGATGCATATTCCACATCTGGGAATACTGCTGGCTCCTATCCATAAAACCACTCGGAAGAAAACCATGTTTCGAGTGGGGACCTGAGCAACAGCAAGGTATTGCAACAGAAAGTTGCACTGCTCAGTCCTGCGCCAACCTCACAGTTGTTGCTACACTTGAACCTGTTGCGACCGCCACTGTGCCAATCCAGAGCGCTAGGGGTCTTCCTCTTTTTCATTGACCATCTACTTTACCAATCATGATGTCTTTCTCCAGGAACTGGTCTCTCCTGACAACATGTCTGAAGTATGAGATACAAAATCTGCCCATCCTCACTCCTAAGAAGCATTCTGCTATACTTCTTCCAACACAGACTGTTTGGTTCTTTTGTCAGTTCATAGTACCTTCAATATTCTCATCCAACACCATAACTCAAAAGTATCAATTCTTCTGCAGTCTTCTTAATTCATTGTCCAACTTGCGCATGCATATGAGGTTACTGAAAATGCCATGATATGGGTAAGGCACACTTTAATCCTCAAACTGACATCTTTGCTCTTTAAAGAAGTATTGTGCAGCAAATTGGCCCAATGCAATACATCATTTGATTTCTTGACCGCTGCTTCCATGAGTGTTAATGGTTGATCTGAGCAAAATGAAGTCTTTGACAGCTTCGATCTTTTCTCTATTTATCTTGAAGTTATTTATTGGTCCAGTGGTGTGGATTTTTGTTTTCTTTGCACTGAGGTTCAACCCATGCCAAAGGCTATGGTTTTTGACCTTCATCAGTAAGTATTTTAAGTCCACTTTGCTTTCAGCCACATTCATCATATAATCCAGGTGCTTGAATTATTTGCTCAGCATACAGATTGAATAAGTATGGTGAAAGAATACAACTCTGATGCACATCATTCCTAATTTTAAACTATTCAGTGTTCCTTTGTTCTGTTCGAACAACTGTCTCTTTGCCTGTGTACAGGTTCCTCATGAGCACAATTAAGTGTTCTGGAATACTTATTCTCCACAATGCTGTCCATAGCTTGTCATGATCCACACAGTCAAAAGTCTTTACATAGTCAATGAAGTACATGTAAACATCTTTCTGGTATTCTCTATTTTCAGCCAAGATCTAGCTGACATCAGCAATAATATCTCTTGTTCCATGCCCTCTTCTGAATCTGGCCTGAACTTCTGGCCGCTCCCTGTTAATGTACTGCCGCAATGTTTTTAAAATTATCTCTAGCAAAATTTTACTTGCATGGATACTAATGATACAGTTCAATGAGTTCCACCTTCCCTTGGGTCACCTCTCTTTGGAATGGGCACAAGTATGGATTTTTTTCCAAATCAGTTAGCCAGGTAGCTGTCTTCCAAATTTCTTGGCATAGATGAGTAAGTGCCTCCGGTGCTGCTGAAAGAGTTGTTGAGTTTGTTGAAAGATTTCAAATTCTATTGTATCATTTCCTGGACCCTTGTTCCTAGCAGCCGATGCCTTCAGTGTACCTTCAAATTCTTCCTTCAGTACCACTTGATTATCTCTTAAAATCATTGAACAGTGACCTTTTTTTTTTCTTTTCTTTTTGGACAGTGACTCTGTATATTCCTTCCATCTTCTTTTGATACTGTCTGCATGATTTTGACCATGGATCTGCATGAATTTGACCCTCAATATTGCAAGTCAAGGCAATATTAGGTACATACCCAATATTAACGGGAGTAAACTGAGGGAGATGTGCTTGCTAGACTAGTCTTCATACTAACAGTCTGGACTGGCACAGCAGCTGAACATGATGTCTTTACTTAAGGTGGAAAAGTTTTGGTAAAAATAAATGACAAATGGAAGGAAGGTGAAATAGCTGTTGAAGGTAAAGGAATGAGTAAATGGATTATGCGGGGGGTGGGTGGGGGGGAATCTAACATTATGTTGATGCCATGAGAGAAACTCAGAGCAAGAGAATAAAGTCTCAGTTAAATTTATCAGGAGCAAGAAAGATGAAGAGGAGACAAACTTTTGGAGGACCTGACGAGATCAGGTGAACACAATCAGCCGGTCTCAATGGCTGGTACTTAGTAACCTCTCCCTTATGACTTGTAAAAGGATTGAGAGGGGGAAGTGCGCCCCTTGTGCATATTATGTTCCTTGTACCAACATCTGTTCCCTCTCTCTTATCCAAAGTTAATCATTATTATCTTCTTACATCATAGATTGTTTTTTTTTCGGATTTTAACTTATATATAAAAAAATTATACAGCATAGAACTTTTTGCTTCTAGCTTTTTTGTTTCAAGTTTATGTTTGTGCATTCAATGTCTCTGTAGTCATTTTCCACTTCTGTTTTCATTACTATATAGCATTTCATACAGAAATGCCATCATTTATCTACTCTGCTATTTATGCTTAGGAATGTAATTGCTGGATCATAAGTATGTTCGTAAGCAATTAGTTATACCAAAGTGATTGTGTCAATTCTCCCCATTATGTAAAATTGATATTATCTACAATAAACATATGTTTTCTCTTTAAGCTATTCTAGTGAGGATATAATTATATAAACCACATTTCACTGGTTTCCTGGTCAGGTTAATTGAGATTTCCTTTGTTTATTTGTTTTATAAGATTTATGTTCATGTCTCTTGCTCTCTCTGTATTGGCTTCTCTCTCTTTGTCTTATGAATTCATTGGTGTTTTTTATAGTAAAAATTACATTAAAAACGATTCATTATATATGTGTGTGTTGGATGTTTTTCCATCCATCTGTGGCTTTTGTTTTCACGAAGAATAAATGTTCTATATTTAATAAAATTTATAAATATTTTCATTATGATTTTGCCTTTCATATTTACATCTATTGGGGTAGAATTCATTTTTGTGTAAGGAGTGAGGTTGTTGTTGTTAAGTGCCATAAAATCAGTTCCAACTCATAGCAACCCTGCATAGGGCTTCTGAGGAGCAGCTAGTGGGCTTGAACTGCCCACCTTGATTGAATGAGGTAGGGACACTTTTTTTATTTCTTGATCTAGAAATCTGATTCACCAAGCACCACTAATTAAAAAGGTCTTCTTTTCACTATTGTTCTTTTGAGAAAAAATTTTCATAAATCAAGTACATGAAAACTGATATACCTAATAAGAGTCTTCTATAAACTAGAACTGGAATAGAAAAATATATCTTATCTCTGATGAGTTGATTGTAAGCATTTGGGACAATTAACAGTAAAGATCCTGAGATTACACGTGGAATCAGTGAAATAGTCTAGTGATCAATTAAGATTGTCTGCCATTGCTTCTGGAAAAATATTGAAGTAAAAGCCATTCATTTCATATCTTTGAACTAAGCAATAACAGAGGGGAAATAGAATCAGATGAATAAAGAGAACTAAGCTATGTTTATAAACTACATATCCTATATATATATATATTTATTTATTTATTTTTCCTTTCCAGTGCCCAGTTCCCTCCATAAAATGTAGGTCACATTGAAATATAAAGAAGATGTCTCAAAAGACCTCTCAAATCTTGAGAAAGTATTCAACTTCTAGTTTCAAGAATACAAGATCTGGAGAGTGAGTGTATTTCTTCTCTTACCCACTTTGCCTTCTGTGGTAGGCAGTCTCTAAGGAGGCTTGCATTTATTCTAGCCTTCTGGATTTTAAAGCCTTTTCAGGAGAGTGAGATGTTACTTCCAAAATTGGGTTATAAAAAGACTGCGGTTTCCATCTTGCATACTCTGAGGGAAGCCAGTTGCTATGTGCTGAGACAGCCCTGTGAAGAAGTTGAAGAACCCAGATGAGATAGATTGGAAGAGGAT
This sequence comes from Chrysochloris asiatica, assembly GCF_000296735.1. NCBI lineage: Eukaryota > Metazoa > Chordata > Mammalia > Afrosoricida > Chrysochloridae > Chrysochloris > Chrysochloris asiatica. Next base: position 40,455,311 of record NW_006408523.1, read on the forward strand.
TTTCTGACATCATAACAGCCATATGAGTGATCGTCAGCAGAGACTTGAGATGTCAACAGCCCTAGCCAATTCCTTGACTGTAGTCTCGTGACCACTGCTGACGTAAAGTCCCTCAGCTAAGTGGTGCCTGAATACTACTGAAACTATGAGATAGTACAGGTTTGCTATTTCATACAACTAAATTTTGGGGTAACTTTTTACGCAGATTAAGAATTAAGATATCTTCTTAGTTCTGATCTATGTTTTAAAAATTGGTTTATAAATACGATTACCCTAAAAATTCTGGAATATAACACAGATTCACCACGATTTTTTAAAAAAACATGTATCTATAGAGTATAAGTGCATGGTATATTATTTTATTTACATGTATCATTACTGACTCCTTGCTTGCAGGTATTCTTTTCTATTATCTAGAAAGTTCTCATACTTCCATCCCATCTACCACCTTTTACTCATTCTTCAGGTACTCAAACTTCTCAATCATCTCTAAAATTCTATGATACATATTCTGTACAACATAATTCTGTACAATTAAATGCCTTCTGCTATATTGCTTGCTTCATCATATTTTCTTCATAGCAAAGTACCTGATTTATCTAATGTTAGTTATTTTATATTTTCACAATCATTTAGCTTTGTATCGAGTACTTTGTATGGGATATTTGTTTATATCTTTATTAGTGAATTTTCATGTTAAGTAACAAGCTATCCTTATATTCTTGCCTTTCTGCACAAGATCTTTAAAGTGATGAAGAGCTAAGATGTCAGTTTGAGGACTAACGTATGTCTGACCCAAGCCATGGTTTTTCCATCCACCTCATATACACATGAAAGTTGGAAAGTGAATAAGGAAGACCACAGAAGAATTGATGCATTTGAGTCATAGTGTTGAAGAAGAATATTAAAGGTACCATGGAGTGCTGGAAAGAACAAACAAATCTATATTGGAAGATGTACAGCCAAAATACCCCTTAGAAGCCAAAGTGATCAGATTTATTTTTTAATATTTTGGACATATTGTCAGAAGGGACCAGTCCCTGGAGAAGGACATCATGCTTGGGATAGTGGAGGGTCATTGAAAAAGGGGGAGATCCCCAACAGGAATGGATTGGCACAGTGGCAGTAGCAATGGACTTAAATGTGGCAGCAATTGTGAGGATAGTGCAGGACTGGTTAGTGTTTCATTCTGTTGTACATAAAGTTGCCATGGGTTGGAACTGACTTAATGGCACCTAACAGCAATCAAGTTTTGGAAAATTTCTGTTTTCCATCACTATTTTCTATTCTGTTTTGGTAGGAGAATTAACAAGTGAATATTATGGAATCACAGTAATGTTTGGTTAATTAAGGAAATAATTGAAAAGCATATATTTTATGTGATATAAACATAAAGCCCAACAAAACCATTAGTAGTCCAGTATCACTTACCAATAATAAGGTATGTATAGTTGTATGTGTGTGTGTATCCCTGTTCATCATGTTCCTATGCACAGGAAAGATGTTAGAGGTAGGATGGGGGAGAGAAACAAACCAGGCTTCTCTTGATATGATGTTCCAATTAGAAAGAGAAGTAAAGATGGTTATCTGGACATAATTTACCAATAGCATAGCTCCATTTGAAATTTTAGTTTAATGATTTATAAAATCCTATTTTTCTTTCTAATTTCCCCAGGGTCATATAGGTATTTTAGCCAAGGTTGAAGCAAGTAATGGACATGTGTTTTCCTTGCTTCATGACTTTGTGTTATACTTATAAGGGCCAATTTTAGCCCAGTTATGCACATGCACAGCTCTCTCTTTTATGAGTAACATTCCATTTCTATAGACCTTTTTGCTGCTACCTATATAGATTTCCAATTAGAGTATTTCTTAATTATTAGAAATATTTTATGTACCAAAGAACTATCTGGCACACATCTAAAGATGCAGATTATAAGTATCATTTGGGGAATGAATTAAAGGGAAAATATAACAAGAGGTGTTCTGCAGGGTCAGTTCTCAGCTCAGTGCTATTGAACATTTTTCCAATGACCAGGATGATGGAATAGCAAGTGTGCTTGTTAAGTCTGCTGATGACATCAGGTGGAAAAAATAGCTGATATCTTGGAGAGTAAAATTAGAGTTAAAAATGGCCATAATAAGTGTGAACAGTGGTCAAAAATGGAAATAATAGATTGAAACTGGACGCATTGCTATTGCATATGTAATACAGGTTATGGAGCATACATGTAAAGTGGAAAAAACAAAGGAAAGGCCAAACAACAAAAATGCACATTAAAAGAAAAAAGTCAAATCAAATAAACACAAAAGAATAATTTTTAAATTTGAAGACCATTTACCTTGAAAAAACTAAAGAAGGCAAAATAACAACTACAGCAGCAGTGATTAAAAAAAAAAAATGAAACAAAACAAAGGAAAGGTCTTAGAAACAAATACGAATGATGTGTGTAAGAATCTATCCTGTAGCCATATTGACAAGTCAAAATTACCATTTATCACAAAGGTGGTAGTGTTCTTTCACTTTGTCCATGTACAATGGTAACACCTTTAGTGGAAAAAATAGCAAAGTGAGAGCCCTTACAAAATATTAAAGGAATTATGCATTTTGTTGCACATCTGGATCATTCTACGTAAATTTTGATCACATAAAATGATCTCTGTAAAAGTTTAGTCATATATGTGTCTTACCAACCAGACCACATGATTATGGAGTACAAGGCTTGAATCTTTTAGACTTTCAAAATTATTCAATGTAGGAGTTGTATTTCAGAGGCACTTAGTGTTTTACTGAAGTGCCTGGATGATGCATATGGTTGATAACCCCAAAATGTTGGTGGTTCAAACGTTTTTTAACCTCAGTAAAAAGGCCTGGCCACCTAAATCTTGTGTGGTGCTTTAGTATAAGCACTAGATTGCAAACTGCAAGCTTGGTGGCTCAATCCCACCAGCTGCTCCTGAGAAACCCTATATAAGGTTGCTATGAATCAGAACCAACTTAACACTTAACAGCAACAATCTACTTCTAAAAGGCCTTTCAAACTCTCTGGAGCGCAGGTCTACTCTCAAACACATGTGGTCACCATTGTTGTTGTTAAGTGCTGTCAAGTCAATTTTGACCCATAGTGACCCTGTATAGGATTTCTCCTAGGAGAAGCTGGTGAGCTTGAACCGCCGACCTCGCAGTTCAAATGGCTTTGCAGTCTGGCGCATTAACCCACAGCGCCACACCAGGACTCCGTGGTCACCATCAGGCACAATCAATTCCAAGGTAACTTGCTTTGTTATTTTGGTATTATTGGGTTATTGAAGCTTGATGTGAGGAATCGTTCTTTGGAAGAGCCAAACGGCCAACGCTTTCTCCATTCTTCTTCCTGCTGGAAACGTTACATCTCAGAACAACCCCACCTCCACTCCACTGAGGCCTAATGTTTGTTGTTAAATACCGTCATTTACAGCGACTCTGTATAAGGTTCCAGGAGCGTCTGGTAGGTTTGAACTACTGACATTTCAGTTAGCAATCCAGCCACATCAGGCTAAAAAGATACAATTCTTTGCTTACCAACCCCTTCTCAGGAAGTCAGAAGGGCATGAGGCAGTAGTTTGTTTGTTGTTGTTGTTGTTAAGTACCGTGGAGTCGGTTCCGACTCATAGTGACCCTGCACAGGGTTTCCGAAGCTGTAGATCTTTACGGGAGTAGAACTCCTCATCTTTCTCCCGCGGAACCGCTGGTAGTTTCGAACTGCCGACCTTGAGGTTAGAAAGAAGCCCGATTCATAACCACTATGCTACCAGAGCTCCTTGGCAGTTAGTCATGTTGTTGTTATTAAGTGCCATCAAGTCGGTTCCGACCCATAGCGACCCTGTATAGGGTTTCCGAGAAGCGACTGGTGGAACCGCCGCCCTTGTAGTTCAAATGGCTTTGCAGTGTGGTGCATTAACTCACAGCGCGCACCATGTAGGCTGGGGTATAAAATGGATGAGAGAGAAGATTTGTCTCCCCAGCGATGGTGCTAGTGGGGCACTAGTGGCGTTAGGCTCATAGCTCACCTAAGTGGACTTAGCTGTCCTGGAGGAGACCAGTAGTAGGTAGGATCCTGTTTTATCCCTCAGTCATGACTCTAGGTGAAGGACAGGCACGAAAGAGTCTGTATCTACTGTTTCCGGAAGTAAGGGTGGCAAGTCACCAAACAAATATTAGCAGATAGTATCTTTTTCATTCAAATAAGAAGTTCCTTTGTTTTAACGTTTTGGAGCCAAGGAGGTAGGGGTTTGCTATATTTGTATTTGCCTGTACTGTTGTGTTTTGTGTAATTCAAGACTTCAAACGAGTTTGAAATGGTTCCATTATGGTCAACAGAGTGTAAGCATTGCATAGCAACCAAATCTCTTGCCCTTGCGATTTTGAACCGAGTAGAAAACCTGCAGTGGTACTGCGTTCAAAGATGCCGGCCAGCATTTATTCAGCGGAGTAGAAGATTATTGCAACAGAGTGAATGCAGAAGAGCAGATAGGAAAACCTAGCAGTCTTCTCTTATGCCAGACATTTAAAAATTTTGTAAAAATTTAAACTATTTCTATTCCTATTACATAGAGTGTTTTGAATAATGTATTTTTAAATATAAAACTATGTTGTTTTATATATTATCATAATATGTAATGGGTTCATTTTTAAATTTTTAATTATTTAATTGACATTATTTAAATTTCTCCATTTTAATATCTAAAAGAGTAAATATCAATGGATACAGCCCACATGGAGTCCTGGTGTGGTGCTGCAGTATAATGTGCTGGATTGCAAGGTCAGTATGAACTGCAAAGTTAGTGGTTCAAACCCACCAGCTGCTCCTCAGAAATCCTATACAGGGTTGCTATGGGTCAGAACCTACTTGACAGCACTTAACAACAACAACAACATATCCCACATTAGCAAAAGCACTTTGAGGTCTTCAATAATGTTTAAACATGAGAACATACCTGGTAGCAAAATGTTCTGAACTCTGAATTATTTCAATGGTTTCTAGTTAATAATGACGTTGCCTTACCATGGAACCATTCAAGACTGTTGCTAAGGAGGAAGGTTGGTATAGATCAATAGATCTCAACCTTGGTTACACTTTGGAGGTATCTGGGGAGCTTTAAATAAAACACAGATGCCTGGAATTTTCTTTGCTTATGTGAGATTCCTTTTAAGAATAAAGTTTTTAAAATCTTCCTGAATAATTCTCACACACAGCCAATGGCAAAGGTTGAGGACACATGGACTATATCTCCCTCCTTCTATGTGTGTCCAGTGGAGGCTTTGTCCTTCTACCAGGATGAGAGTTCCTAAATCACACAGAGAGCAGAGAAGAGCAGCCATTTCCTAAGTCATCAACCCTGGGTATCATTTAAATTATCCTAAATTGTCATGAGATTGAAGCTCTTTTGTGGTTTTGATTTTTGTTGTTGTTGTTGTTTAGCATTTATTGTGAGTTTCAAGTAATTTCTGCCTAATATTTATCCTTATAAATCATAGTACAGAACTAACAGTATAACAATTGTTGTTGTTAGGTGCCACTGCAACCCTATGTACAACTGAATGAAACACTGCCTGATTCTGTGCCATCCTCACAATTGTTCTGCTGCTTGATCTAAGTGCTATTGCTTTCCCTGTTGTTTGGTGGACTCTCCACTTTACCCAGCACGATGTTCTTCTCCAGGGACTGATGCCTCCTGCTAACGTGTCCAAAGTATGAGATGAAGTCTTGCCATCATGGCTTTTAAGGAGCATTCTGACTGTACTTCTTCCTGTAATTAAGTTGGTCTAATGATTAGATTACAGAGCCCTAGTAGCTCAAAGGAGTCCTGGTGTGGCACTGTGAGCCAATACGTCAGACTGCAAAGTCATTTGAACTGCAAGGTCAGTGGTTCAAGCTCACCAGCTCACCAGGAAACCCTTATACAGGGTCGCTATGGGTCGGAATCGACTCGATGACACTTAACAACAACAGTTGCTCAAAAGTTAAATGCTTGTCTGCTAACTGAAAATGTGATGGTCAACCCACACAGTGTCACCACTGGCATCCTGCTTCCATAGAACTGCCTAGAAAACCCTCCGGAGCAGGTCTAGTCTGCCACATGAGGTTATTTGCTATAAAACAGAATTGACTCCACAGCACCCAATAACAACACATCTCTAAAGGTGAACATTTCCATACAAAAGGATAAGGAATAATTTGATGTCTTATAAAAACATGAATGACTGTAATTTTTCCACTGTTAGATCAAAATCTAATAAGTTGGGCAAATTTGCATCCCTGGAAGCATGTTATTTTAATTAGGGATCTGATAACTGAGTGAATTTCATCTCCCTCCTGACATTTAGTGATTTAAGGGTTCAAATATACCAGTTCCCTCATTGCAGTGGCCAATTCCATATACTCAGGACAAAAATGGCTTAAGGTTTTGTGATGAAATTAGGGAATTTAAGTTTGGGTTCTATACTCCCCTACTTATATTGACCTCTTACCCTTTTAATACAAATTACTCATAATGAATTTACTCATTGTGAGTTCCTTAAGCCCTTCACATCAATTACTAATAGAATAAATTATAGTTGAAAACATTGGAAAAATTGGGATTTAAAAGTGATCTGTATCTGTATCAAATTGGTAATTTGAAAAGTTAGACATTTAGCCCAAATCCATTTTAACCCCAGATTCCCTGCTTTGAAATTGATTGCATGGCCCATTCATTCATCTCTATACAGACCCTGCTTAAATGTCAATAGTGTATGTGCACTGTGAGTTCCTGTTTCCGAAGAGATGTGGGTTTTCTTGTGAAATAGTATGCACAGATCAAAAGATAACATTCTGTAAATGCTTTGTCATTTGCAGTGGAAAAGAAGAAATATCAGCTGTTTTAATTTTCCCATATTTATGCTCAATCTCAAGTTCGTACTGTATTATGGAATAGTTCCTGATGACTTTTGTCATCTCTCAAAATCCACTTTGCTACTAAAGAGGGATCTTTTACTAAAGGATTGTTAATAAAATATTAAATTGCCTATTAAAACATTTTAAAATGATTTTTCTGTATGAGTTTATGATGGAAATAAAAGAAAACTTTCCTAATGTGCAGCAAATTAACCCTTTTAAGTATTAATGCATAATATGTTGAAGAGAAATATGTTTACCATGCATATATGCTTATAAATATATATTTTTATTAGATATAATCTTTGCATAATTTAAATTTTATATAAGTTTCTAAGGAATTAGTGAGGAAAGCAAAGATCCTACTTTGTGATTAAAGTATGATCCTATATGAAAGTGTATCTTGATGTTAGTAAGCTTTTTTCTTTCCCTTTATTCTTCTTGATTACTGTTTCTTTTTTATTATGCAATAGAAGATTTTGCATTTTTTAAAACAAGATGAATTCCTTCATTTGTCTTAGGCTAATTTAATTTACTGTTCATGAACTATAACCTAATTTTTCTGTCCCTTAGTAAATAAGCATCAAATATTAATTATCAACAAGCAAAGCCTCTAAATTGTACCATGTTTGGTTATAGAGCTGCTCTGTAAAACTTTGTTTCACAGTAAATGTTGCTTGGTGTTAGCAGAAACGTAAGGTATTTGTTAACATATAAATCTTTGGTAAGATAACTAAATGGATTTATAGATACACAATCAGATAGTGCTCTAAGAATCAATCCACAAGAAAAAAATGCTCACCAATTAATTTATTAATTGCTTGCTAGTAGACTCCATTTATATTGTTATTAATACTTCTTTTAACTTATTTGTGTACATTCTCTTATACAACAGTTTTAAGCATTATTATAAAAGAACATTTCTAAGCTTATTTCTTCACCTTTTCCTAGCTTATATTTACAAATCCATTTTTTAAGGGTTTCCCCTCACTTTATATTGCCTTCTGTTTTGATATTGCAACTGTGTTTCTCCCTTTTTATTTTTTAAGTAGGAAAGAATACATTTCTCTTGGTTGCTTTCTCCTCACAGAATTCCCCTGACTCGGCACTGACAGATCTTGATATTCAGGAGGGAGTTGGTTTGCAGGATTAAAGGCAAGAACCTCAATTAGACACTCTCTGATTTCGTCAGATGTTTCTTCTAATCTTTTAATATGGGATTATAGGCAGCTAGAACCTGTGTTGCTGTTATAAAAATAGTGAAGCGTCTTTGTTCTAAATCATAACCACGCAGTGCTTTAAAAGTGTCTATTTTTCTTAATTTGAATTAATTCTGGTCTAGATGAGGATAATGAACTTTGGTCAGCTCTTTGCGAGCCTGAGTACAAAATAGCTTGATGAGCACCGTGAGGCGCACACACTCTCCTCAGTATCTGCTGGAAAACTCCCTCAGAGACTGATTAGCTCATGCTTGTCACAAATAGGGGAGATAATTATGGGGCTTAACAGTCTATGTGGTGGATCTTTTGAGAAGCAATGGGTAGATCTAAGACTGCCTTTGGATCAACCCTAATTCTTATTATTGCACATATCTTGTGAGAGTTTTTGTTTTTTCTTCACACATCCCTGGAGACTAAACATTGTCTCTTCCCAGAGGATGACATCACATTTCTTTTCCAGAAGATAAAATTGTCTAAATTAGATTATCTTTAATTAGTCTAATCTTATGAGCCATTCCATAAAGTTTATTGCACCCGTGCTGGCACCATGTTACAAGATTCTTATTGAATGAACTAATCTTTAGCCATGGAAATGATGCTTATAAACAATGTTGCTCATTCCTTTATTACAATAAAGATTTCCTTTTCTGGAGCTTCAGGTTTCGATAGTTGTTTTATGGTTCTGAGTAATATTAGATGACTTTGTTTTAATGAGAATGTTCAGTTACTCCAAATTTTACTTGCAACTAAATTATTCTAGTACAGAAAATGACTTCATAGTGACCAAAGGCAAATCATTGAAGTTTCAGCAAACTTCATTTTTATGGAGTTATTCAGAATATGGCTAGTGTTATGTTTTCAAGGTTTAACACAAATACCATCCCCTTCCAAACAGTTTCAGGTTCCGCCTGGCCTTTTGGTGGCAAATAGTTTGAGAGGTATCTGTTTACACATCACATGAAGAGACTCCAGGAGTTATAGTTTGGGCTGTAGGTAGAAAGCTAAATCAACCTACAGTCAGTAGAAATGATGGCCTACTTACAAAATAAATGTTCTAACCTCAGTTGCCATCTCTAAAACATTATCAAGGGTATTTCATAAAAAGACTTATTTATCTTAAAATATGGATTAAAATGAATTACATCTTCTTCATGAAATGCTTTCATAAGATGATTTGATGTTATTCCAAATGATACCAAAATGGTTCTGATTTGCATTTATTATTCTTTTAAATCCTCCTACATGGTACCATGCGAAGTTCTTACTTTTAACTTTAAGAATTTCAATAGGTTTAGTTCCAGGTCATGTCTCTTAACTTCTTAGGTTTCTGTTTTTGATCTTTGCAAGTTTTGTTGTTGTTAAGTACCATAGAGTCGGTTCCGACTCATAGTGACCCTTTAAAGGGTTTCCGAGGCTGTAAATGTTTGTTTACGGGAGCAGAAAGCCTCATCTTTCTCCCGTGGAACAGCTGGTAGTTTCGAACTGCTGAGCTTAAGGTTCACAGCCTGATTCGTAACCACTATACGTATATATAAAATATGGCTATAAACATAGTTCCTTCAACTGCAGTGGAAAATAGAACAAAGAACTTTGGTTTTTTTTTCCATCAGGATAAGTACACCTGTTTCACAGTATTTGTCATAGAATGCAAAATGGGAAATTCTTTATACTTGTTTTTTTTTTTTTTTTCCTTTAAGACTTCCCTAGAAAAATAGAAAACATTTCAATTGAAAAACTTGCTCTTGGTGGCTTGTATTTGTAAATGTCCTTATTAAAATAAGAAAAATAAAGATGAACTGATGGCCATTTGGAATTCTGAGTGCTCTTAAAATGAAAGGATTATCATCAGACATAGTACCCTTTTTGGCATGAAGCAACATCTCTCCACATTCTCTTTCCTTCATATGTCCTTTTTGTTATTTCTCTTATTGTTATCTGCCTAACATTTGGATTAAATAGGAAGAAATAGCTGATGCTTTTTGACTGACTTGGTTTGAGAAACCAGAGAAGAGCATCACTGGCTTTCCCACAGAGCAGCTGAGGGTCAGTCACTCAGACTCTGAGAGCTGCCCTTCATTGATTTTTGGATCTGAGTTGCAATGGCGCCTGTTACTGTTAGCCACCCTGGTGAAGCTGACCAAGGCCTCTAATCCTCTTAAGCAGCAGTCAAGAAATTGAGATAAAAAGCTGGCAATTCAACTTGTATAAATAACAGATTTGACAAATTAGAAGGGTTCAACCCTATGGTGACAAAAAAAAAAAAAAAATCAATCTTGGTGATTATTATATGCTTTGGTACAAAAACATAGAGGCAATGCAAATTGGGTCATTAAAAAGAAATTGTTACACACACTATTAAGTGAAGCATTACACTTTATTTTGTAAATGTCATGAAAAGAAATTATAATATAAATGAGATGTCAGTTTAACAGAAGAAAATGTCTCAGAACTTCAAAAGCCAAGAATTAAATATTATAAACTGACAATTTACATATAAGGAAAAAAGAAGAAGTTAAACATATTAATTGAACCGTACTTTATATGCTTGGCTTAATTATGTTTTACTTAATACTTTTAAGAAATGAAATATGGGAACCTGAATTGTTCCAGTATTTATAAATAGAAATTTCATTTTATTATCTATAAAATGAAATATTTATGATCAACTGACCATTCAAATAAATTAAAGAATCCAACAAAATACTTATGTGATAATTTTACTGACTTTACTAATCACATTTATTTTTTTTATGTTCAAAATTTGAGATTCTTGTTGTAATTGACATAGACAATGGACTTTTATCAAAAACTATATTATATCCTTGATGTTAAATAGATGAATTCTGAAATAATTTTTACATTATACTATTATTATAATTATATATTATTGTGTGAGACAAGGTTGTATTATTTCACCATACTTATTCGACCTGTATGCTGAGCAAATAATACAAGAAGCTGGGTTCTATGAAGAAAAACGTGGCGTCAGGATTGGAGGAAGACTCATTAACAACCTGCGATATGCAGATGATACAACCTTACTTGCTGAAAGTGAAGAGGACTTGAAACATTTACTTATGAAGATCAAAGAGCACATCTCAATGTCAAGAAAACAAAATCCTCACCACTGGACCAATAAACAACATTCTTATCAATGGAGAAAAGATTGAAGTTGTCAAGGACTTCATTCTTCTTGGAACAACTATCAACACTCACGGAAGCAGCAGTCAAGAGATCAGATGACATATTTCATTGGGCAAATCTGCTGCACAGGAACTTTTTAAAGTATTGAAGAGCAGAGATGTCAGCTTGAGGACTAAGGTGCACCTGACCCAAGCCATGGTATTTTCAATAATCTCATATGGATGCGAAAGCTGGACAGCGAATAAGGAAGATCATAGAAGAATTGATGCCTTTAAGTTGTGGTGTTGGAGGAGAATACTGAAAGTGCCATGGACTGCCAAAAGAACTAATAGATCCATTTTTGAAGAAGTGCAACCAGAGTGCTCCTTGGAGGCCAAGATGACTAAGCTTCGTCTCTCATACTTTGGACATATTTTCAGGAGGGACCAGTCACTGGAGAAGGATATCAAGTTTGGTAAGGTGGAAGGTCAGAGAAAAAGAAGAAGACCCCAATGAAATGGATTGGCCAAGTGGCAGCATCGATGGACTCAAGCGTGGCAACAGTAGTGAGATTGACCCAGGATCGGGCAGTGTTTTGTTCTGCTGTTCATAAGGTTGCTATGTGTTGGTACTGACTCGATGGCACCTAACAACAACAAATAAATTTGTAGCACAGTTTATACAACATGAGAAAGACTGATAAATTTCCTGTTTTAAAATTTTATAAATCTCACTGAAGTGGGGAACTGAGAATAGAATTATTATTCAATAACAAAATATTTAATGGAGAACACACCTCATTTTAAATAGTAAGACCAGGGCAGTCTATTAGTGCAGGACATGTGCAGACTTTGATGAGGAGAAGGTGTCAACTATTACCTGTTTTCAGAAAAACTTCTGCTAACATTAAACTTCTTTTCACCCCATGCAATGAAATTTGACTTAAGATATATCAAGAAAGCAACACTAAAGTTCAAGTTTTGGATCAACTTATATCCAGTCTCTTATAAGACCTTGGTCAAATCACATTGTTTCGTTCTGCTGTGCATGGGGTCGCTATGAGTCAGTTCCGACTCGATGGCACCTGACAACAACAACATTGTTGTTTTTAAGTTCCATTGGAAACATTCTGACTCATAGCCTGTATAGGGTTCCCGAGGAGCGACTGGTAGGTTTGATCCACTGACTCTGTGGTTCAAAGTGACATCCTAAATAGCCACACCAGAACTTATTAGAATTATTATAAAGGCAAATTTATTCATCATTTGGTTTTTCCTTCTACACATATGAAGGGTGTTTTATGCTATTCATAATGTACAATTTGTGAGTTTCATAATTACTTGATTATATGTAGCTAAGTTTTTATTTCTCAAGTTTAAAAATGTCAAATGCCTTTGATTTTTATCTTTGCCTCTGCTTATAATTTTTTTCTATTTTCATATGCCTAATAGTTAGAATTATTCTTAGAACATAATAAATTACTTGCTAACTCCTTTCTTACTGAATTAATTAATGAGATAAAACCTTTTAATGTTGGTGAATTTCAGTAAAGAAATTGGTTTTATGAAGAATTTTATAGTCCCCATTCAGCAATGGTAGCGCTGTTGTGTTTTGGGGGGTGCGTTAGGCAGACTCCAGATACTAAGTTTCTATATATTTAAACATTAAACCTCTCATTATCGATTTGTAAGCTAACATTTTCCCAAACCTATCAGTCACCATTTTATGTGGAGTCATTACTAGTATATGTGCTTTGAGACAGGGATTCATTCATATTTGTCAGTATAATCCAACACCATACATATGATAGACACACAGTAAATAAGAGTTAAATGAATGGATGTGTAAATGAGTAAAAGACTGTGTGATCAACACAATACATGAAGTATTAGTTGTAGCCATTATACAATCATATTGGAAAAGTATACCTAATTGGTCGAAATCTGCTGCCAAATGAACAAGGGCAGTTGAGGGCAGTCAATGCTTATTCAATTTAATTTCCCAAACATGTATTGAACAGGTATTGAGGCTACGTTCTCTTCATGCAGAATTCTATAATTGATCCTATGAAGAGATACTTAAAATATGCGACATTTATATATAATGAAGATACCAAATGAATGCAAAGATATGTTTAAAATATACATTAAACATACATCCCTAAAGAAGCCACCAGGTGTACTATAGATAGAGCGGGATGGCAGACGATACATAACTTGCGTTTCAGATAAGCACTTCTCTACCTGGAGTTACTTCGCATATGAAGCTGGCCAATCCATATTCTAAATTTATACTCTTGTTAAATATTTACTTTGTTTGAATATTGAGAACATCTCACAGAAGCTCTCAATAATGAAAGAAGACTTTGGAAGATATGGCAAAACCAATCTCCAATTGTTTTCTTTTTTTTTATTAGAATCATAAGCTCTTACAAAGAAGCTTTATTGATTGGGAAAGAAGGAATAAAAGAAGTGCACTAATAGGAGAAAACACAAATTGAAAAAGGAGATGAGGGCTTATCATAAGTAACTTGCTTAATTTCCAGACATTTTGCCCTAGGAAACGGTAGAAAGGGATAATCTCATCATTAAGCACATAAACCCCTCTTGGTCTAGTTCAAATCTCATAGAGGTTTAACATCTCTGCCCCAGGCCATTGAGGATCTGTCATAATTGAAAATAAGATTGATATATGCCTGGTGTGTATTACTTATTAACTTAGCTAACAAAGTTACTAAAAGAATCCTATTTACTAACATTATTTCTGTTCTGAAGAAAAAACAGTTAAACCCCCAAATAATGACAAGTCCTTTGTCTTTCTTAATCTAAAATAGAGGGATAAAATTTGCTGAATCTGGTACTTTTACCCACACATTGAAGACAATTCCAATAAACAGTCATTAAATATTCCAAAAGGAGCTTCTCAGACAAAAGATGTCAATATACTGATCAAATCCATGCAAGTAAGAAGTACAGCTGATTACATCTCTTAGAGAAATACCTATTTAGATAATTTAAGGGAATAAAATAATCTGCTCACAGGAGAATTGTATTAATAAAGCTCATTATTGGGAATAATAAACAAAAGTGTCTGAGTTCAAAGGTCATAGTGTCTAAACTACCAGATAACAAATAAAACACAACAGAGAAAAGATACCTAAATCATTTGGGAAAAATAAAACAAAAACAAAAAACAGTGCGTGACTAGAAAAACCACTTAAATTATTAAAATGATGTGAAATTAACATACTATTTTGTGCCTGAATTTGACACAGACATTTTTAGTTAGAGACAAAATTGTGGTTATGTTCCAGCTGCCAATCTCCTCGTTGCACCTCACCAGTTTTTGTTTTTTGTTTTTTTTTATCACTAATGATGTCAGAACATTCATACAACACTTAATGCATGCTGTCGCACTACTCATCTCTCAGCTTGTCCTAATGTGGTGGCTTGCATGCTTATATGATATAGGAAGCTATGCCAATGGTATTTTAAATGCTATTAGGTATACCCATGGTGGACAGGTTTCATCTGGGCTTACAGACTAAGACCGACTAGGAAGAAGTAAAAACAGACTATTTCTGAATGTATGGCCATGGAAAACCTTATAAATAGCAGTGGAACACTGTCACATAGCACCTGAATATTGAATATTAAAACATGAAGATTAACACAAGAATATTGTCAGATATGTTGGTGTTGTTGCCAGGTGCCATTGAGTTGGTACCAACTCATAGCGACCCTATGTACAACAGAACGAAACACTGAGCGGTCCTGGGCCAACCTCACAATTGTTGCCATGCTTGAGCCCATTGATGCTTCCATTTTGCCAATCCATCTCACTGGGGGTCTTCCTCTTTTTTACTGACCCTCCACCTTACCAAACATGATATCCTTCTCCAGAAACTAGTCCTCCTGACAATATGTCCAAAGTATGAGAGACAAAATTTGGCCAACCTGGCTTCCAAAGAGCACTCTAACTGCACTTCTTCCAACACAGATCTGTTGGTTCTTTTGGCAGCCCATGGCACTTTTAATATTCTCCTCCAACATCATAACTCAAAAGCATCAATTCTTCTACGGTCTTCCTTATTCACAGCCCAGCTTTCATATGCATATGAGGTTATTAAAAATACCATGGCTTGGGTCAGGCACATCTTAGTCTTCAAGCTGACATCTTTGCTCTTCAACACTTTAAAAAGGTCTTGTGCAGCAGATTTGCCTTATGTACTACATCATTTTATTTCTTGACTGCTGTTTCTATGAGTGTGGATAGTTGATCCAAGAAGAATGAAGTCCTTCGCTTCATTGATAAGAATGTTGTTTATTAGTCCAGTGGTAAGGATATTTGTTTTCTTTACATTGAGATGTAATCCATACCAAAGGCTGTGATCTTTGATCTTCATCAGTAAATATTTTAAGCCCTTTTCATTTTCAGCAAGCAAGGTTGTATCAATCGCATACCACAGGTTGTTAATGAGTCTTCTTCCAATCCTGATGCCACATTTTTCTTCATATAACCCAGATTCTAGGATTATTTGCTCAGCATACAGGTTGAATAAGTGTGGTGAAAGAATACAACCCTGTTGCACACCTTTCTTAATTTTAAACCATTCAACATTCCCATGTTCTGTTTGAACAACTGCCTCTTGGTCCATGTCCAGATTCCTATTAGCACAATTAAGTGTTTAGGAATGCTCATACTTTGCAATGTTGTTCATAGCTTGTCATGATCCACACAATCAAAAGCCTTTGCATATTCAATAAAACACAAGTAAACATCTTTCTGGTATTCTCTACTTTCAGCCAAGACCCATCGGACATCAGCAATGATATCCCTCGTTCCACGGCCTCTTCTGAATCGGGTTTGAACCTCTGAGAATTCTCTGTCAAACAGCTTCAGCTGTTTCTGTTTTACCTTTAGTAAAACTTTACCCTCATGGGATATCAAAGATATTGTCCAATGATTTCCACATTCCGTTGGGTCACCTCTCTTTGGAATGGGCACAAATATGGATCTCTTCCAATCAGTTGGCCTGATAGTGGTCTCCCAAATTTCTTGGCATAGATGAGTGTCACCACACTTTCTTGAAAGATTAAAAAAAAAATTTTTCCATCAGTTCCTTGAGCCTTGTTCTTTGCCAATTCCTTCAATGAACCTTGGACTTCTTCCTTCAGTATCATAGGCTCTTGATCATATGCTACCTCTTGAAATGGTTGAACATCTGCTATTTCCTTTTGGTACAGTGACTCTGTGTATTCCTTCCATTTTCTTTTGATATTTTCTGCATCATTCAATAATGTGCCCAGAGAATCCTTCAATAATGAAAATCGGGGCTTGAATTTTTTCTTCAGTTCCCTAGCTTGAGAAATGCTGAGCAACAGTGTTCTTCCTTTTTGGTTTCTGACTCCAGATCTTTGCACATTTTGTTGTAATATTTGACTTTGTCTTCTCGAGCTGACCTTTGAAATTTTCTGTTCCGCTCTTGTATCTCCTCATTTCTTCCATTTGCTTTAGCATCTCTATGCTGGAGAGCAAGTTTCAGTGTCTCTTCTGACATCCATTTTGATTTTTTCCTTCTTTCTTTTCTTTTAATGACTTTTTGCTTTCTTCCTGTATGATGTTTTTGATGTCATCCCACAACTCTTCTGGTCTTTGGTCTTTAGTGTTTAATGTATAAAATCTGTTCTTATCCTATCACAGACAGTTTTGTACTTCATGACTGATCTGGATATGTTCTTTTTGACAATAAATGCAACACCATTCCTCTTCAATTTGTTATTCCCGGCATAATAAACCATGTGGTTGTCAGATTCAAAATGGCCAATACTAGTCCATTTCATCTCACTAATGCCTTAAGATAGTGATGTTTATGTGATCTATTTCATTTTTGAAAATTTCCAATTTTCCTAGATTCATACTTTGTACATTCCATGTTTCTATTATTAATGGATGTTTACAGCTGTTTCTCTTCTTTTTGAGTTGTGCCCCATCTGCAAATGATGGTTCCGTGGGCTTTTCTCTATTCATGTCATCATGGTCAACTCTACTTTGGGGCAGCTCTTCCTCAGTCACATTTTGTGTGCCTTCCAACCTGAAGGGCTCATTTTCCGGCACTATATCTGACAATGTTTCTCTGCTATTCATAAGGTTTTCAGTGACTAAATATTCTGAAGTAGTTCGTCACTCCTTCTTCCTAGTCTGTGTTTATCTGGAAGCTCATCTGAAACCTGTCCACCATGGTGACCCTCCTGGTATATAAAATGCCAGTGGCATAGCTTTCAGAATCACAGCAACTCACAAGCCACCACAGTATGACACACTGACAGACAAGTGGTGGATTGTCAGATATAGCGCCAGATTAAAAAATTAGTGGAAGGAGAGTTTAAACACGTGTCTTCCCATCATGTTTTACAGCATGCTTTATTTGTTATTAACAATATTAATGTGACTGATAAAGGAGAGTCTAATAAAAAGAAAGGAAAAAGGAAAAAAGGGGGGAGATGAGGAAAAAATTGAAAAATTAAATGAAGAAAAATAGGAAGAGGGCAAACTTATCCAATAAGGAGGAACAAAAAGTGAAAAAGATAGAAAAATCGAAAAGCAAGCAAACAAACAAAAAAAAACTCATAAAAGCAAATAGATCCTTCAGTAATGCTCCGTGTCTCATGAAATGTGGGTGTGTGTAACTGCGATTGGGCCGGTAGCCTGGCCCGTGGCCTGTGTGTGTGTGTGTGTGTGCTTGTGTATATGTGTGTACCTCTGACAGCGAAAGCTAAAGGTGCGGGTCTAGTTCCCTGAGAGTACGACCTGTCAATTACAGAGGAGCAGCCAGCACCAGACAGTGTCTGCTTGGGAGTCAGCTTGGGAATTGGTGTGAGTGGTGGTTTCTGGGGGAGGGAAGCCAGTGCTTGTCACTCTGAAAGGAAACAAGTATCTCAGTTTTTGGAACTCTTACACTCTGAGCTATGATTTCCTCCTATCGGAGACAGGAACTTTGATATAGCAAAGTGCTATTGGGAGTATTGGCAATGTTGCATGCGTAGTGTATGGAACACATGTGCTCAGCATATTGTACCTCTACAGAGAAGGGATATGTTCAAAGAGGTATTTAAAATTTCTTTTGAAAATTGTTCTGAAAGCAATCACTTATGTTTTCAGGTACAAAGGTACAAATGTTGTAAAAACATCACTATCTATTCCTTTTCAACATTCTCTTTGTTGGGGAGGGATAGATATGGATTATCAAGTATAAAGATTAAGTAGTGAATTAGTACATACTTATCTATCTCTTCGCCATATCACAATCAAATTGTCAGAATAACAAAAAGACCAACAGAAAATGCCTGCTCTTGAAATCAAATGAACAATTCCTTGATGACATTGTACCATCTTTACAAATATTGCATCATAATAGCTTGTTTATATGCCTACTTCATGAGTTACAATCGAGAATTACGGTGAGAACTGCCTTCTTCTGGTCATAATACTTGGCAGAGTAAATATAAGAGGGCTTCAAAAAGTTCATGAACAAATTCCATTATCTTTTCATTCCATTTTCCATCATTTTAAAGCCCCCTCACATTTTATTAATAAAGAAAATAATCAACTCTCCTTGAAGCTTTCTACAAAATGCTATATTCTTGAGGACGTTGTATTAGTATATATGAGTCCAACTATATCTTCCTTTCAGGAGTAAAATGTAGTAATTTAGAGTCCTGATGTGATGCTGTAGGATACGTACTGAACTGCTAACCACAAATGTCGGTAAGGCCAATATCGGCTACACAACCCTAATCAGGGTGGCTATGAGTGGGAAACAACTGATGGCATTTAGCAACAATAACAACAGACGAAGTTGATTCCCACAGAAATATATAAAGGCCATCCAATCCCTTACTCCATTGCCATTTGTTTTCTCCTTCACCTGAAGGCAAAATCCATGAAAAATAAAATTTAGTCCAAATGTGCAGTTTTTCTAACAACATAAGAGAAATTACTCTTTTCAGAAGGGATGGTCTCCAAATGCAAAAGTTCATTTTAAGAGACATAAACTATTATCTTCTCAGTGGCCATGTTTCTATTTCTCCCCTCTAGTGGAAAGCAGTCCCTCTTAGTTCTCCCATTCTAGCCACCCCTGTACCACCACAGACCAAGCTCAGTCAATCTTAGAACCTCTTTCCTACTTGGGCATAAAGGAAGCTGATTTGTGCTAGAAGAGCTCAAAGCTTTGAAAATGGTTAAGCATTGGAATGAATACTAACTAAAATGTTGGTGATCCCATTCCACCCAAAGAACCACATAAGTAAAGTGTGGCATTCTGTTTCTGAGAGCTCACAACTATTGAAAACCTATGGAGCACAGTTATACTTTTTATACAAGCAGTTGAATGAATTATCTCAACGGCAATGAACAACAACCACAGAGTCCCAAAAGAAGCATAGAGAGCCCCACTGCTAACATTCTGAATGACGATTTCTTGTTCTTAAGGTGGAGTTGAAATATCTGACCAACATTTATGAGTCTATCCAATTGCTAACAAGATTCCATTATAAATTATAAAGATTTATATTAAGGTTTTTGCTGTTCTGAGGGCAAATCTCTGGATATAATAATAACTATCCTTTGAATATCCTTGGCACTGTTTACCCAGAGGCCCTAGTAAGTAGAACCACGTACATATCAAATTAATAAGCAATAACTGGAGGTGTGAACATTCAAAATTCCATGGATTTGATAACCATTTAAAACTAGTTTTTAAGCATTAAAGACTCAATAAGATTAAAACAAATTAACCCACAAACAATAAAGTGAAATTAATAGAAATTTAACAGAAACTAAACATAATTATGATTTACTTTAGAGCAAAAAGAGCTTTTAGCATACATTTTGAATGCTATTTTTCCAGAATGGAAAAAAAAGAAAATTATCTATTTTTGTTGATGTCAGATGGATCTTGCCTGAAAGCAGAGAATACCAGAAAGATGTCTACCTGTGTTTTATTGACTATGCAAAGGCTTTTAACTCTGTGCATCATATCACACTATGTATAACCTTGTGAAGCATAGGAACTCCAGAACACCTAGCCATGCTAATCCAGAACCTGGACATAGGCCAAAAGGCAATTGTTTGAGCAGAGCAAGAGTATTATTCTGTATGGTTTTAAATGAGAAAATGTGTACATCAGGGTTTTATTTTTTAATCATACTTATTCATTTTGAATGTTGAGCAAATCATCCAAGAAGCTGGACTATGTGAAGAAAAATGTGGCATTGAGAGTGGATGAAGGCTCATGAACACCCTGTGCTATGCAGGTGGCACAAGTTTATTTGGTGAAACTGAAGAGGATTTGAAGCACTTATGAGAAAAGATCAAAGATTATGTCTTCAGTATTGATTAAAACATAAATAAAACAAAGATTCTTATAACTGGATCAAGATCAACAACATGATAAATAGAGAAAAGGTTAAAGTTTCAAGGATTTCATTTGACTTGGATCTATAATCAGCATCATGGATGCAGCAGGCAAGGAATCAAACAACATATTACATTTTTCACAATTGCTGAAAAAAAGACCTCTTTAAATTATTTAAAATAAAGATGTCACTTGAGAACTATAGTACACTTGATCCAAGCCATGATATTATCAGTTGCCTGTAGAATAAACATTGGACTGCTAACCCTAAGTTTAGCAGTTCAAACCTGTCAACCTCTCCTCCGAAACCCTATAAAGGGTCACTATGAGTAGGAACAAGCTCAATGGCACTTACTTAATGGCACTTAACAATGTAACAAACACTTTAGAAGGGTTCTTTGGTGTGGTGCCATAGGATAAGCACTGGACCTCCAGGTTGGGTTGAACAGCAATGTCAGTGGTACAGACGCACTAGCTGCTCCTCAGAAACCCTGTACAGGGTCTTTGTGAGTCAGAACTGACTGGAAGACCTTTACCAACAACAACAACAACACTCTCTAGAAAGAGACTGAAGGAATTCAAGACTATAGTCTCCATCCGTACTTCAGGTCTGGAACAAAACTCATCCTCCTGGTCCAATTCTCAGTCGAGCAAAAAAAAGAAAGAAAAAGAAGAAAAAAAAAGTTGTAATCATTCTTTGCTTTTCATTAAAAAAAACTAAATGAAGGAGAACTTCTACTTCAAGAAAGCAGGCCATTTCAGGATTTACAGTCTATGGTCTTTAAATACATATAGTCAGCATTGTTCCATACACAGCCCATCTAATGTGTTTTTCATTTGCTCCTTTTTACAATTCCTGGGCATGATTCCTGACATGTCAACCTTTTCACCAAGTAGACTGGGTTGTAGAAGATCCTTCAAGTGCTCAGTTGCTAATTTAAAGGACTTCTTTGTTCTATTGGGTCACTACAAGTTGAAATTCACTCGAAAGGAGTATGTTTGATATCACTGTTGATTTCAACAAAATTGATACAATTTACAGCATTAAAATAAATGTTATCTGTTAGTTCTCATTCATTCCTAATAGTCCCAGAATTTCATATCTATAACCTATTAAGCAGAACATAGAAATCATCAAACAATATCAATATTTTCACATTTTGTTGAAGATAATTACAAATGCTTGCAACAGAACTTCAAAAAGGAACTGCCAGAAATTCAAGTTGGATTCAGAAAAGAACATGGGATTAGGGAGATCATTGTTGACATCAGATGGATCTTGGCTTAAAGCACAGAACACCAGAAAGCCGCCTTTTGTTGACTATGCAAAGGCTTTCAATTTATAGACACTGACAAACTATATATAACATTGAGAAGAAAGGATATTCCAGAACACATAATTGTGCTCATGAGCAACATGTACATAAACCAAGAGGCAGTTGCTGGAATAGAATAAGGGGATACTGAATTGTTTAATATCAGGAAGGGTGTGTGTCAGGGCTGTGACCTTTCACCATACTTGTTCAGTCTGTATGCTGAACAAATAATTCTAGAAACTGCATTATATGAAGAACATGGCATCAGGATTGGAGGAAGACTCACTAACCACCTGTGATATGCAGAAGATACAACTTTGCTTGATGGAAGCAAGGAGGACTTAAAATACTTACGTATGAGGATCAAACACCACAGCTTTCAGTGTCAATTTCAACTCAATATAAAGAAAACAAAAATCCTTACAACTTGACCAGTAAGTAACATCATGATAAAAATAAAAAAGATTGAAGTTGTCAAAATTTTCCTTTTGCTTGGATTCACAATCAGCACTAATGGAAGCAACACTCAAGAAATCAAAGGACAACCTATAGCAAATGAAGAAATTGACCATGTCATAAAAATAATGTCCAACAAAAATTCCATGCCCAGATGCTTTTACTGATGAATTCTATCTACCAAACATTTAGAGAATAATTGAAGCCAATTTTATTCAAATTATTCCAGAACATAGAAAAGGATAGAAAACTTCTGGATAGATTTTAGGAAGCAAGTATAACCCTCATACCAAAACCAGGCAAAAATATGACTAAAAAAACTTACAGACTAATATAACTCACGCAGATAGATGCAAAAGTTCTCAGCAAGATTCTATACAGTGAGATTCATAACATGGATGCAAGGATGTTTCACTATAAGAAAAATAATCAATATAATCCACCACATAAATAAAGCAAAAGAAAAGAATCACATGATCATATTGATTGATGCAGAAAAAGCATTTGACAAAATCTAACATCCATTCCTTATTCAAAACAAAACCTCAACAAAATAGGAATATTTAACATTGTGAAAATGTCAACACTATCCAAAGCAATCTATAGATAATGAAAACCCAATCCAAATTCCAACATAAATATCTAAAGAGTTGGAAAAACTGAGCATTAAATTTATTCAGATAAGGGGATCACTGCTTAAGAAGAACAAAGTTGGAGGCCTCCCACTCCCTGATCTCAAAATCTGCTACACAGCAACAGTGATCAATACAGCCTGGTACTGGTACAATGAAAAATGCATAAATCAGTAGAACAGAATTGAGAACCCAGAAGTAAGCTCATCCACATACAGTCAGCTGATTTTTGACAAAGGGTTAATACACAGTAAGTGGAGAAGAGACAGTCTCTTCAACAAATGCTGCTGGCAAAACTGGAAATCCATTTTCAGAAGAATGAAACAAGGCCCATATCTTATACCATGTACAAAAATAAACTCAATATGGATTAAAGACCTAAATGTAAAATCAGAATTATAAAGATCATCAACAAGAAATTAGGGACAAACTTAGGGACTCTAATACATGGTATAAATACACTGTCAAATATAACTAAAAACACACACACACACACATAGTAAAAGACAAAACAGATGACTGGGACAGCCTAAAAATTAGACACTTACATGCATAAAAGATTTTGCTGAAAGAGTAAAAAGAGAGCCCACAGAATTGGGAAAAAATTTTGCAACAACATACTAGACAAGAGATTAATCTTTAAAATTAAAAAAACTAAAACACATCTAAGGAGTCCTGGTGTGGCTCAGCAGGATAATGCACCGGACTGCAAGGTTAATTTGAAACACAAGGTCAAAAACACAAACAACCCAATGAAAAAAATGGGCAGAGGACATGAGCAAACACATCACCAAAGAAAACAAAGCAGGCAGCCAATAAACATAAGAAGAAATATTCACTCTCATTACCCATTGGTGGTGGTGATGGTTGTGTATCTGCCTGCCAATGTTCATAGCAGCACTATTAACAATAGCAAAAGGATGGAAACAGCATGAATGCCCATTAATGAAAAAATGGATAAACCAACTTTGGTACATACACATAATGGAATATTATATGAAGGTGAAGAAAAACAATGAATCTGTGAAACATCTCATACATAATGTGAACGAACCTGGAGGACAGTATGCTGAGTGAAATTAGTCAATCTTAAAAGGACAGATATCGTTTGAAACCACAATTGGCAAAACTTAAGAAAAGGTTTTCATGTAAAAAGAAGTGTTCTTTGATGGTTACCAGGAGTGAAGGGAGATAAATCCACTAGCTAGAGGGTAGACAAATGTTAACTCAAGTGATGGGGAGGGCAATGTACAAGAAGAGGGAGGTCAGAAGAAGAATGATGAAAACAGGTAGGTATGCACAGGGAGGTATGCAAGGGATTAAGGGGACAGAGGAAAATAAGTTATACATCCAACCTTGGAATAACAATGTTCTATGGATAGCTCAACAGGGTTTTATTCTTTCACCATACTTACTCAACCTGTATGATGAGCAAATAATACGAGAAGCTGTCTTCTATGAAGAAAAGCATGGCATCAGGTTTGGAGGAAGACTCATTTAACAACCTGCGATATGCAGATAATACAACCTTGCTTGCTGAAAGTGAAGAGGACTTAAAATATTTACTGATGAAGATCAAAGAGCACAGCCTTAGGTATGGCATGCATCTCAATGTAAAGAAAACAAACATCCTCACCACTGGACCAATAAATAATATTCTTATCAATGAAATCAAGGACTTCATTCTTCTTGGATCAACTATCAACACTTACAGAAGCAGCAATCAAGAAATCAAACGATGTATTGCATTAGGCAAATCTGCTGCACAGAACCTTTTTAAAGTGTTGAAGAGCAAAGATGTCAGCTTGAAGACTAAAGTGCGCCTGACCCCAGCCATGGTATTTTCAATAACCTCATATGCATGCGAAAGCTGGACAATGAATAAGGAAGACCGTAGAAGAATTGATGCTTTTGAGTTATGGTGTTGGAGGAGAATATTGAAAGTGCCATGGACTGCCAAAAGAACAAACAGATCTGTGTTGGAAGAAGTGCAGCCAGAGTGCTCCTTGGAGGCCAGGATGGCCAAACTTCGTCTCTCATACTTTGGACATATTGTCAGGAGGGACTAGTCACTGGAGAAGGATATAATGTTTGGTAAGGTGAAGGGTCAGAGAAAAAAAGAAAAACCCCCAGCGAGATAGATTGGCAAAGAGGCAGCATCAATGGACTTAAACATGGCAACAATAGTGAGGTTGGCCCAGGATTGGGTAGTGTTTTGTTCTGCTGTGTATAAGGTCATTAAAAGTCATTACCAACTTGATGGCACCTAACAACAACAACAAATGGATAGTTACATGGACAGTTTACACAGGCTAAACAGGTATTAGAGGCAGAATGGGAGTATACCCATAAATATATAAGGGTTTGAAAGAGGATATTTGTACATGGGTATTTTCTTTTGCTGCAAGTACAATTATGAATGTGGTGGAGCATACAGTGGCAAAATGATGAAGTTCTTACACATTACCAAACTTCTTAAGACTTGGGTCTGGAAGCTCAGACCATAGTCTCAGGGGACATGACACCAGTCCACAAAGACAACGCTCTACATCCTCCTTTGGTGAGTAGCATCTGGGATCTTAAAAGCGCATTAATGGTCATGTGAGATGCAACAGTTGGTCTCTCTATGTGCAGAAGTAAAAAGAGAGATGATATTGAAGATGCTTGGGATCAATGTAATCCACCACATAAATATTCAAAACCATTTATTCAAAATCAATTGTATTAGTCCAGTGAACTAATACAACACATAAGCATCATTCTCCATTAATGTGAGACCAGAAGATCTAGATGGTGACTGGCTACCACTACCAACTGCTCTGAAAGGGATCACATTAGAAAGTTCTGGAGAGAGGGGAGAAAATGTGGAACAAAACTCAAAATTCTGATAATGACAGGGCTTACTGGTTAGAAAGAGACTGGAGGAACCTGAGACTATGGCTCTTGACCACCCTTAAGTTCTGGAAAGAAACTCACCCTCATGGCCTGATTTTCAGACAAACAGTGGTTAGGTATGTAGAGGGGAAACCAACACTTTACTTGTATTCTCACCATGGAATGGTCAATTATTCAAAATCAAAAAGGCAACATTTCCCCGAGGTCAAAGTTGAGAAGGATGAGAAGGTGGGTAGAAAGGAACTAGGAATCACAGGGGGAAGTGGAATAGCTGTTGTTCCATGGAGGGGATTGCAATCATTGAAACAAAGTGTATGATTTGTTGGATATAAAACTAATGATCTGTTTTGTAAACCTTTACTCAAGTCATAATAAAAAGTTAAAACAAGCAAACAAACAAACAAAATAAAACATTATACTGAGTGTAATATGGCAGTCCATATAGGCAATTCTATAGACAAAGAAGTGTAGTAGTTGCTTGGTGTTGAGGTGAGGGAGAACACGGGAATGGGTAGCGATGCTAACGGGTCCTGGCTGAGTTTTCTTTTTGGGATAACAAAATGATCTAGAATTGATTATAGTGATGGTTGCCTAACTCTATGAATATACTGAAAACCACTGAATGGTACACATCACACAAGTGACTTGTATGGCACATGAATTTATCTCAATAATACTGTTACCAAAACAAAAAAAATGAAGAAGAAATCAAATGACATATTGCATTAGGAAAATCTGTTGCACAAGACCTCTTTAAATTATTCAAGAACAAGGATATCAGTTTGAGGACTAAAGTGCTCCTGATCCAAGTCATAGTATTTTCAATTGCCCTATATGCATGTGAAAGTTAGACAGTGAATAAGTAAGACCTTAGAATAATTGATGCATTTGAATTATGATGTTGAAGAAGAATATTAAAAGTATCATGGACTGCCAGAAGAACAAGCAAATCTGTGTTGGAAGAAGTACAACATGAATGCTCCTTAGAGGCCAGGATGTCAAGACTTAGTCTCTCATACTTTAGACATGTTATTAGGAGGGACCAGTCTCTGGAGAAAGATATCATGCTTGTTAAAGTGGAGGGTCATCATAAAAGTGGAAGACCCACAAATAAATGATTGGCACAGTGGCAGCAGTAATGGGCTCAAATATAACAACAATTTGAGAATGGTGCAGAACCAAGCAGTTAACATGTGGCTGTTCTTGTTAAGTGCTGTTGAGTCAGTTCTGCCTCATAACGACCCTTTATAGGGTTTCCAAGGAGCAACTGGTGGGTTTGAAACTCCATCCTTGTGGTTAGCAGTCTAGTGCTGATCTTACAGTGCCATACCTGGACTCCATGTAGTAGTGTCTCTGAAATAAAATATGATAACTTTTACCAAAAAAAATATATATATACTATATTGGTTAAAATTTTATAGAGAGAAACAATAGAGAGTTGTATAATTTTAAAGATGATACATTGTGACTTCACTGAAACACATAATGATAAGAACCAGAATAAGCATTTGTTGCTGTTGTTGTTGAGTGCCGTAGTTGGTTCCAACCCATAGGGACCCTGTATAGGATATCCGAGGAGTGGTTGGTGAGCTTGAACTGCTGACCTTTCAGTTCAAACCCACTTTGAAGTCCAGCACATTTATCCATAGTGCCACGTCAATAAGCATAGGAGTAAATAAAACCCATTGCTTTATCAGAGAGTTCATGGGACTACAAGACATGGACCAGTTTGTTAGTGACCTGAACAAATGTCAATGTGATTACTTCACATAGTATCAAAGTGGTGGTTGTTGTTGGTTGTTGTTGTTGTTGTTGTTAAGTGCCCTCGAGTCGGTTCCGACCCATAGCGACCCTGTACAGGGTTTCCTAGGGTGTAAATCTTTACGGGAGTAGAAAGCCTCATCTTTCTCCCGTGGAGCAGCTGGTAGTTTGGAACCGCTGACCTTAAGGTTCACAGCCCGATTCGTAACCACTATTTATTCGACACGTACTCATAAGGACCATAGGGTTTATGAGGGGAAGCTGGTGGGTTTGAACCACCAAATCTGTGGTTTCAGTTCAGTGCTGAAACTACAGTGCCACACCAGGAGTCAAAGACCATGAAGTCATTAACAGTAAATCTTACCAGAGATGACAAAGGAATTCAGAAAGCCACATTTCCCACCCCCAGGGCCTTCAAGGGAGGTGGGAAAATGAGCAAACTAAAATAAGCAAATATTTTTCTATGAGTAGATATGTAAGCATGTATGTCTATGCAGACCTAGATAAGTGATGACCCTCAGCAAAGGGAGCACGCAGTGGTGGGAAACCAAGCTCATATTTCCAAAACAAAGACACACTGGGTGGCAGCAGGAGGCCTGACAGAGACGCAGCAGCACTTTACAAAGTAGAGGCACATGTTGTTTTGTGACCCTCTGCAGAGGGATGGTTTCTGGCAAGAGATGGTGGTGCGAAATATAAACCTGTGTGGAAGTCCTATACTCAGTTAGATAGCCCCACTTTCCCCCCTGGATAGGAACTCCTGCAAGGAATAGAAGGAAGCACAGGACCAAAGAGAAGCCCCCTACACCCCATCAATATTGTAGACCTAGAGACTAAAGGCTTTTCAATGTCTCCTATATTTTCCATCATCAGAAGATTTTTGTCTTTCTATTTGGTTATTGGTCTCTAAAAATTATCATTGTCTCAATGTTCAGCTAGAAATATAATCTCCACTCATCTTGTTTTTAATTGTCTCTATATTTATTAATTGAATGGGAAATATAAAGGGAACGATTGAGCCCAAAGCCCTTCACTTTACACACTATTAGGACATTGACATTAAGACATTTTGATTTTTTTTAGGACTATAAACCGATTTAGGGACAGAGATAGAATCAGAACCCTTTCTTAAGCTTCCTGCTCTAGGCCAGTACTCTGGTTCCTGTACCATTCTACTAGACAATCTTCCCTGAATTAAATGGTTTAAAACTGCTTGGTGCTATTAATATGCTACCCTTTGATACTAGAGCTTTCTATCTAGAACTGATGTTCCTCCTCTTTAGGGTCTTATAATCTAAGTCACAGTATATAAAATATAACACACTAAAAGGAGCTCTTATCATGATAAATTCTTGAAACCACAGTGATTTTTTTTTTAAACGTATTCACCATAAATGATGAAAAGTAGCTTAAACTTGGCCTGGGCAAAGGCAATGGACAAAGAACTTTTGTGGTTTTCAGTATGGACTTTAGATTGATTGTTCAATCAGGAACATGGTTACAACATTGTCCTCACAAAGGTATATAAAATATTTATTCCGTGTTATGTTCTTTCTTAAAGTTACAATAAAACGAGGTCTCTTACACAATGCCCAGAGCCCACAGGTGACAGTTGGCAGAGGAAGAAGCAGGACGCCTGTGTAAAAATGAAGCTGAAACTCCAAGTAGGTATTGCAGGTTTGCATATGAAATCAGAGCAATGCTATAAGGAAATAATGTAGCCCAAGGTTATGAGACATCAGTGATTCATTTATCAAAAAAAAGAGAAAAGAAGGAACAGAAAAACCTCATTGAATATTATCGGTCTCAAATTTTGCCAATAGATTTATGGCTTTATTTTAGTAAGGTGGGTAATAACAATGTCATTTATGAAGCTATATTTTATATGTGTAAGAATGCCTATAGTTAATAGAATTCATCAGGCAGTGGGATTGGACACTATCTAAAACATGGGTCAGAAGGGCATTAATTCCATTCAAAATGTCCATCTGTTGCTGTCCAACTTGCACAGAGGGTTGCATAGCAACCCATGGTACTGCATGGATGTGGTTAGCCTCCCGGAATTGCCCTTGCTGGAGAAACAGTAGGTGTTCTTTTATATCTATATATTGACTGTAACTTGGCCTGGTGAGTGGGGGGCTCACTATAGTCTGCTGAGCTAGATAGCATTGTGAGGCAATATCTGACATATTGATGCAATTTATCTTCTTGGCATGATTCCTAGTCTCAAAATGATCCCCAAATTCCTAGGAAGTATAGCAATTAAAAAAAAAAAAAAAAAAAGGTAGGACCTTGGACTTTAATACCTAGGGAAAACAAGAAGCAGAAAGAGAGAGACCCCAGAAGTTTGGTTCAATCTTGTGGTGCTTAATCTGAGTCCTGGTGTGGCACTGTGGACTAATGCACTGGACTGCAAAGTCATTTTAAATCGTAAGGTTGGCAGTTCAAGCTCACCAGCCACTCCTTGGAAACCCTATACAGGTCACTATGGGTTGGAACCAACTCGACAGCACTTGACAACAACAACAAATCCAACTTTTAGGATTCAATTTCAGAATTTCCTAAACTTCTGGCTTCTTTTACTCTATATTCCATGCAATATATTAAATTAAAAGATTCTCAGAGAATCAGGCATTCATAAAGACCTCTTTGCAAAATGTATCATTTCTGAATGCTAATATTATCTTGACCATTACATTTTTAACTACTTAGTAAAATTTGCAAGGAATTGATTGTCTGTAGCTTTATACTAAAGGAGTTCTGGTGCGATGCTGTAGGATAAACTGACCTTGCAGTCCATGATAATGCCCTGGACTGCAAGGTAAGTTTGAGCCACAAGGTCGGTGGTTAAAGCTGCTCTTCAGAAACCCTTTACAAAGTTGTTATGAGTTGGAACTGACTGGATGGCACTTAACAACAGTGATAACTGGTAGCGTAGTGAGTTACAAGTTAGGCTTTTAACTGTAAGTTCAGCAGTTCAAGTCTGTCAGCCACTCAGCAGAAGAAAGTTGAAGCTGTCTACTCCCTTAAGGATTTACAGCCTCAGAAACTCTATACAGGGTCACTATGAGTCAGAACCACTTCTATGACATACAACCAACCAATAAACCTTATGTAAGTTAAATTTTTGCCTGGTTTACTCTATTTCCAGCATCGGCTGTAAATTGGGTTGTACCAAAGGGTTGCCACTTGCTCCCTGAGAATCATGGATGTGTTATTGATAAGGAGTAGTCTTCTGAGCTTATTGTAATTCAAAATGATTAGTAAAGCATCCTTTAGGAAAAAAATATTTTGTTTTGACAGAATTGAAAAGATATTTTCAGAGAAACTGTTCTGTAGCACTAATAAAGATAGGATAAGCACTGGACTGAAAGATCAATTTGAATTGAAAGATTGGTATTTCAAACTCACCAGCTGCTCCTCGGAAATCCTATACAGGGTCACTATGAGTCGGAGCCTATTCAGCTTGACGGCACTTAACAACAACTAATCCTCTTAGAAATCTTAGGAGATAATTTTCTTTCATTACTCATTGTCTACAAATCGAAAGCTAAGCAACTTTCTCAAGGTCTGAAAATTAATATGTCTCAATCACGATTGTCCAATTTCCAGCTTGTAAATGGTTTCATTGTAGTGTCTTCTTGTACTAAGATCAGTATTTGGAAAGAGCTTAATTCTGGCATTGATCAATCAATAGTCTGTAACATAGATGTTATGGGTTAAAAATCACACTCATGACCCATGTAAGTTTCAGCTTGTTGTTCTTGTTTTATGCTGTTGAGTTGGTTTAGACTCATAGAAACCTTGTATAGGGTTTCTGAGGAGCAGTTGGTGGGTTTGAACTGCTGATCTTGTGGTCCAAAGTCCAGTGCTCATCCTACAGCACCACACCAGGAGTCCTTGACTACTTGGTTAGATACACATTAAGAAAAAAATAAAAGATCTGTGATCAAATCTATTTCTTTGTCCACAGGGCATATTTTATGTACAATATTTGCTGACAACAAATAAATCATTTAATAGAAGCATCAGCTGTTGTGTGTAGTGATGTACAAAAGTTCTAAGCAGAAAATCATTCAAACAGTCAAGAGTAAATTAGTAGAACAGGAGTGTTGAAATCTATTGCTTAGTGAAAGCACTTTATGTATATATGCTATGTGTCTTTGTTTTTTTTTTTTCCTCGTTGAATTTCAGCAATTTGATAACAGTGTGCATGGTGTGATTTTTTTATGCTTCTTCTGTTTGGGTTTCATTGAGTTTCTTGGATGTCTGTTGTTGTTGCTGGTAAGTATTGTCAACTCAGTTCCTACTCATAGTGACCCTTTATTGGATTTTCTGAGGAACAGTTGGTGGGTTTGAATTGCCGACCTTGTGGTTTGCAGTCCAGTTCTGTTCCTTTCATTTCCATCAAATTCAGCCAAAGTCTAAAGAATTATAGAACACACTTCTCTTTTAAGCCTTTATTGTCAATTGAGTGACAGTCTACATGGCAGAACATCAGTTTTGCACTCAACCAATCACATCTTGTTTCATTGTAATGATTACACTTTTTTTTGATGTACACAAAACCACACAAAAATACATAATCACCTAAACAACCAAAGGGCACATTTTTCAAACAAGCCTGTCAACAAACAGCCTTTCTCCTTCCATGAGTCTAGAGTTCTCAGATGTTCTATCTTGTCATGCCATCGTCTATGCCTCTGATTCTTGTGTCACTGCTTCTTTGATTAGGATCCCATGTTCCACTTATCCTCTTTCCTCTTGCTGGTCCTAGACTCCTTTTATAGCATACTCGTTTTCTCTCTCTCTGTAAAACAACCAAAAAACAACAACAACAACAAAAACAAATCCTTTATCATTGAGTTGATTCTGACTCATGGATATCCCATGTGTTACAGAGTAGAACTGATCTCCCCAAGGTTTTGTTGGCTATAATCTTTGTAGAAGCAGGTCATCAGGCCTTTCTTCCACAGCAACTTTGTATGGTTTAGAACCACCAGCCTGTTGATTCGTAATCAAATGCAAACTACTTGAGCCACCCAGGGATATTTCCTTTTCTATTTGTTGTTGCTGTTAAATGTCGTCCAGTTGCTTCTGACTCATAGCGACCCTGAAAGTGTTTCTGAGGAGTGGCTGGTGAGTTTACTATCATTATCTCCAGTACATTGCTCTGCACTTTCTAGGTGTGCTAATTTCCTCAAAAATCTACTGCATGCATTCATCTCAGTAAGACTACCAAGCTCTATGCTGTGTGCTGGAGACTATGTTTTGTTCATACATTGGGTAATCATTAAGCTCACTTGGATATATATCTGGAACAAACTAGGAAAAACTTTTATGAGTACATCTGAAGAATTTTAGATTGAAACAGAGTCAACAACACTGAATAGGAGAGAATTTATTGGCTTCATCATTGGCTTATGATTCCGGAATCAATGTTTTGAATAGGACTCCTATAACTTGAACTAGTTATCTGCTAGGGTGATCTCTTGAAGCATAGGAATCATCCTGAATTAATATAAATGAGCTGAATATAAAAAACATACAATAAAGAATTGTTGTTGTTGTTAGTTGCTATCGAGTTGGTACCAACACATCGTGACCCTATGTACAACAGAACGAAACACTGCCCGGTCCTGGGCCAACCTCGTAATTGTTGCCACACTTGTGCCCATTGATGCTGCCACTTTGCCAATCCATCTCCCTGGGGGGTCTTCCTCTTTTTCTCTGACAGAAGACTCAAAGGTAGAAGGTTCAAGGTGGTGAAAATGCTAAGGTGAATTTTCTTTGCTATAAATGAAAATCTACTACTCAATATATCTCCATATTACCAGAAGACAAACTTCACTAAGAGAGTAAGAAATGTATTGGTAATGGGTGAAGGGTAAGTGCTTCTATGAAAAAAATCCATGATTGTCTTCCTCTGTAGATTTGAATAGACTGCGGAAAGTAAAGTTATTAGGAGATACTCGTTATTGTTCTTAGGTGCTTTCGAGTTGGTTCTGACCCTTAGTGACTAGATGTACAACAAAATGAAACACTGCCCAGTCCTGCGCCACACTTACAATTGCTGCTACTGTGAGCCCATTGCTGCTGCCACTGTGCCAATCCATCTCCTCTTTTTTCACTGACCATACACTTTTTCAAGATTGATGTCCTTCTTCAGAAACTGGTCCCTGCTGAGAGCATGTCCAAAGTATGAGAGGTGAAGTTTGCCATCCTGGCTTCCCAGGAGCACTCTGATTGTATTTCTTCCAACACAGATTGGTTTGTTCTTCTGGCAGTCCAGGGCATTTCTAATATTCTTCTCCAACACCATAACTCAAATGCATTAATTAGTCTAAGGTCTTACTTATTCACTGTCCGACTTTCACATGAGAGGTTACTGAAAATGGCTAGGGTCGGGTGCACCTTAGTCTTCAAACTGACATCTTTACTCCTGAACACTTACAATAGGTCTTGTGCAGCATATTTGCCTAATACAATATGTCATTTGATTGTTTAACTGCTATTTCCTTGAGTGTTAATGGTTGATCCAAGCAAAATGAAGTCTCTGACAATCTCAATTTTTTCTCCATTTATATAGATGTTGTTTACTGATCCAATGGTTAGGAGCTTTGTTTTCTTTACAGTGAGATGAAACCCATACCCAAGGTTGT
>NW_006408523.1:40491227-40497952 GCF_000296735.1 Chrysochloris asiatica
ACTTTCAGCAAGCAAGGTTGTATTATCTGCATATCGCAGGTTGTTAATGAGTCTTCCTCCAATCCTGATGCCATGTTTTTCTTCATATAACCCAGCTTCTTGGATTATTTGCTCAGCATACAGACCTCTTCAAATCAGTTGGCCAGTTAACATAGAGGAGTGAGTGTCTTTAGCCCTGCATCAGTTTGTAAAGACATTTTCATTGGAATTCTGCAAATTCTTGGAGCCCTCAGTCCAGTTTGGGCTTATTCCTTCATTACCAATTGTTCTTGATCAAAGACCCACTGTATTCATGGCTTAATATTTGAACCGCCTTAGTAAAAAGCTGGAGTTCTGCTGTGGCACTGTAGGATAAACAGTAGACCACAAGGTCTGTTTCAACCACAAGGTTGGCAGTTCGAACTCACCATCTGCTCCTCAGAAACTCTATAAGGGGTTGCTATGAGTTAGAACTGACTCAATGGCACTTAATAACCACAGCAACAGTAGTAGTTTGGAGTCCTTGTGTAGCACCATATCATAAGCACTTGACTGTAAGGTAGTTTTTAATTTCATGGTCGGCAATTCAAAATCACCAGTCACTTCTCAGAAACTCTATGCAGGGTGGTTATAAGTCAGAAGCAACACAATATCACTCGACAACAACAACAAAAGAAAGTTATAGAGTATGATAAATATATATGTGTATACTTTTACACACATATGACAGATGTTGGAAATAAACTGTGTAATAATTCAGGGTCCTGGTGTGGCACTATGCATTAATGTGCTGGACCACAATGTCTGTTTGAACAGCAAAGTCAGTGATTCAAGCACACCAGTCACTCCTTGAAACCCTTTACAAGGTTGCTATGGGTTGGAACCAGCTTGACAGCCCTTGACAACAACAACCACACTAGTAATCCTGGTGTGGTATATAAGTACTTGACCACAAGGTCAGCTTGAATCACAAGATTGACAGTTCAAACTCATCAACTGCTCCTCAGAAACCCTATACGGAGTCACTATGAATCGGAACCAACTCAATGGCACTTAAAAATGACAACAACCACACTGGTAGGGTCCTGGTGTGGTGCTATAGGAAAAGCACTGGACTGCTAACCACAAGGGTGGTGATTAAAACCCACTAGAAATGCTATATAGGGTCTCTATGCATCAGAACCAACTCAACAGCACTTTACAACAACAACAAATGGTATGAAACACAGCTGGTGAATTTGAACCCTTGACCTTGTGGCTCAAACTGACCTTGAGATCCAGTGCATTACCGTACAGCACCACACCAGGTCTCCTTCATACAATTAGACCTTGGAGTCTTGCTTTTTACTTGGCCTCTCCCTTTCCTATTTAATTTTCTTAGTCATCGATGTAGGAGAGGTCTGTTTCCAGGTCTTTTCTTAGTGATGAGAGGTATAATGGGTAACAGTTTATTATTAACCTTAGAGGGAAATTCCTGCTGTACATCAAACCACTCATACACTGGAGACTTCACCAATGTAATAAGACACTGACCCTTGAGGACATTTCTCTCCTCTGCTCTGACATGCATGTATCATCTGAGGAACTCTAGAATAAACTGGACAGTCCTTTCTTTGCTGTTAAGTGCTGTTGATTCAGTTCTGAACCATAACAACCCTGTATAAGGTTTCCAAGGTGAGTTTGAACCACTGACCTTGTGGTTAACAGTCCAGTGCTTATCTTACAGCACCACACTAATACAGTCATTGGGAGACAACAACATGAGGGGGAATTGGTCACCCATGATGAAAAATTTTAAAGAAGAAAGAAGGAAAAAATTAAAAGTACTGTACTCTAGAGTTAGATGGATGAAATGAAGATTCTGACATTCCCATTGGCTATGGGCAGAAAGGCAACCACTTTAAAGAGCAAGAGCAAAGCATTTGTATTTTACTTTGGGAAGAAGGAAAGAGAAATTTACAAGCACAGATTTCAGGCCCAGACTTCGGGAACTTGGAAAATTTTACTTAACAGAAAAATCAAACATTTTAGAAACCAAATAAGTGTTACTGATTCTAGCTCAAACTGTTTATTGGTACTGTATTCAGTAATCCATTACATTTAGTGTAAAATTCACCTGTCACTTGGAGTGGAATAAACTGATACCTCTTTTAGGTCTGCAAATATTTCTAAGTGTGTTATCTTTCCTTTGTTCTGTACTTGGTACTGAGGGTATAAATATGGATCATATGGGGTCTCTGCCTTCAGGATCCTCCCAGTCTAATGTGGACAATGATTGGGTAATGTGATAAGAGTTATGAAAGAGATATGTCCCACACTACCGTGGTGGGAGAATGGAAGCATAGATTGGTTCAGCGTGAGCAGACAGAACAAGACTGAAGTTCTATGAATAATAGAGTCTTTGTAGCAAGTAGGATCAAGGATAAGCAATATGCTGTTGTTGTTGTTGTTGTTAAGTGCTGTTGAATCTCTTCCTGTATAGGGTTTCCAAGGATCTGCTGGTGAGTTTGAACTACCGACTTTAGGATTAGCAGTCTAATTCTCATCCTACAGTGCGAAACCAGGACTCCATTGTTACAAACACTGAAGGAATGCTCCTCATATGTGGATTTCAAGCCATTTTTCTTTTTCAGCATTATTATCCTCCACTTGGAGAGCATAAAGGGAAATACCACAAGGTTAAGAGACTTATAAGTTTAAAAGAGTAGTGTTTGAGAATTGATCCATGGCTCTGTCATATAGGTTATATTAAACAGAAACTGCTAAAAACTGGAGAGAAATGGGAGTCTTACCTTTTTTTTTTTTTAATAAAATACCACTGTCATATTATTTTAAAACTCAGCAAATGTTTTCAGTTTTGGCATTTCAGCAGTTGAGATTCTGAAACTGCTTTTAAAAAATTGTCTTGTCCCAGAAAGTACCCTTGTCTCTTCTTGTTGCAATTCTGTTTGCAGTGAGTCCTATCTATGGCTTTTCCCATGCTATCTTATGCAGTGGGTAAAAGGGAGTGATTTCTAACCACCTGGATTCTTGCCCATTTAGTTCTTTCTCCCCAGGATTGACTGTGCAATAATTAAGACTTTCGACTCTGAGCACTGTTTGTTATTGAATAGGGTTGTTTACTTCACAGTCGTGGAGGTTCCCATGTCTAAAACTGAGCAGGTCATCTAGTCAGAGTACAGTTTGTGGCTGCAGACTGAGCCTGGAGTCCATGTCAGGAAGGACTCTACATCAACTGAAGCAGGTAGCAATAAGCATGTGTGTTTTGAAGACAGATGAGCACATTTGCCTTCTTACTTCCTGCTGAACATAGAGCCTCTTTTGTCTCTGGTTGTCTTCCAGCAAACAAAGAAGCCACTTGGCCACATATAGCTCACATTTTATTTATTTAGTTCCCCCCTGTAGTGTTTTCAGACCAAGCTGCCCTACACGAAGGAATCATGTCTACTGATTAGCAAGGCCAGACTGTTGCTTGGGAAGTTTCCTTGTGACCTCTACAACAGATTAATTGTTTGCCATGAGGAAGTCTCTTAACCTTGTGGTATTTCCCTTTATGCTCTCCAAGTGGAGGATAATAATGCTGAAAAAGAAAAATGGCTTGAAATCCACATATGAGGAACATTCCTTCAATGTCTCTGAACTTATAGGCTTCCTATTACAATAACAGTACTATTGTGTCCCATTTAAAATAATTCTGGAGTTTTAAAACATTCTTCCCTGAATAATAAGGTGCTATCAATTAGTCTAAAGACTTTATCCCACCAGATGAGAAATTCGCAGTAGAAAATATTTTAACTTTCCTTTATATTCTTGAAGCATTAAAAAAAAAAAAAACAGACTTTCCCCATTCTAGGTGGTTGGTAGTGAACATCCATGCATGTCATTGTACAAATGAAAACTAAACAAGAAGACCATAGAAATAGCTGTCATAAGAAATATAAATGCTAAATATAAATTTAAAAGAGTAGTGTTTGAGAATTGATCTATGGCTCTGTCATATAGGTTATATTAACCAGAAACCGTGCCAAAAACTGGAGAGGAAAAAAAAAAAAAAAAAAAACAAAGGGAATATGCGAAGAAATCTATTAGCATGATATTTGATAATGCTGGCAACAATGCTTTTAAAGGAAGAAAAAGAGAGGGAGAGAGAAACGATAGAGTTTATAAATTACAGGCTTTAGCTGTGTCACTGGTAAAATGAAAACATTTCACACAAGAAGCAATGTTTAGACAGTCAAAAGACAGTTGTAACAGTATCTTATTTTTTACTTAAATAATATGTGCTTTCTAGGTTTGTTGGCCAACTGCTCCCTTCCCCTGGGAAGTATTTTTGTCAATGCTGCTATGCCAATTTTTTTTTTTCATTTTACATACCACTGTACAAAAAAAAAAAAAAATTAGCATAGCATGTTTACAAAAACACCTCCTAGAGGGAGTGAGCAATTGGCAAAGAAAAGTCGAAGGAGCATGTTCTTTCTGTAAAAATGTGGTAAATGAGTTGCCAACCTAGAAAAGCAATGCATAGTACTAAATCTTCTAGAATGACCAATGCACTTGAATAGAACACAATTT
This sequence comes from Chrysochloris asiatica, assembly GCF_000296735.1. Lineage (NCBI taxonomy): Eukaryota > Metazoa > Chordata > Mammalia > Afrosoricida > Chrysochloridae > Chrysochloris > Chrysochloris asiatica. The sequence goes on from NW_006408523.1 coordinate 40,495,779, forward strand.
TAAAAGTAAATCCAAATATTATTGTTTATATGGAGGGTAATTTATTTCAGGCATGAAAAACCACCCACAGTCACCTGTGTGGCTTTGTAGTTTACAATGTCAATGAGGGATTTCTAGAGACGAAAGGAAGCCTTGACATTGATTATGTCAACTTTAGTCATGGATTTAATCAAAAACTTAAAACTTTAAAGAAGTAAATTAACAAAGGTTTCTATGGAAATCAGATACATTTTTTTTTTGGATAGTGTACTTTATTGATGGTACATGACAAGACTGGGCTCTCTAAGCCCCTCCCCTTCTCCAGGGGGTCTGGATGGAAACTGAGGATGGGAACTTCTCAGTGTGTAGGGGGCTTAGAGTTGGGGTAAGGACTCCCAGCAGCTGAGGGCCTCTCTCTTCCTCTAGTACTGTTGCTGGGGCTGGTGGTCCAGAGGGCTCTTATTCCTTGGAGGCCATGTGGACCATAAGATCCACCACCCTGTTGCTATAGGCAAATCCATTGTCATACCAGGAAATGAGCTTGTGCATATCCCTTCACTTCTTATCAGCTGGATGCTTCACTCTCCACTCTAGTCTTCTGTGCATGTCACTGACTCTGGGCCCAGGAGTCCCCAGGTTTTGCCATACTGCTGGCCAATCAGGTCTTCAGTCAGGTTCACAGGAGTCTGTTGAATGTGGTAGGACTTATTTCATAGGTGGAACCTTGGCTGATTTCCAAATTATTTGCCACATAATCCACTGTCACTTGCTTATTCAACAGAATCATTTCATATACACACTCAATATTGTCATCAACCAGTGGCATGGACAGGTATTTAAATATATTCAGAGTGCTGATAACTGTTGGCTTGCCCTCATATAGATGTAATCTAAAGTAGTAGCCATCTAATCCATCTGTAACCTAGGATGCTTTTTATGGGTCCATCTGATGCCTGCTTCACCATCTTCTTGATGGCATCATATTTGGCAGCTTTCTCCAGGCAGCAGGTCAGGTCCATGACAGACACGTTAGGAGTGGGGACATGGAAGGCCATGCTAGTGAGTTTCCCATTCAGTTCAAGGATGACCTTGCCCACAGCCTTGGTAGCACCGGTAGATCAGGGATGATGTTCTGGGCAGTCCCACAGCCATCACGCCACAGTTTCTCAGAGGAGCCATCCACAGTCTTCTGGGTGGCAGTGGTGACATGGACTCTGGTCATGAGTTCCTCCACAATGCCAAAATTGTCATGGATGACCTTGGCGGGGGGGTGGGGGGCAACCAGTTGGTGGTGCAGGAGGCATTGCTGACAATCTTGAGGGAGTTGTCATACTTCTCATGGTTCACGCCCATCACAAACATGGGGACATCAGAAGAAGGGGCAGATATGGTTACCCTTTTGGCACCACCCTTCAAGTGAGCCCCAGCCTTTTCCAAGGTTGTAAAGACACCGGTGGACTCTACAGCATATTCAGCACCAGCATCATCCCACTTGATGTTGGCGAGATCTCGCTCCTGGAAGATAGAGATGAACACCCACACTTGTAGATAATACCCATTGACCTGGCTTCAATGCCTGGATGATCAGAACTAAACTAGAAGAAGAAAAAAGAGGGGAAAAAAGAGTAATCTGATACAATTTGATGAATTTGACCTATACCTATGGATGCAGTAGCTCAAAAGAGGTAACAAATCTTTACAGCAAGGATCATTCCCGCCACCTAGGTACACAGGGTAGACAAGGATGGGCAACTTGGACATTGGCTACCCAAAATGGGGGGTGGGGGGGTTACAAATACAAGAAGTGACTGACTCACAAGCTTTCAAGAGGGAGCCTAGATCCAGAGGGTGCAGAGGAAGGTAGAATCTGCACTGAGTAGTAGCCAATCTGTCTGGGCAGGGCTGATGAAAGGAGATAAGGATAGGACTTTCGTGGCACAGTAGTGAATAACTGCTATCAGGACTGACTATGAGGGCTGGAAATATAAAGGTAGACATTTTGTAGCAAACAGAAAAGAGTGGTTGACTTTGCAGTCCAAGAACAGAGGTCCCTGGAGCCATCAAGGGAGAAGAGCAGAGTGTGTGACCCTACCCAGAGAAACAGTGACACCAGAGATGGAGGCAGAGATGATGACATGGGGAGATGGAGCAGCTGGGGATTCTAGATCCAGGGAGGGAGAGGGGCTGTGTGCTGA
>NW_006408523.1:40499887-40519571 GCF_000296735.1 Chrysochloris asiatica
CACTACAAGTGGATGAACTTGACCTATGCTTGCGGATGCTGTATGACAAAGGAGCAGACAAATCTCTACAGTGAGGATCATTCCCACCCCCTTAGTACACATGGTCGACAGGGATGGGGAACTTAGCCATTGGCTACCCAAAATGGGGGGAACTACAAAGGAAAGAAGTGACTGGTTTACAAGCTTTCAATAGGGAATCTAGGTCTAGGGGAAAGGTAAAATCTCCACTGAATTGTTTCCAACCTGTCTGGATGGGGTTGATAAAAGGTGAGGGGGAATGGACTCATGTGGTTCAATAGGGAATGATTGCTATCAAGTCTGACAGTGAGTGTAAATGTAAATGTTTGGTAACAAAAGGAGGGGAGTGGCTGATTTTGCAGTCCAGGAGCAGAGATCCTTGGAACCATCAAGGGAGAAAAGCTAAGTGCAAGACCCTGTCCAGGGAGGCAATGACACTAAGGATGCAGGCAGAGAAGAAGATGTGAACAGAAGGAGTGGCTCGGTACTCTGGATTTAGGGAGGGAGAGGGGCTGTGTGCGGGTGGCCGGGGGAGCAGACATGTGGGGTGTTTGATGATGCATGCAGGGGATTGTGATCCTTGCAATGAAACAAAATATGATAGGATGAATATAAAGATAATGTTCTCCCATGTAAACTAACACATAATTCACAATAAAAACTTAAAAAAAAAAAAAATGGGAACATATTCTTCCACCTTCCTTGTAACTGCAAACCTGACACAGGCAATGTTTAATTTTTTCCTGCTCCTGATTTATTTCTTAAAAATCTGTGCTATTCTTCATTAAAATTTTCATTTGGGAAAAAAAAAAATAATAATAACATTAAGAGTGCTCCTAACAGTGAGATGCTCACTGAAGCCTACACTTTGGATTTAATGAAGAATCCTGCTATCCAAGGGAGTTCTACCCACACTGTTGAGACTTTCCAAAAACTTGTTTTGAGGTGTTAAAGCATCCTCCCTATAGTCCTGATCTTACTTCATTGGACTGTCTCCTATTTGGTCCCCTAAAAGCAGTACTTCAAGAAGGAAGATTGACCTCTGATGAAGAAGTGAGGACAGTGGTGCTTTTGTGGCTCCCAGCTAAGCCTAAAACATTTATTAATAAGGAAATATAAAAGCTTGTTGACATATGGACAAAGTGTATTAAAAAGCAAGGAGATTATGTTGAAAAATGATGTATTTATCTTGTTTAAAGTTGATTAAAATAATGTCTACAGTCATAGCATGGATAAATTTTGACTCACCCTCATTTTCTATCTAGTTTGGTACTGTAGCATCAGCACTGGACTTCAAACCATAAAACTGGCAGTTCAAACTCACCAGTTTCTCCTTGGAAAACCTATACAGGGTCGCTCTGAGTCGGAACTGACTTGACAGCACTTAACAACAAGAAATTTAGCTAGACATACTGGTGTGCTACTGTAGGATCAGCACTGGACTAGGAACCACAAGGTCAATGGTTCAAACCTGTCAACTGCTCCTTGGAAACCCTATACAGGGTCGCTATGACTTGGGATCAACTGAATAGGTACTTCATAACAACAACAAAGATATTGAAATGTTATAAATTGTTACAGAAGCCGACTACCACATGGTTCTCCTGCAGAGCGATTGGTGGATTCCAACCACCAACATTTTAGCTAGCATCCTAGCACTTCACCATTGAGTGACCAGGGCTTATGTGTGTGTGTGTGTGTGTGTGTGTGTGTGTGTGTGTGTGATATATAGTTGCTGTTAAGTGTTGTAGACTCAATTCCATTTCATAGTGACCCCATATAGGGGTTCTGAGGAGTGATTAATGGGTTTGAACCACTGACTCTGAGGTTAGCAACCCAGTGCTTATCCTACAACACCACACATGTGCTGTGGCAGGCTATCTGACCATTCCGCCATTTAATCTGCCTCCTCTCTTGCTGCTTTGTTCAGTTTCTTCTCCCAGTTGATATTCAGTTCACTTCTTTGTCCTTTCTTCTGAAGCTCAGACTGGCAGGATTGTTATCCATATCGTTTCTTTCACTTCCTGTGTCTTTGTTTTGAGGGCCTGGCTCAAGTATGTGCCTAGTCAGTCATTTTGCTGAAAACTTACAGAATTTTTAAAAGATTAACTGCATCTGTGATCGGAAGGCATGCAGAAAAAAGATAACTTGTTTATGTGTTGATATTTGAAATTTCAAGTATTAATTTTTTCCTTGCAAGTTATAGGGATTGAATTGAATTGAACTGAATTATATTGAATTAAGTTTGCAGAACCAGATGGAAGTTTCCATTATTTTAACTTCATACCCTATTATACAAACAAAAGAACTGAAGAGAATATATAAGTACATGATACATTTAAGAAACATATTAAGGAGGTCTATACTTTTGACCTCCTTGTGTGTTGATATCCCGCTGGAGGATATGACACAAGTATTTCTATTACCAATAAATAGCATCACTTATTGGTGACAAATTTCAGTGGAACATCCAAAAACAGCCCTAATAATTAGTCAATGAAAACCTTGTTGATCATAACAAGATATTGTCAGATATAATGTTGGAAGATGAGTCCCAAAGTTGAAGGCACTATATAATATAGCCCTCATTACGGACTCAAAGATACCAAGATTATGAAGAACATACAAGACAGGGATGTTATACATAACTTTTCCATGAGCCGAAACCTACTCTGTAGTGACTAATGACAACAAACATTGGAATATAAGTGTTCTGGGTTATCTATGCCTCCTTATTAAACAATATATTGGGTATCATATTGTCCTTGATATAACTTCCTCAATTACATAAATATGAAGGGGCATCAAAAGTTCATGTAAAATTCCACTATCTTTTCATTCCATTTTTCCATAAACTTGTGTTGTTGTTGCTATTGTTAGGTGTCATCGAGTTGGTACTGACTCATAGCGACCCTATGCACAACAGAACAAAACACTGCCTGATTTTAGACCAACCTCACAATTGTTGCCATGCTTGAGACCATTGATGCTGCCATTTGCCAATCCATCTTGCTGGGGGTCTTCCTCTTTTTCTTGGACCCTCCACCTTACCAAACATGATATTCTTCTCCAGTGACTGGTCCCTCCTGACAATATGTCCAAAGTATGAGATACGAAGTTTGGCCATCTTGGCCTCCAAGGAGCACTCTGGCTGCACTTCTTCCAACACAGATCTGGTGATTCTTTTGGCAGCCCATGGCACTTCATTAGTCTCCTCCAACACCATAACTCAAATGCATCAATTCTTCTATGATCTTCCTTATTCACAGTCCAGCTTTCACATGCATATGAGGTTATTGAAAATACCATGGCTTGGGTCAGGCGCACCTTAGTCCTCAAGCTGACATCTTTGCTCTTCAACACTTTAAAAAGTTCTTGTGCAGCAGATTTGCCTAATGCAATACGTCATTTGATTTCTTGACTGCTGCTTCCATGAGTGTCGATAGTTGATCCAAGAAGAATAAACTTTTGTTGCTAACATAAAATTTGCTCTCCATGGTGCAGTTATTAACCCATTACCTTAGAGCATGCTAGGTACTGATATCTTGTTAATAATGCTTCTACTGTGCCAGCTTTGCAGACACACTGTATCCATTAAATGGTATACTTATACGTTTTAATTGGAATATTAGGATGTTGTTATGTGCTGTGGAGTTGGTTCTGAATCATAGCGATCCTGTACAGGTTTTCCGAGGCTGTAAATCTTTACTGGAGCAGAAAGCTCCATCTTTCTCCGGCAGAACAACTGGTGGTTTTGAACTGCTGACCATGAGATTAGCAGCCTGATTTGTAACCACTACTCTACCAGAATAGACATGGCTATATGGCAGTAACAAGTTAAACTTGAACTCTCAATGATTTTTCTTAGTCATGCTACATGTTAATAGTCTAGATAGTCAGGTATCCTAATTGTTGGAAGCAACATCTTCAACTCTACAGCTAGAAGGCATCATATCCTCAATTGCTTTGATGGGGTAAAAAGATTTTAGAAGTTATCTCACTAGTAATTAATTTCTTTGTCTTTTCTATCCACAAACTGTTTGTTAGATTTAGTCAGATTACATTACACCTCTTGACAGTGCTCAGAAGGATATAGAATTAGAATTAAGTGATTGCTTGAACTCTTTATTAAAATTCATTTTGATAATTCCATGTTTTATTTTATTATAATGTAAGTCCAAGTCATGGATGGTGGTAATGAAGGAAAGCTATAGAAATAGTAAATATATTCAATGAAAAGTAAATTTATTCAATAAAACGACTTGTAGTCAGGAAATATAGATTCCTGTTAAGGTAGTTGAAAAGAAAGGAAATGGAAGCTTTCAGAATAGCAATTCTAAAGAAAGGTGGATGCTATTTGTAGAAACAAATAAGCTCTAGGATGCAGTGATAGAAATAGTGTGTAGGAATTGCAAAGGAGGGACAGAACATCAGCTAATAAGAATAAAGAAAACAGAAGAAGCTGCTATCAAAGCACTGCCCCATCATACGACATCTCAGAATGGTAGAGCAGAGAAGAAAAGAGCTGAACAGGATTAGATTGCTCAGAATGACTGCAGCTGCCGGGTTCTCGTGTTTATGGGAAACCCAAGCACGGCACGATAATTCGGCATATCATGTTTTTAAGATTTTGCTTGAAGTCAGGCAGTTAACTACAGCCCTGAATTCAGAATAAGATATTAGTTTGTTTTTACTTTAAGCATTGAGATCATCTTGAAGTTATTTTTTCTCTAAAAATACAATTTACAGAAGCATGACAAGAGTTCACATACATCCTTGAATTACTTTTAACAAATGTCATATTTTTGCTTTTTCCAGCACAGCTATCTTAGAAGACTTCACTTTAAACTCTGTTGTGCATCCAACACAAGCATAACCAAGTTTATCAGCGAACTGTGTCTGTAAACAGCAAAAGCCAAAGAGAACATTTCCCAGGAAAACTAGAAGGCATTGTTATATGTCATCCCATTAGCTATAAAGTTATCTATCATAATGATATAATGCAAAACTTTAAAATAGAGATAGGTGTTGTTATCCACTAGGAATTTATTTTCCATATAACAAGTATCTGGGTCTTCTATCAAAATGATTTTTTAAAATTAATTTATTGTTTATGGTAGTTGGGGTGAAACTTTATAAAGTACATTTGTTTACCATACCACAATTTATACGCTTTTTGTTCCATGGCAATTGTTGCAATGCCTGCAGTATAAAAGTACCCTGTTCTCATTTTCATTCACCCTTCCATCCTGCCCCTTCCTGCTTCAGACCTTTGTGGACAAACTGGTTGATGGTACTGAAGAGGACATTCCTCCCTTGTGTTATCATTCACTTTATAGGTCTGTGCATTGTTTGGCTAAAAGTTAATACTAGAAGGTGGTTCGATTCAAAGCTTGAAGGGTATCTAAGGACCACAGTGCCGGGAGTTCCACTAGTCTTTTGATCTTTTTTGATATCATATTAAATTATATTCAATATACAGCTTGTCATCTGTGTCACATGTTTTTTATTAATTCTAAAAACATGGCATTATACTAACATCCTAGAAATAGAAAATTCACTAAGTTCACATTAAAATCAAACTTAAGAATTCATCTTAGTTCATTATCAGAGATAAATGTACATAAATGGCAACATTTTCATACAGGGCCTGGTGTAGCACTGTAGGATAAGCACTGCACTGCCAATCATAAGGTCAGTGGTTCAAGCTCATCAGCTGCTCCTTGGAAACCCTATACAGGATCTCTATGAGATAGAACCAACATAATGGCACTTAAAAACATCATTTGAAAAAATATTTTTTTTAAATGGACAAATCATTACCAAAAGCACATTGTTCTAAAAAGCACAATTTTTGGTAAAAGGCCACAAACTTATTTCAGTCATAGAAAGAGATATTTTTTTCTTTATAGAGCTATGTCTTGACTTAAACTGTAAATATTATCTCTGCCCTGTCCTGCCATATATGATCATTGTTGTTGCTGTTAAGTACCGTGGAGTTGGTTTCTACTCATAGTGACCCTGTACAGGGTTTCCAAGGCTGTAAATCTTTATGGGAGCAGAAAGTCTCATCTTTCTCACACGGAACAGCTGGTAGTTTTGAATTGATGACCCTGAGATTAGCAGCCCAATTCGTAACCACTATGCTACCAGAGCTCCTTATATGATGAATAGGAACTTACAAAAGTGAAAATCTTATAAAATAGGAAATATCCAAGTCACTAATTTTTTTATATTGAAAAGTATACAATTTCTTCATTGTTTACTTTGCTAATAACTATAATTAGCTCCCCATATATTTTATCAATAGACAAAGCATTGAGCGTAACAAGGTAGACACATAATTCTATTCCTAGCATGGTTCCTAAGTGGCAAGGATTTAATGTGATAGAAGAAGTAAAAATTGAGAATTCATTTAATAAATTTTGTTGTTTAAAATGTAGGAACAATGCAAATGAATGCATTGTTTCTAAGGCATAACTTGTGACATTCTTGTTTTCTAAGAATAGTTGATACTTAGAGGCTATGATTTGAAAAGCCATAAAACATCCTTTGTATAGATTTCTCTTCTAACATCAACACCTTGAATCTTGGTATTCCTAAATTCTTCATCTTACTCTAAGATCACACTCTGTACACTCCTAGGGAGAGCTAATCTACTCTTCTGGTGTTAATTACTATCAATGTTGATAAGAACAATTTTTAAAGGTCACAAAATGATCATAACTTTTCCCATTCACTATGATTCCTGGTGTGTCACTGTAAAATCAGCACTGGACTTCCAACCAGAAGGTCGGCAGTTCAAACCAATAAGCTACTCCTCAGAAACCCTGTAAGGGTCACTGTGAGTTTTAACCAAATTGACAGCACTTAACAACAACAACAACAACAACAACAAATGTAGATAGTTTTACACAGTTTCAACTCACAGTCTTTTCTACGGTTCTGCAGTAGCATGCGAAGTAAAGACTGTATTTCATTATCTCATTTTGTCACAGAACATTTGTTATTGAATCCTAACGCATACTAAAGTTCCTGGAAAAGGATCCCATAGTACTTTCTGAATTGAATTTACAAGATAGGTTCTTTAATATATGCACTTGTTAGCATAAAGTCACCTCCAAACAAAATCATCTAAAGCATTGTTTGCCACCATAAAAACTTGGAGACAATCTAATATCCAACATGAAATGGAAGTTTAAGTATATCTTCCTAGTGAAGTTATTCCACAGGTTTTAAAAAAAATTTTTTTTTTTTAACTAAGCTTTTGCAATAAAACTGAAAGCTACTGCGCTCTAGTTGGTGCTGATGCAAGCTTATAGGGCACAGGAGAACTGCTCCATAGGGTTTCTGGGACAATAAATCTGTATTGAAGCAGAACACCTCATGTTTCTCCCATGGAGTTGCTGATGGGTTTCCTTAAACCACTATGTCACAAAGTTTCTTAAATTTTTGTAATAACTCATCTTTGATTTTCACTATATTTTGCTCTAGATGGGAAGAGAACAACAGTTGTACCTTAGATGGTCACTCACAAGATTTTAAGATCTCAGTCACTCCTCACCAAAGTAGGAGGTAGAACATTGTCTTTGTGGACTATGTTCTGCCAATTGACTCCCCTGAGACTCCCCTGGTCCTCAGCCCCAAGACCCAGTAACTCATTATCTCAAGGTGGTTGGTTATAGCTAAGAAGTTTCCATCATTTTATCCCCTTTTTGCTTTACATATTCATGAATATATTTGTACCATATTTATATAGAATTATCTTCTGCCAAGGAGTCCTGGTATGACACTGCAGATTAATGTGCTGGACTGCAAAGTCAGTTTGAACCACAAGGTCGGTGGTTCACGCTCACCAGACACTCCTTGGAAACCCTATACAGGGTAGCTAAGGGTTGGAATCGACTTGACAGCACTTAACATAAACAACAATCTTCTGTCAAATTTATATATATTGGTGGCTATAGTATCATTATCCTTCCCATACCTACTCAGTTTGCATGTCCATCTATGTATTTACTTGTAGACTATTGTTATTACTGTTACTTCAGGATTGAATATATAATTCTATTTATCTCCTTAAATCCAAACTTACTGCCATCAAGTTGATTCTGAGTTATAGCTACCCTGTACAGAGTTTCTAAGACTGTAAATCTTCACAGGAGTACAAAACCTCACCTTTCTCCCGCATAGCATCTGGTGGATTTGAGCTGCTATGTTGTTGTTGTCATTAGGTGCCATAGAGTAGGTTCTTTCTCAGGGAGACCCTATGCACAACAAAGCTAAACACTGCCTTGTCCAGGGCCATCCTCATTATTGTTATGTTTGCACATGTTGTTTCCGCCACTGTGTTAATCCATCTCATAGCAGGTCTTCCTTTTTTCCCCTGACCTTAAATTTCACCAAGAATGATGTCCGTCTCCGGGGACTGATCTCTTCTGACAATATGCCCAAAGTATGTGAAACGAAATCTTGCTATCTTCAAATCTAAGGAGCATTCTGGCTGTACTTTTTCCTACACAGATTTGTTTGTTCTTCTGAAAGTCCATGGTACTTTCAATATTGTTCTCTAACAGCATAATTAAGATATATCGATTTGCCTTGGTTGTTTAGTGGAAAGCGTAACTGCCTTCCAAATGCATCAACTCTTTTCTGGTTTCCATTATTCGTTGTCCAAATTTCAAATGCATATGAGGTGATTCAAAATTCCATGGTTTGAGTCAGGTATACCTTGGTCCTCAAATTGACATCTTTGCTCTTTAACACTTTAAAGAGGTTTTGTGCAGCAGAATTGCCTAATAAAATACATCATTCGATTTCTTGACTACTGCTTCTGGTGTAGTGCTGTGGGTTAATGCACTGGACTGCAAAGTTGGTTTGAACTGCAAGGTCGGTGGTTCAAGCTCATCAGCTGCTCCTCGGAAACCCTATACAGGGTCACTATGGGTCAGAACGGACTCAACAGCACTAAACAACAACAGCATCCATTGATTGTTGATTATGGATCCGAGCAAAATGAAGTATTTGACAACTTCAATCCTTCCTCCCCTTGTTTCTTTTTGGTGTTGTTGTTTTAAGTTATGACTCATAGCGACCCTGTATAGAGTTTCCAAGGAATGACCGATGGGTTTGAACTGCCGGTCTGGGGTTAGCAGTACAATGCTTATCCTACAGAACCACACCAAGACTCTGTTTGCCATGGTGTTATTTAGTGATCCAGTTGTCAGAATGTTTGTTTTCTTTGCCATAGAGTGCAGTCAGTCCATATTGAAGGATGTAGTCTTTAGCCTTCATCACTAAGTATTTTATATCCTGCTTACTTCCAGTAAGCAAGGTTGTATCATCTGCATATCATAAATTGTTAAAGAGTCTTCCTCCAATCCTGCTCCCAAGATTATTTGCTCATCAGATAATCCAGCTTCTCAGGTAATTTGCTAAGCAAACAAACTTAATAACTATGGCAAGAGGATACAACCCTGACACACACCTTTCCTGATTTTAAACTATTCAATACCACTTGTTCTATTTGAATGACTGACTCTTGGTCTATACAGAGGTTTTCATGATTGCAAATAAATTCACTGGGATATACATTCTTCACAGTGTTATCTATATTGCTATTAAAATTCATAGTGACCCTGTATAGGGTTTCCAAGGAGAGCTGGTGAGTTTGAACCATCAACCTTGTGTTTAGCAGTCCAGTGATTATCCTATGTCCTTACACCAGGAGTCAATAGTTTGTCATAATCCACACAGTTGAGTGCTTTTGCTTAGTTAATAAAGCACAAGTAAACATCTTTCTGGTTGTTTTCTGCTTTTATCCAAGACCCATCTGACACCCTCAGTGATGTTCCTAGCTCCAGTGATGTTCCTCTTCTGAATCCAGTTTTAATTTCTGGAAACTCCCTGTCAATGTTCTTAATGCTTAAACGACTATGTTGTTGGTGTTACCAAATGCCCTTGAGTCAGTCCCAACTCATAGCGACCCTGTATACAGTTTCTGAAGCTGTAGACTCTCAGAGTTTCTCAAAACCAGGATTTCAAAGGCATCTCAGTGGCTAAAGAAAGGTGAGGAAGGGATCTAGTAGATGGGATTCTATCTCTTTCAACCTGCTGTCATCTATCTGTTTTATTTATTAGAATTCCATTTTTTAAAAAATGGTTCTGCTGCTAACAATGATAAAAATCACTGAATTCAAAACTCAACCAAGAATATACACTCAATCTGTAAATTTCTAAAACATGATTATTTATTTAACCTTCCATTGGATACCTCAACCAATGATCAAGTCACTACCTCAAAAAAGAGCTCATTACAACTTTGGACAACTTTAATGATTGTTGTTGTTGTTAAGTATCATTAAGTCAGTTCAGATCCATAGTGACCCTGTATAGGGTTTCTGAGGAGCATCTGGTGAGGCTGAACTGCCCACTTTGCAATTCAAACCAATTTTGCAGTCCAGCACATTAACCCACAGTGCCACACCAGGATTCAGTAGTAGACGGAAGCACTAACCTCTGCAATCCAAGTCATTTTTGACCATGTGAATTTAAGAAAAAGTAGAAATGTTAAAAAAGGTGGCAGATCAACAGAGCTCCTCTACATATGATGATTTATGTGCCTAGAGTCCTCTTTCCACACTGACATCAATATTTTTCAGTAGCACATAGTGTATGTCCCCAGTATATAACTGTTGAAAGAACTAAGGAAAGGATGTTTCCTTTTCACTATCATGACCAACTACTAGGTAACTGACCAACCTACACAATTATGAAGGAGCTCTGGTGATGTAATGGTTAAAGTGCTTGCCGTTTAACTAAAATGTCAGAAGTTCCAACCTACCAGTCATACTGCTGGGAAAAAAATGTGGCAATCTGCTTCTGTAATGATTACAGCCTTGGAAACCCTATGGGGGAAATTCTACTCTGTTGCTATGATTTGGAATGGACTTAGTGACAATGAGGGTGGGATCATCAATGGTGCGTAAGTGGCACAAATAGTTTACACTCAATTACTAACCTGAAGGTTGGTGGTTTGAACCCACTGAGAGGTACCATGGAAGAAAGAGCTAGTAATCTGCTTCTGCCAAGACTATAGCCAAGACAACTTGATGGAACAGTTTTGTCCTATAGCACATGAGGTCCTTCTGAGTGGGAACCAACTTGAGGACAACAGTTTTAATTTTGCTTTTATATATACTGTCACTGTAGGATAAGTACTGGACTGCTAACCACAAGATCAGTGATTTAAACACATCAGCCTCTCCTTGGAAACACTACACAGGGTGGCTATGTGTTGGAATCGATGGGACTTAACTACAACATCCACTCTGGAGTGTTGTATCTTGCTTGTCATGTGGAAATCAGAAGAGACAATTGAATACATCTTACTAAAATCTTGGTCTTCTCTAATCTTGATGCCACACTCTGCTTCATCTAATCCAGTTTCTCAGATTATTTGCTCAGTATATAGATTGAGGTGTCCTGGTGTAGTGCCATAGGACAAGCACTTGGCCTCAAGGTTGGTTTGAACCACAAAGCCAATGGTTCAAATTTACCAGCCACTCCTTCCTTGGAAACCCTCTGCAGGTTCGCTCTGAGTTGGAGTTGACTTGACGGCACTTAACAACAACATATAGATTGAACAAGTACAGTAAAAAATACACCCTTGATGCACATCTTTCCTAACTTTAAACCAGTCAGTGTCACCTTGTTCTATTTGAATGACTGCCTTTTGGTCTATTTAAAGGTTCCTTATGAGCACAGTGAAGTGTTCTGGAATACTCATTCTTCACAATGTTATCCATAGCTTGTCATGATCCACAAAATCAAAAGTATTCAAACTAAAGTATTCAAAGTAAAACAAACCTATAGTATGAAAAGAGGCAACCAAATATAAGTTTACAACTAAAAACCCCATAAAATAAAAAGAGGGAATAAGTAGTTACAGGACTTCCAAATGAAGACTAAATCAAGTAGATTTCAATAAAAAGTAAATAAATAAAAGTAAACCTAATTTTATTATAAAATTAGACAAAGCTTTATTCTTAGTCCTAGCCCAATCCCTCCCCCTAACACTAACACTATTGTTAGCCATAACCCTAACACTAAACAAACTATTAAGACTAATCTCTGCCTAGCTATAATCCTAACCCTAACTCCTTTCTTCTATACCCCCAGCCCCCCAAAATAATAAAAAGATAATACATGGCATAATAGCAAATACTAAAAAATAGTCTAAATATCCATCAACACTAAATTGCCTTTGTTGCTGATAAGTGTCCTTGAATTGATTGTGACTTACAGGGACCCTGTATAACTTTTCAAAGGAGTGGTTATCAGTTCAGTACCTATTCTACAGCACCACACCAGTGTTCCTCAACACTAAACAGATAAATAAATTATAGTTTATATAATATTTATATAATAAAATATTACACAGTAGTGAAAATGGGTGAGTCATAGCTATTTTTGATATGGATCAGAACTGGCACGATGGCACTTAACAACAAGAACAAATTACAACAATGTGGATGAATCTGAGGAAGACTCACATATACATAAAACCCAGGTAAATGTGTAATTCCATTTTATAAACTGATCAATATTTAAAATGAAATATAGTTGAAGGATAAAAATGTGTTATAAAACCATGAAGCTAAATACAAGATTCAAATAACAGTGATTAATTCTAAGGAATAAAGAAATAAAGAGATGAGGAGGAAAAGAGAACACCTTCAATGACAGATGGTGGTGTTGTTGTTAAGTGCCGTTAAGTCAATTCCGACTCCCAGCAACCCTTTAAAGGGTATCCAAGTTTGAACTGCTGACCTTGTGGTTCAAGTCAACCTTGAGGTCCAGTACTTTAGCCCCCAATGCCAAAGATAGGGGGAAGTCTTCTTTTTCTAAGGCATGGTGTTGAGTATGTGGCAAGTATTATAACACTGTTCTTTAATCTTTATGTTTTATGTATCTATTTATGTGTTCTTTTGCAATTGCTCAGTATTTTAATTTACAAAAATATTGCTTAAATTTCTGGTTTAAAAACTCTCTTTAGTAAAGAATTACACAAATGAAGTGTGTCTTCATTTTAAATCAATGAAGTTGGGCTCTTTCTGTCTTCAGTGAATATTTTATACTTTCACAGTTATCTCTCTTCTGAAGGTTAATAACTACTCTTAATTTAGCCATCATGTTTTAATTTAATGCAATTACTCCTAACTTAACATCAGAGTTACTTTGCTCTTATAATTGTGTCCTTGTTGACCATGGACTTGAACTTTATTAATATAATATCCTTATTACATTAAGCCAATATCTTATCCATTATTTACCTATCATTTCTTATTGTTTTACTGTACAAGTAACTACCCTTTTCTCTAACAAATTATTTCTATATTTCTGCTTAACATTTCCCATTTCTCTTCATTTTGATAACTATATTGGCAAAACTAATTATTATCCCCAGTAGCAAATTTTAAGAGTTTATAATCAATTCAAATTTTAATATATTTTGATGTCTTTGAACTTTAACTGTAAAATTTAATATGATGTCTTGTCTTTCACAGCATGTTCCTATATTATTTCTGCCATGGAATAGCATCATTCCTTCCATACAGTCTCTCATTTATTATGTTGAAATACTTTCCCTCAAATAAATTATTGATACAATTTTAGCATGCAGATATCTGTTTTATATCACATGATTTTATAATTGTAGCCTCATGAAAATAATACCAGAAAACTGAAAATATTTTAGTACATAGTAAATTATGCAGCCTTTCTAATTGCTAAAACTATTCAGAAATGCTATATTTAAGAACAATACAAATTAGGTGACAATAATTTACTGTATTAAGAAATGTATATATATATATATATATACGTATAAAACTCCTCCTACTCATTGTTTGGACTCCTGGTGTAGCACTGTAGGATCAGCACTGGACTGTGAACCACAAGGTTAACAGTTCAAACCCCCCAACTGCTCATCAGAAACTCTACCCAGGGTTGCTATGAGTCAAAATCAACTCTATGGCACTTAACTCTTTGTTTGGGTATCTAAAATAACAAATAATTGACAATTTTATTTAAAATTCTTACTTTATTTACATCAACAAAATATGAGTAGAAATTCTGCCAATATATTCTAGGTCATTGGTGTTCATGAGAACTAATTTATTTAAACTGTTACTTTTAGATGTCCTGAAACTATCCTAGAATCAATCCAACTCATGATAGTCCCATGTGTTTTCAAGTAGAACTTTGCTCTATCATGTTTTCTAATGGCTGATTTTTCCCTCTGAGGTACTTTTGGATAGTCTCAAACCTCCACTACCTAGGAACTCCAAAATGCTCTTTGTTGTTGTTGTAAAGTGCTGTCGAGTCGATTCCGATCCACAGCAACCCTGCATAGGGTTTCCGATGAGCAGCTGGTAAGCCTGAACCGCCAACCTTGCAGTTCAAATGGTTTTGCAGTCTGGCACATTAACCCACAGCTATCTTTAAGCAACAGAAATGCATTTTCTCACAATTTTGTAATATAGTACTCCAAATTCAGAATCATGTTCTCGCCAAAGACTCTAGGAGAAGATTCTTTCTTGCCTTTCAGCTTCTGGTGACCTGCAGTGTTCCTTGGCATGTAGATATATCTTCACCTGGCCCTCGTCCTTCTCTGTATGGCTTTCAGTGTCTCTTTGGTAAGGACAATATTCCAATCATATTAGGACCATCTCTACTCTGCTATAGACTAATGTTAACTGATAACATCTTCATAGACTCTATTTTCAAACAAGGACACATTCACAAATATGGAGATCAGGACATCAAATATTTTTGAGGGGACATAATTCAGGTCATAATAGAAACATACCCACAAGCACACAGAGGGAGAGATAAATGTTTCTTTTTGTTTTCTTATTGATCTTAAGATACCACAAGTATGCAAAGAAATTTAACAGCCAGAGGACTAATTTGGCTATGGAAATGTCCATAAAAAAAGTCCATGCACCAGTCTTCCACCTAAACATGCTTAGGTCTAAGCCCAATAGCATTGGGTTGCAGGATGATGAAAGAGACATTATAATGTAGATCAACAAAGGAGACTCAGTTAGCTCTCTATCAATGCCCCATTGTCACAAGAGACACCTGGATGTGGGTTGGGGAGTGCTACAAAGTTTCTTTAAGCAAGAATACCATGAACAGCCAAGTCATGCTAGTCCTGAAAACTATATATTCATGTCTCTTAATTGTAGAGTCAAATCAATTTTCTAAGGACACCTTAGAACTACCAGATGACCAGAGTTAGCCCCTAAAATCCTAGCAGTCTAGAGTTCCTAAACAGGGCATAGAATATGAGCAGACTAACTCCTAGGGGGAAAATTCAAGTTTTGCACCTGAGTTTCTGTGGCTCTATGTGCAGCATTGTTCTAGAGTCAAGGTTGACCCAACTGTCTTATATTCTACAGGAAGATTACATGAAGAGGAAGTTACCATCCTCTAGAATTTCCTTCACAGGACTCTCAAGACATCCCAAAGTTGTCTTTCCTAGATTCCTGGGAGTATTAGCATCACTACAGGAAAATATTATGAATGTTCTGCTTCTAGGTGAAAAGTGGCTGGAAGCACTTTGGGGCAAAATTCAGTTGCTTCTGATATTTTCTGAACTCTCTAAGGAGATCTAGGAGTCACCAGCATAATTAATGTTCCATCCTATAGGTTGTTTCCTTTGTAACATCGATCTAGAAAAGTACGCTATGTATCTACTGTGAATCATGATTCACTTAGATCACTCTTCAAAAAGACACAAAGACAAAGACAGCTTGCCTACAGATAAGCATCTTCTTCTCCTCCAGGTAATGTAGCCCTATGTGTTGGCTTAATTTAACAAAAAAAATATAAGATCATCACGTTGCCTTTACTCTCCTGATCCTCCCTCTCCCAAAGCAGAAGAATCATAGTAACTTAGTTACCTAATGCAAGTATAACAGAAATCCACAAGTGGGTGTCTCCTAGCTATCTATTGCTGCAGTAACAGAAGTTATCATAAGTGGGTGGCTTTGACAAACATAAATTTATTTTCTCATAGCTTAAGAGGCTACAAGTCCACTTTCAGCGTACCAGCTCTAGAAGAAGGCTTCCTCTCTGTTGATTTCAAGGAAGGTCCTTACCTACTTTCAGTCCTTGTCTTCTTGCAACATCCTTGAGCCCAGTGTTTCTTGAAGATCTTCATGTGTATTGGCATCAATTTTCCCCTGAATCTAGGTGGCTCTCAATGCACGAATCTTGGATCCAAAGAACATACTCCACTCCCAGATCTTCTTGGTAGTACTGAGCCCTCCCCCTCTGCTTTCTTTTGTCTCCTTTTATTTCTAGTAAGATAAAAGCTGATGCAGATCACATCTGAAGGAAACTTCCTTACATCAGGTCAGGGTTGTGTAATACCCATACATTTGATTGGCTAAGCACATCAGATCACATGGGGGGGGGGGCGGATAATGATTATATAAGTACCAATTTTTCTCAAGACCCAGCCAGATTGGCCCATCTTTGGAGAGAACTCAATTCAATTTATGAGTTTTAATGAACATAAAGTTCTTTTCTCACATATTTAAGACATTCTGGACTTAGGACTCTGAGGGAAAGCTTTCTTGCTTCTCTGAGGAAAATCCTTGTCTTGGCTTCTCTAGGATTCTCTTTGGAGTCCTTGGAGATCTCCTTGTGGCATCTAGCTTTGCCCCATTCATGCTTGCTGTTTTGTGTCCAATCTGCTCTTTGTGTAACTCAGAAGTGATTAATTCTAAAGCATACAATAGGCTGATATGGTCTTACTAAACTAACAAAGAGAATTCTATTCCCACATGGGATTAAATCCACAGGTATAGGAGGTATTAGCATTCTAACATATATATGGGCTTGAAGGGAAGACATAATTCAATCCATAACACATGGCACATACATACTTCTGGATCAGAGTCAGAAGATTTCAGTAGGCTCATTTGATGCTGTCGCATAAGCACTGGACAGCTAACTACAAGGTCTGTAGTTCAAACCCACTAGTCGCTCCTTAGAACCCTATATACTGTCTCTATGAGTCAGAACTGACTTGACAGCATGAAACAACAATGGAGAAAGAATTAGTAAGCTTGCCACATAGAAGCAGCAGTGTGCCTGTCTCTCCCTCCTCTCAGTGCTGTGGTGCATAGACTCCTAAGTCTTCCCAGGTTCATTTTTACCCTCCAATGCCTCGGGGTATAGGACATATTTTAAGCAAAGGGGTATTTGCATTATTCTTTGGACATGTGTCATTTTCCTCACTGCGTATTGAAAATAATTAAAATGCCTCTGAAAGGTATGGCCCAGGGCACTACCTCCCTGCTTATTTCATTCACCTGCCCGTGAGAGACAAGCTCAGGGTCCTCTGACTGGCCAAGGTAGAAGGCTGAGTGGTTATAAATGATTTTAATAAATGCAAACTACAGGCACACATTTGAGGTCTTATGGGATTGGTCCTTTAAGTTGATTATCAGTTTTTATGGTATTTTGTAAACTGCATGCATGAATTTTATAGAAGCAGTGATATTACATGCACATGAACCTTATTCAGTAATGAAATGTCACGTGACCCATTACTTACTTTTTATGGTCTCAGAAATGCTAAAGGTTTAAGTTGTGAAAAAATGAAAACTAAAATGAAATTCAGATCTGATTCGACCAAAATGTCATTTGATGGCATTGTTTCAGTATGTTAGGTGCCAGTGAGTTGGTTCAGACTCGTAGCAACCCTGTGTAGGGTTTCCCAGGAGCAGCTGGTGACTTTGAACCACAGACCTTGTGATTCAAACTAACCTTTATGTTAAGTGCTTTATCCCACAGAACCAGGGGCTTGGAATCTTGGTTTTCTGGTGGTGCTATTAGCAAAAATACCACAAATGGATTACTTTAACAAACAGAAATTTATTCTGTCACACTTTAGGAGACTTGTTATTGTTGTTGCTAAGTGCCATTGAGTCGGTTCCAACTCATAGAATAGAAGTTCAAATTTCGGTCCCCAGCTGTAGGGGAAGGCTTTCTTTCTCTGTCAGCTCTGAGGGAAGACCCTTATCTCTTTCAAAGGCAATAGGCTAGAATGTGCCCAGTGAAGGAGGCTTCCTGTGGAGCCTTTGTAGTATATAAGACCTTAGGTGGAATCCTGAGCCCCATCCAGAATCTTCTGAGGCGAGAAATTTCCACTTGAAAAGACAAGCAGACTAATCTGGAGTATCTAGAGGAACAGAAGATACTTTCTTAAAGAAAGACCAGCAGGAAATATCAAAAACAAAAATGGCAGTCTGAATGACTACCACAAGAACAAGCAAGTTGTCCTCAAGGGAGCCATCAAGGCAAGTAAGTCTTTTCAGGGAAAACCCACTTCCAAGTCTGAAACTCCAAGGGAATACATGAGCAGGCATGTAATCTTGCTAGTGACCATGTTGGTCTACTGATGAGGGGAAGTGGGGGAAAACAACAATGAAGATGTGGGCTGAGTCCAACCATGTTCAATAGACTCCCGTCAACCTGGAGTTCGGTGAGACATGGTTGGCCAGCAGTATGGTGAGAGCTGGGGACTCCTGAGCCCATGGACAAGGACATAGCCACAGAGGGCTAGATCAGAGAGTGAAACATCTAGCAGATATGAAGTAAGGGGAGATACACAAGAACACCCATACTTGCAGATAGTACCCAGTTGACCTAGCTTCAATGGCTAGATGATCAGAACTTGACTAGAGGAAGACAGAAAAGATATATATATATGTATGTATTTTTTTTCCTTAATAAACAAATGTAATTCACTACAATTTGATGAACTTGACTTATACTTATGGATGTAGTACCTTAAAATATCAATCAAGAGGGAAGGAATCTTCACAGCAAGGATCATTCCCATCCCCTTTGTACACAGGATTGATAGGGATGGGCAACTTAGATACTGGCTACCTAAAATTGAGGGGGGCGGGGTCTATAAAGGCATGAAGTGACTGGCTTACAAGTTTTCAAGAGGGATTAGTTTCAGAGGGTGTGGGGGGAAGGTAGAATCTCCACTGAGTGGTTTTTCAACCTGTCTAGATGGGGCTGGTAAAAGGAGATGGGGATAAGATTCCTTTGGTTCAATAGTGAGTAATTGTTATTATGACTGATTGCGATTGTTGAAACTGTAAAGGTAGACATTTCCTAGTAAAAAGAGAGGAGTGGTTGATCTTGCAGTCCAGGAGCAGAGGACCCTGGGACCATAAAGGAAGAAGAATGGGAGCAGAGTGTGGGATCCTATTCAGAGAAACAGTGACATCAGAGATGGAGGCAGAGATGATGACGTGGAGAGATGGAGTGGCTGGAGCCTGTAGACTCTAGGAGGGACAGGGGCTGTGTGTTGGCAGCCGGGGGACATGCTTGCAGGTTATGCTCTTTGGATGTTTGAATGATTGTATATTCCTGAGTGTTTTGGTATACATCCAAAAAGCAAAACAAAACAAAAAGCCAGAGGGAATAGAAGGAAATACTGTTGAATGACAATGCATGGAGAGGATTGTAATAATAGCAATGAAATGTAATACAGTAGGATGAGTATAATACAATGAGAGTAATACAAAAGGATGATGTTCTCCCATGTAGATTATCAATCAATTCACAA
>NW_006408523.1:40519671-40520878 GCF_000296735.1 Chrysochloris asiatica
AAAAAAAAAAAAAAATTATGCCAATTAGTATTTTTTCATCTTTGTTAAAACCTCTTTTACTTTTCAATAAGAATTGTAGATTTCTTGTTTGTTTGTTTTTATGTAAAAGCCTTCCGGAATCATCTTCAGTTTAAGCAACTGTACGTCTTAAAAGTTTTCTGAGTTCAAATCTTATAAGAATTTGAAGGGCTTATCTCTTACATACAAATTCTAAAACCAAAATATTGTCATTTACAACAAAACAAAAATCAGCCTTTTAACCTCCATAAAGTTTTATTTTAAACATTTAAATAGATTCTGTAAGAATATCAGCACTGAATCTAAGACAATGACAAATGTTTGTGGGAGATAAATAACCCTATTGTTTAGTCTGGTTAGACTCAAAAAGAGAGCAAGCGATAATATCATTCCCCTGTCCCCTTAAGAAGTTTACAAAACTAGTATTTTTCTTATATTGTAAAATTTTTCTTGTTTCTTGCTCCTTATGTTACATGCAAAAATAGCATGGGGCTATGTCTGACTTCTCGTGGCTTCTCATGGGGGAAGGAGACTCAAACTCAGAACCAGCCCATCGCATATTACTATGAAGCAAACGTTAGCATTCCTATGCCTCCATCCTACAATCTTCTTTACCCTATTCTGTTACTAACCCTCCCTCCAATAGCATTCTGTGTTTCACATCTAGGTTCAACAATCTATTGCAATGACCACACAGAACTCATAAAAAGACTCACGATTATGGACTTTATTAGGGAGTGAACAGGATCAGAAATAATTCAGAATGCAGCAGTTTTCTAATCAGACCTGCCTCACTCTTCCATGTTCCCTGCTCTTCCACTGCCATCACTACTTTTCTAGGTAGTGATCTCACATTCCACTCATGCTCTTCTTTCTTGATGGTCTTGGGATTAATGATCTGTTCCTGTTTCTGAGATGGCTCCTTTTAAATCTAGTGGAATAGCCAAACTAACCAATCCCACTGTTAGAGTACAATCACTTGGTGGGAATTAAGATGACGTTTGGTATGATGCTGTTGATTAATACTGGATTGCAAAGTCTGTTTAAACCACAAGGTTGGAGGTTCAAGCTCACCAGCTGCTCCTTGGAAACCATATACAGGGTCACTATGAGTTGGAACTGACTCAACAGCACTTAACAACAACAATAGCAAGAAGACATTGGATATAAAAGTCATATCAAGTAAATT
>NW_006408523.1:40520978-40525513 GCF_000296735.1 Chrysochloris asiatica
GTAGGATGAGTATAATACAATGAGAGTAATACAAAAGGATGATGTTCTCCCATGTAGATTATCAATCAATTCACAATAAAAATTAAAAAAAAAAAAAAAAAGTCAGTAGGCTGGATGTTCCTTGGAGAGCCCCATGTGTCTTGGAATCAATCTAAGCATTTCTCATTTCTCATTTCTCAGGGACCCCTGGTCCTTCTTTCTTGGTGATATTGATGCTCACTTCTCTGTCCTTTTGTCTATTGTCATGGAGACCACATCCCAGAGAAACTCCTCTTACATGGGTTCAGGGCTGTGAACTGACTAAGGATGATTCACCCCACTCTAATCTGGCCTCATTAACGTAACAAGAATAACCAAATCCTCTTTAACATAACCTAATCATGGCTCATTAACCACAGGCAGAGATTGTTCTTGTTCTTAAGTACCATTAAGTTTAGTTGGGCCTCACAGCAATCCTGTATAGGGTTTCCAAGGAACGGCTCATGGGTTTGAACCGCTGACCTTATGGTTAGAAGTTCAGTGCTTAGGATTTATAAAACATCATAAAATGGAGGATAATCACACAATACTGAGAATTGTGGCCTACCCCCACATATTTTGGGAGAAAACAATTCAATGAATGACAATTGATAAAGGTAAATTACATTTCCATACAGTAGCTTAATGTTATTCTTTTATATGAACCCTAAGTCTTATTTATCACCTTCCCTTACTGCACATTCCACTCTATTTACATTCCTTCTGGTATGTCTACCATGACATTTATAGGATCCGTGCTTAAGTGCTCACATTTTTTTCTTCTAGACTGAACAGAAATGGTTGATTTTGCATTATGTTTTTTGTTTTGTTTTTTCCTGTGAAGTAATCTACCTGAAAAATTATCTTATAAAAGTTATGTGCAGGGATTTGTATGTTCATTATTGTTGACCTGATGGGGTTTTAACAATGCAGCAATCCAATGAGATGCTTATGTTATACTCTGTACAAAGCACACAATGTATTTCATCTACAATATTGTTAATAACTAGGGCCTATTTGAATTTCTATGACTTTATTTAAACAGAAACATACCAACAGAGGATTGTTAGGTATGTGTGATCACTAACTCTCTTAAAGCTTGAGTGTAAAGATACCAAACTCTTAAAATGGTTAACTTCTCTTTGCAAAGCTTTTATTTCCTTATTTTGACTGTTACGGTTAAGCAGATCACAAAGAAAATTTCTTATTGAAATGAATGTTATTGATAGTAGTAATAAAATGTAGAAAAACATTAAAAACAGATTAAATGGGTGGGGAAAGCCATTTTAAGTAATATGTCTGTGTTACCCTCTCACTCTTTATGCTTTGGGGTATGCAACTAAAGGGATATAGACATAAATCTTGCTTGTGTTAATAGTCTATCCACCTGATTTTTTTTTGCATATCTCTGAATATTCAAGTCAGATTGTACTTGTTTGCTTGGCAAAGGTGCCCTGGGAAGATAAAATGCCAATAACATATTTTATCTGTAAGATTTGAGGTTAAGCAATATTAATGGTTAGTTAATGGCTTAATGAGTGGGCTACAAACCACTTAAGCATGCAATGAACCTTAGCTTTTCAATGACTTTCTTAATGAAAGATCTATATGACTGCATGTCTCCTTTCACAATAGAGATAGTAGGGAAGGTACCTAATCAATTGTGATGGTAAATCAATTGATCTGTAGCCCTGTTTTCAGACAGTGGGAAAGATATGGAGAGAGCATTTTACCATAGCTTTATTTCTAGGTGAAGATCAATAAATAAAGGAGACAGCTCACTATTTGAAAATGTTCCCTTTTACTGTGCTTCGAAAGTCAAGGCAGGCAGATTGATGTCCTATTTCATAGATGTGTCGGTTTCCTTGTCACTTCTTACGGATTTAAAGTTCTTCAAAATTAAATATATGATAGAGAATATCTGTGAGTCTAGACTTTATTGTCATGACTAAGGTTCAGATTGAAGGTAGCTATGGCATGATAAAATGTCCTATTTGGTTTTATAATACTCATGGATTTAATTTTTAAATTGTCTATCAAAGGAAAGGTTCTATTATTCTCTTGATTTCCTTTTAGTAAAATATATAACATTGGAAACTAACCATAATACTAGTGCTGTTAGGACTTTAAAATATATGTGTTTGACATACTATTTAAAAATATAAGGATGATTCAAATATTGGGAGAAAATAATTTAAAAACCTATATCTAAAGAGAACTTGTATGCAAAATATGTAGATAACTCTGAAAAGTTAGCAACGCAAAAACAAATGACTCATTTTTTTTAAAATGGGGAAAAGACATAAACAGACACATCATCTAAAAATATATGTGGATAACAAATAAACATATAAACAAATATTCAACATTACTAGTCACTAAACTAATTAGTCACTGTCAAGGTAATTCTAACCCATGGTAATCCCATGTGTTGTAGAGTAGAATCATGTACTCCATAGGCACCTATTGACATGAACTGTTACTCCCCTAAAACATCTTATAATTATGAATATGGTCTGTGAATTCTGTGTGGCCATTGCAATGAATTATGGAACCCAACAGAGAAGTAAAGGCATTGTGGGACGGTGTCAGAATTGGCAAAAAGAGCAAATGTATGACCTACAATTTACAGGAATCAGCTTTGAGTTGATGCTAATCTTGATCTCTCTCCTCCCTTTTTGAAGTTAGAGAAGGTTTGATGATCCACCATTTTACAGCAGTTAAAGACTTGGACTTTAGTGCTTGTTTTTAATTGTCTTAGTCAAAATATGTTGTTGTTGTTGTTAAGTGCCATCGAGTCGGGTCCGACCCATAGCGACCCTGTACAGGGTTTCCGAGGGTGTAAATCTTTACGGGAGTAGAAAGCCTCATCTTTCTCCCGCGGAGCGGCTGGTAGTTTCGAACCGCTGACCTTAAGGTTCGCAGCCCGATTCGTAACCACTACGCTAAGATAGTTCTTTAAATCTTTTCTAATCAGTTTTATGTTACTCTCATTTAGTAAAAATGTTTCAAGTATGTTTTATATTGTATTTGCTTAGCTATTTATGTATCCGGATACTAGATATAACAAGGAATTCTTCAACGTCCTGCATTTATTTATATTTTCTTAGCACCTCTAGCACTGCCTGTCTGTCTTTTAGGAAATCCTCAATATGTTCTGATAAATAAATAAAAATGTGACTTTAATCCTAAGGGTTCTACAGCCTTCAGCCATCCTCAAATCTTTCTTGAGCTTCAAAAGGACAAATCTCTATCCTCCAATGGTTAAAATGGAAGGGTCATGTTTCTAAGTGTTCTCTGTGGAATATTTTTGAAACTTACGCTCAAGGTAGAACCACATAAAATAAAAACCAGCAAGATTTGTACAACATACTAAAATCTACTTCAAAAGTTTACTAAATATTCTACAAATTATTTTCTAGCATTGCTCAATACTCAAAGATTCAGAGCGTGTTTGTCTTAGGCTACGTTTTCTAGAGCAGCAAAACTAGTGAAACATATATAAATATATATATACAAAGAGAAGTTTATATCAAGAAAATGACCCACAATTGTACTGGTGGAAGTCCCAATTCAGGATCCAGTGGGAAACAGCAAGTCTTTCCTGTGTGTTGACTATATTGGGAGCAGGCTACACACCCAAGGAAACATCCTTTCAATTGATTGGTTGGTCATAGTGAATCCTCATAGAGTTAAGTATGCCTGCCCATAGCCAGCCATCATAGAGTTACTATCCACTGCAAAACTACTGGGAATCCTGGCCTAGTGAAGTTAATATAGAACCATAATTATTACAATCTACCCCTTGTCAAGTTGGCATCTATAAACTATATTCATAATCTCTAAACAAAGACAATTATAAAGTCATACTCCACCTAATAGGATATAACTAAAACATGTACAACCTAAAATGCACTCGCCAGTTTACATCTTATATTTCACAAATGAATAAAGCAAAAATATTTGATGCACATGTGCAAGACAAAATGAAAATTATATATTCATTTAAATGTCCAAAAGGCACAGGTTGTCAGGAGGGATCAGTCCCTGGAGACAGAGAGCATGCTTAAGTTAAATGGAGGATCATAGACAGGACTACCTGCCAATGAGATGGACTGACACAGTGGCAGCAACAATGGGCTCAGACATAATGGGCTCAGACATAACAACAAATGTGAGGACAGGACGGTATGGGACCAGGCAGTAGTTCATTCTGTTGTGCATGGGGTTGCTATGAGTTGTAACTGAATTGACAGCACCTATCAACTGGTAGCATAGTGGTTACGAATCAGGCTGCTAACCTCAAGGTCGGCAGTTCGAAACTACCAGCTGTTCCGTGGGAGAAAGATGAGGCTTTCTGCTCCTGTAACTCTTTTGTTGTTAAGTGCCGTCGAGTCGGTTCCGACCCATAGCGACCCTGTACAGGGTTTCCGAGAGTGTAAATCTTTACGGGAGTAGAAAGCTTTATTTTTCTCCCGCGGAGCGGCTGGTAGTTTCGAACCGCTGACCTTAAGGTT
>NW_006408523.1:40526242-40528848 GCF_000296735.1 Chrysochloris asiatica
CTGTAAATCTTTTCAGGAGCAGAAAGCCTCATCTTTCTCCCATGGAACAGCTGGTAGTTTCGAACTGCTGACCTTGATATTAGCAGCCAGACTCATAACCACTATGCTACCAGAGCTCCATATATGTATGTAAAATTGATTTATTATTCTATTTGCATTTATTTTCCTCTGAAGTAATGTATGTCTAATGATTGTATTTTTTTGTATAGAGTTATTGGTCTTTTTCATTTAGATTTCTAATAGCTATGATTTCTAGTATTATGAATACTAGTCTTTTTTTTTACATAGTATAATCTATTTAAAAATTTTTTAATTTTAACATTTGTCTTTTGACTTGTTTTATTGGGAAGTTTTCTTGTTTGTTCATTTGTTTTTAACTTCCTTTAGGAAATTTAAGGGAGCATGGTGGCACAGTGAGTTAAGTGCTAGAATACTAACTGCAAGGTCAGAGGTTGAAACACACTAGCTGCTCTGCTGGAGAAAGAGGAGGCTGTCTGCTCCCATAAATATTTACAGTTTCATAAATCCTAAGCACTTATGGCTCTCTTGTCTTCTCCTTGTAAGTCTGACTTGACCAGATGACAGTGAGTTTTTTCAGATTTAAAATTCTTATTTAGAAAAAAGATTCCAATCATTTTTTAAAAATGCTTTTTAGAGTTTATACCATAATTAGTAAACTTTATCCAAATCATAATTAGTAAACTTTATCCTATCTAAGTTTCTAAAATAATTGATATATGTTTTTGTCTAGTATTTCTGTGGTATCTCTTTTTACATTTAAATCTTTCATCTATTTGATTTTTAAAAAATTGTTATTATTGGTGGTATCCTTGGTTAAGGATCCCCAACCTTGCTTTATCTCCAAAGTGTTCACCATTTGCTCCAATGGCATTTATTAAGTTGTCCATATTCACCCCATTGATGTGAGTTACCAGTTTTATTTTAATAAAAATTGCTATGCATAGTCAGAAGTCCTGGTGTGGCACTGTAGGAAAAGCACTGGACCACAAAATCAGTTTGAACCATAAGGTCAGCGGTTCAAACCCACCAGCTGCTCTACAGAAACCCTGCACAGGATTGCTATGTGTTGGAACTAGCTTGACTGCACTTAACAACAACAACAGCAACAACAAGTGGCTCTGTAGGATAAACACCAGACTGCTAACTGAGGAGTCGGCAGTTCAAATCCAACAGCTGCTCCTAGGACAAAAATGAGGCTTCCTACTCCTGTAAATATTACAGCCTCCGGAACCCTCTACAGGGTGTCTGAGCTGGAAATGCCCTGATAGCAGTGGGTTGTTTTTGTTTTTTTTAAATCAAAGCAGACATACAAACAGATAGGAGGCAAGACATACTTAAAATGAACAAGATTTCTTTGTAGCAGGCTGGTGAATACCACCACATTTATATGACAATTTTTACCACTCTATCTTTGTTGCTGTTGTGGCTGCTAAGTGCCACTGATTCATTTCCAACTCATAGCAACCCTGTGTAGGGTTTCCCAGAGGCAACTGGTGGGTTTGAATGACCGACCTTGTGATTAACAGCCCAGTTCTTATCCCATGGTGCCACACCAGGACTCTATCTTAGGTCTTCTTAAAGTTTAGGCTACTATCTGGATCTCATTGTCTAGTTTTCAGTCTGGCGTATATATTACTATAGATCACATTGCAATATAAAAGTAATTGTTTTTGGAGCTTTGAGCTCTATATCAACTTGAGAGATCTTTAGACATGTCTAAGGTTTCTCTTGAGCAAGGCTGGTGCATGACCTTAACTTTCAAAAGTCAGACTGCAAGTCTGTAGTCCCATGCTGACAGCGCAATAGATTCAACAATCTATTTCCTGTCGTCTTATGTGTAGTTGAAAGCTAGAAACATAATCTCTCCTTATGCTACTAAAGATATGGAACAAACCACATAAAAAGACTATCAACATAACACAATAACATAACATAGCATAGCATAACACACATAATATAACATAACACAACATATAGCAACTAGCCAGAGCTTGTGTTCCTAGAAAGCCAAGCCTAGAATTCACAAAGCTTTTAGCAGAAGCAAGTCTGCACATTGCTTGATTGTGGACTCTTTGATGACAGAAAAGAACTACCTGAGTCAATATAATGACATAATGTGGAGAGCTGGAGATTGTTCCTGTCAATTTTATAGGGTTTCCAAAGCTGTAGATATTTATAAGAGCAGGAAGCCTCATTTTGCTTCCTAGGAGCAGCTAGTGGATTTGAACTGCCAGCTTTGCAATGAGCAGTCTGATGTTTATTCTCCAGAGACACTTGCTGTTAAGTGTCGTCAAGTCAGTTCTCACTCCTAGCAAACTTGTGTACGGTTTCCAAGGAATGGCTGGTGAGTTTGAACTAGCAACCTTGTGGTTCAAACCAACCTTGAGTGCTTATTCAACAACATCTAACAACCTAGACCCACCGTTACTTGTGTTGTTGTTATTAAACGCCTAAATACCATCGAGTCATTTCTGACTCATAGGAATCCTGTGTAGGGTTTCTGAGGAGCTGCTGGTGGGTTTGAACTGCCCACCTTGTGATTTGCAGTTCAATACTTATCTCATAGACAATATTGACTAAAAAAT
>NW_006408523.1:40533868-40551864 GCF_000296735.1 Chrysochloris asiatica
CAGAAGAACAAACAAATCTGTGTTGGAAGAAGTGTGACCAGAATGCTCCTTAGAAGCCAGAATGGTCAGATTTTGTATCTCACGTTGTTGTTGTTGTTGTTGTTGTTGTTAAGTGTTTTCAAGTTGGTTCCAACTCATAGCGACCCTGTATAGAGTTTCCAAGGAGCAGTGGGTGGATTTGAACTGCTGACCTTGAAGTCTAAAGCCATCTTGGTCTAGTGCTCATCCTACAGTGTCGCACCAGGACATATTATCAGGAGGGACCAGTCCCTAGAGAAGGACATCATGCTTGGCAAAGTGGGGGTTAGCAAAAAAGAGGGAGATTCTCAATGAGATGGACTGGCATAGTGGCAGCAGCAATGGGCTCAAGCACATCAACTGTGAGGATGGTGCAGGACCAGATGGTGTTTCCTTCAGTTGGGCATATAGGATCGCTATGAGTTGAAACCAATTTGATGATACCTGACAACAACAAAACCTGAACTAAGTGACTAAAATCTGATTCATGAATCATGAGCTACTTACTTTTGTCAAGATTTACATCCAAAGTTAAGTTAAATCTTACGGACTTTTTTCTGAGTAAGGCGAAGATGTAATTGTCTCCACATGGCAGATGCAAAAACAGACTAAGAAATGATATGTAACTTATCAGTATCCCATTGCTACATAGTGTAATGAATTAGAATCAAAAGTAAATCCTTGGCAAATGGGAAAAGGGGTAAGGGAACAACTAAGAAATAATAGAATAAAAAATTAAATGGAAATTTGTCATTTTGACAACCCAATGATGTAGCAAAATCTCCAGAAATAATTTCTGATATTTAAATATGTAGAGAAGTGGAGATTTTTCCATGATGTAATTCTTCTTAAATTTAATCTTTATTTATAGCTCTTATTAATATGGTAGTGATAGGAATAAAAATGAATGTTTGAAACTTTTTTTCCTTTTAGAAAGGAAACATAAATAAATGGCCCGGTGACCTGAGCTAAAGATGAAAGCATGAAAGGAGAGAGTCAATGGAAATTTCCTCATGTCTTCTAAGTCAAAATTACATATATATAAAATACATATAAATACATAGAGTTTAGCAATCACATGACCAATTGCACCTGATTTACAGAACCATATAATATTAAAAAACTTTTAATGTTATGTCAGATAATCCAACACCTCTAGCTTACAAACAAGGAATCCAGACAATGAAGATACTACCTAAGGTCACATAGGTAATACACTGTAGTATCTTGTTGATGTCATGTGCCATCAAGTCGGCGCTGACCCATAGCAACCTTATGTACAGCAGTATGAAACATTGCCCACTCCTGGGCCAACCTCACTTCTGTTGCCACACTTGAGTCCATCAATGCTGCCACTTGGCCAATCCATCTTGTTGGGGGCCTTCCTCTTTTTCTCTAACCCGCTCCCACCTTACCAAACATGATATCCTTCTCCAATGACTGGTCCCTCCTGACAATATGTCCGAAGTATGAGGGATGAAGTTTGTCCATCTTGGCCTCCAAGGAGAACTCTGGCTGCACTTCTTCCAAAACGGATCTATTGGTTCTTTTGGCAGCCCATGGCATTTTCAATATTCTCCTCCAACACCATAACTCAAAAGCATCAATTCTTCTAGCCTTCCTTATTCACTGTCCAGCTTTCGCATGTAGTAGTATACCTGTGGTTTATTCACTATACCATGTTTACAATGTCTGATTTGTTTTTTCTCATGTTTTCCAGGTTTTCTCATTAGGACATTACTCTTGATGATAGTGGTTGTGTGCCAACGAGTTGGTTCCAACTCATAGCAACCCTGTGTTGGTGTTTCCAAGGTTGTAAATCTTATGGAAGCAGAAAGCTTCTTCTTTCTCTAGTGGAGTAAATGGTAAATTCAAAATGCTGACCTTATAGTTAGCAGTCTTGCTCAAAATCCAGGGCTGCTTGTCAGTTATTTTAGCAGTTCAGAATTTACAGATAATACCTTTCATAATTCAATGTGATTTTCATCTAGACCAGAGGTTCTACCAAAGGAATGTGTTTTCAAATGGTCCCTTTCACATTGTTTGTGCAGTAAAGAGGTGAAAATGAACAAGGTGAATGTTGGAAACAGGACTGACCATTGAAGAAATGGTGATGTAGAACACTGAGTTTCTTTCTCTACCTTCCTGAGTAGTGTGGTTCTTTCCTCTCTGAGCCTAGACTCCATTTGATAGAACTCCTGATATGGTTTTGTTTGGGTAAAATTTTCATTTGGTCAAACTAAGATGCAATCAAATAATGAAGGAATGGATCTTCTGAGTGTATGTATTTCCCAGGAGTCCTTTATTCTTTTTTTGTATATTTTATTGTGAATTGGATGAAGGTTTACAGAACAAATCATCATTCTTAGTGGATGGAGCAGTAAACAGAAAACTCCTCACCATCTAAAGGCACACTTTTGGCTCTGCTCCACAAATACTTAATGAAGATGTGATATGTTTCATGTTGCATGCCCAAATATAAACAACATGGTAAATACTTTAGCACTGATATTGTTGTGGAGGCAGGATCGTGACGTCTCTTCCTTAGAGAGCATACATGGAACTTAAAGAGCAGATTTTTAAAAAATAAACCCCCAGTTCTATTGGGAGAAAGTATTGAGGAAAAGTGAAGTCTTAAAGGCATAAAGCCAAATTTTAACTCTGCCATTTTCTAGCTGCATGACTTTGGGGAAATTTCCTAATTCCAGTGAGACTTTTGCCCAGGATGACTGTATTTTTTGGTTCTAGAATAATCCAGGTTTATACTTGTCCTGAATTAACCAACAAGAGCTTTCTTTTTCTCTCTCAAACATTTCCCATTTTGGATAATAAATTATATGACCACATCAAACCTTCCTTCAGGCTTAGAACTGAACTGACCATGCTAACCCAACCTCAGAAATGACTAGAGGTATTAAATATGATCACATATGCAAATTCATTTCTAAAAATGTATGAAAATGGAATTTCCCAAAAATTAAACAAAAAACCAAGAAGCCCAACAAATGAACATTAATGAAGAATGGTGATTTCATTTGAGATTTAAGATCCTATATTCTTAGCATAGACATTGATTCAGCCCCTAATCCTAGATACACATTTTTTAGTATGAAAAAATATGATAAGTGTTTTTTCCAATATCTCTAATAGGCAAAAATAAATCCTACTCCCCATAAATATACCTTAGCTAGCTAATGACACAAATTTATTTTGGATTCATTTTGAAGTCATTTAAGGTATAAAGGCTACATAACAATCTGAGGTTTCTCTTTTTTTTTTTTTTCTTCTTTTTTTTTGGCATTCCAAGGGATTTTGTGATCATTTCTTTCTCTCTCCCCCACTAGAAGGGGCAGAGCATGTAATATTCTCTCTGAATCACATGAGAAAAAAGCACGAGCCTTCCTTCTCAAGCTGCAGAACCCCAGTGGATTATTCTACCAGAATAACAGCTTGTGAAAATATCTCTACAAAATAATGCAACTTGTAAGGAAGTCCCAAAATGACCCTTTAATCACCAACATTAGAATTCAAAACTCTTGTAGACCTAGAGTTTCTCACTTTAATATTTAGCTAAATGGATTATGATTACAAAATTGTCTAAACAAACTCAGTATTGATGTTATTTGCAAAATATGAAAAAAGGACTAAATTAAAATGGCAACCTTAAAAGATCCATTTAGATCAAAGGCAAAATGATCCCCTTGGCTTTCTGACTTGTATAGCAATAACCCAGGCTCTTGGTTTACCTGCTCCCCTCAGGAAATGGTAATAACACCCATTATTTTCTGTGGGGCAATGCCTGGAACCATGTCATCCTCTGATAAATCAAACCAATTGCATCTTATTATCACACCAATGGTTCAATTAACTCACATCATCACTCAATTCATCAAATTATAAAGGAAGGCTTTTGTGTATTCTAATAATTGTCTCATTAACATAAAACTAGTTTAGAACCAGGAAGTTTCTGATCTGGATTTGTATGGTCTTTATGCAATTTTGTTTTGATTTTACTTGGATTCTCACATGCTGTCATGGCTCTCAGATTCTATTAGTTGTCATTACTATTCTTTCATTAGCATACATATGGCTATTGAATGTGGCAGGTTTTCACAGAAGACAAACACAAAATTATGGAGCAAAATGATAACCATAATTTTGAAAGTCTGGATGTGTTTTTAAACATTCGAGAGGCCATCACTTCTGCTGTGAGTTTGGTCCTTATGGATGAGATATGCTATCATAATGTATTCAAGGAGTCTTAAAGTTAGAAATCAAGAAATTTGATAGTAAATACTAAATTATTTTAAAACATTTTATCTAATTAGAATAGGCAATTCTGTTGTTTCAGTTCACATAAACAAATCAAGTGAACAAAATATTCAAGAGTTATTTGCTCAATAAAAAAAAGTATTCAGAGAAATTTGAAGTAAGATAATCAGAGAATGCCTGTTGTTGTGAAGTGCCATCGAGTCAGTTCCAACCCATAGTAACCCTGTACAGGGTTTCCGAGGGTGTAAATCTTTACGGGAGCAGAAAGCCTCATCTGTCTCCCGCGGAGCAGCTGGTAGTTTCGAACTGCTGATCTTGAGGTTCACAACCCTATTCGTTACCGCTACGCTACATGTTGATTATTCCACAACTCCCTCTTCCAGGTAAAATGGTACAACTATGTACTGAAAATAGTGTACTGATCGCCACACAGTAATAATAACTGATTTTATCCAGTATATGCATTTTACACAACCTCGTACATTGTATTGTTTTTTATATACAAGAACAATTTAAGTTAAATGTTATCACTTTAAAGATGTAGGAACCAAGATTTAGAAGGGTCTCTCAAGTTGTCCAAGTATCTGTCAAGGCTAAGATTCTATTGATATTAAATTTGCTGATTATGAAACCAGCCTTGAAGTATAGATGATCTAACTAAAAGACATTGGACTTGGAATCAGAAAATTGGCTTCACTGCTTATTAACTGTGAGATCTTGAGTAATTCACTTCAAAATCGCTGAAGTCTTGTTTCTCACATTTTCGATGGGGATATTAACTCTGAGCATACTGAATATGTTAAATGAAATGTGAGGAAAAGTACTTGGTACCTTACACACACACACACACACCCAATAAACACCTTTTCTCTACTCCTCTTTGCAGGATGCCTTGCTGCCTTTCTCGTTTACTTACCCCATTACTAAATGGACTGGGGCATTTGGATGGGATTTCTGGTAACATTGACATCTTATTCTGTGTTCCTTATCTCTTTTATCCTTAATAGCAGATTTTGTGTTTCTACCCATAGAAGTATTTAACAATGAAACTCATTTTGTCATCTCCACTTGAATAAAAACCAACTCAAGATTCCTTATACTATATTTATCATCTTTTTGCCTTATAAATCTGGTTATAATTAGATTTCCTATTCTCTAATCATACCATATCATTGTATGACTATGAAATTTTTAAATAACTTCCATTTATTTGTTTTGACTTCTTACACCAGTCCTGTAATGCAGGTATTTTTACTTTCAGTTTTAATTTTGACCCCCATTGTCTCAGTCTTAAAGCTTCAAAGTGTTCATAGGATTTTTATCTCTCCTTCCTAATGGGTCACCTAAATTCAATAAGGCACAAAGTCCTGCCCTGACAATTTCAGCTTTGACTTGTCTTTCATGTTAATTTATTTTCTTCCTGTAAATTCCTATTTCCCCACTCTAACTCAGGCCCTTCAGATTTAAGATGAACTGTTGTTTATCATTCCAAAGTTAATTAATTTATTAGTTAGTTAATTAATCTCCACATCAATCTAACATGTTTATTAACAAATTAATCTTCTATCTAAAATACACTTTAAGCATGCCGTTGTTCAAGGCCTGAGAGTAACTTCCCATGGCATCCTTGCTGTTGTAATAAACCTCTGTCCTCACTTCTTCAGTTTTGTTAATCAAGTAACCATATAAAATTTGTTGTTGTTAAGTGCCATTGAATTGATTCTGACTCACAGCGACCCTGTATAGGGTTTCCAAGGAGCAACTGGAGAGTTTGAACTGCCAACCTTGTGGTTTGCATTTCAGTACTGATCCTACAGCACCACACCAGAAGGCCCTGTATAAAATAGGTCTACTATTATTTCCAAGATAGAATATTTTTCACTTGTGTAACATTGGGATTTTGCTCTGTTTTTGCATCTTCTCCTAGATTTTCCAAAAGTTCTTCAAAATCTTGTACAAATCTCATGTCCTTGTGAAGCCTAAAGTAGCCCTAAGTGTTTCATACCTCATCAGCTAAATTGACCTACATAAACTTTTCTGTTGATTATGTATATTTCTGGAAGTGTGTTTTTCAACTGGAGATTGGTGTCACGCTTTAGGATAAGCACTAGACTGCTAATCGAAAGATCTGTAGTTCAAACCCAGAAGTCATTCCTTGGAAATCATATACAAGATTGCTATGAGTTGGAACTGACTCAATGGCACTTAACAACAATCCAATGTCTAGGAGTGGTGTAAACAATTAATATGCTAGGCTGCTAGGTTGTAAGGCTGGCAGTTGGAGACCACGCAGGTATGCCTGGCAATATATTGTTGTTGTTTTAAGTGCAGTCAAGTCAGTTCTAACTCATAACAACCCCTTATAGGGTTTTCAAAGAGCTACTGGTGAGTTTGAACCACCAACCTTGTGATTCAAACCAACCTTGCAGTCCAGTGCATTAGGCATAACGTATTTTTTGTGCTTTGCTATATACTTCACAGATACTGAGATTTGTACACAGATTTGGAGGTTTGTGGAACCCCTGCATCAAGCAAGTCCATCATGGTGCCATTTTTCCAAAAATATGTGCTCACTTTGTGTTGCTGTGTGACATGTTGGCTATCCTCACAATAATTTAAACTTCTTCATAATGCGATTACAACTTAATATACTATTGCTTAGTGTAAACATAACTTTTATATATGCTGCAAAACCAAAACATTCATGTGATTTGCTTTTTTGGAATAATTGCTTTATTGCAGTGGACTGGAACCAAACCTACAATCCATATGAGGGATGCCTGTACTTTTCCAAGGCCAGCCATTGAATATCCTATAGAACACAGTTCTACTCTAACATCAGGGGTTGCCAGGCAACAGAGCTGACTCAATGGCAACTTTTTTTATATATACTCAGTGACTTACTCTATGCATTTAGAATCCTGTCTTTGCCTCCTTATACAATTGGTTGCTGCATATTCTTACTAAGCTATCTTTTTCCTACTAAGCCCTATGCTGGTGGTAAAAGTGCCTTTTGAATTTTTCATCCTCTACAGAATCCAAACCTAAATCAACTAAAATAAAACCTAAGCTCCTATCCTGGCCCACTGATTGTTTTTTGTCTAATTTTAAAACTTTCTTTGCTGAGTACAGAAGTCATTTAGGTTCACAAAATGCTTCTGCTTTCTGGATGTATCTGGGAATATTTCTGTTTTCCTATTTTAAAATTATGAAACACAAAAGGAAGAAACAGTGAACCTTTATTAAGACCCCACATTACAATCATAAGGGAGTTTACTTATCAACTAATCCAAGTCTCCTGGTGTCATGCTGCAAGATAATGTACTGGACCTCAAGGTCAGTTTGAACCACAAGTTCGGTGGTTCAAACCCACTAGACACTACTCAGAAACCCTATACAGGGTTGCCATGGGTTGGAACCGACTTGATGAAACTTAACAACAAATCCAAGTCTCAATAAAATATGTTGCTCTTTTAAATGTGATCTTTCTGGGATCCAGAAGTGCAACTATTTGATATGCAAACACAAAGGTCATACAGCTGGCTATATATCAGCACAATGATATTGGTATCGGATTGATTTTTTTTCCTTCTTTCCTCCTTCTCTTCCACCTCCTACCATCCTCAATTCTATACTGAAGACTGTAAAGACTGAGACTTCCACTACTTGTTAAGCCCCATTCAGCGTAGCACACAGAAGGTGCTTAACAAATGCATTTTAATTAAATCACAAACAATGCTTCTAGTTAAGCAAATGCATAACAGATGCTTAATATATGTTGTTATTAAGTGCTGTCAAGTTAGTTCTTATTAAAAGTGAATCTGTATAGCATTTCCAAGGAGGATTTGAATTGCCAACTTTGAGGTTAGCAGGCCAGTGCTTATCCTAGTCTTAAATTAATTTAAAAGAAGGTACAACTCCTTTACAAAGGAAAGAAAAGATATTTTATTTCTATAAT
This sequence comes from Chrysochloris asiatica, assembly GCF_000296735.1. Lineage (NCBI taxonomy): Eukaryota > Metazoa > Chordata > Mammalia > Afrosoricida > Chrysochloridae > Chrysochloris > Chrysochloris asiatica. Next base: position 40,542,117 of record NW_006408523.1, read on the forward strand.
GAATGGAAACCCCATTACAAGAAGGAGTAATCAGGATTAAGATCTGCTACCAGTCTCTTAATTTGTAGCAGAAATTAGCCCAATACTCAGCACTCTATAATTTATTCAATAATGATATAATAGTTCTACAGCACTGCAGGTATTCACCACTAAAAGAAGGCAGTCAATGCAATTATCTCATTAATTCAAAAAGAAAGACCAATAATTTTATAAGTCACTTAGCTCTCATCTCTATCTTGAGCCATGAAAGAGTCCCTTGTTAATTGTGACCCAGTGGCTGATAATGTCAGAGAAGTTCTATGTAATGAATCCCAATGCCTCTAGATGCACTGACATGTTCCTTCAGGGGTCATTGCCAAGTCAAATACTTGGTGAGAGTATTTCCAGTTTCTCTTACAAGGTGATTTTTAAAAAAAAATTTGAAGCCTGTATGTTAGGAAGTATTTTGACAAGTTGTGAAGCCTTTGCTGTTAGTCTGAATGTGCCACTTTCTTCACATCTCTCAAGTGGGAAATCACCAGAGATCTAACCAGTGATTTAGTGTTCATCTGTGCCGGCGAGAGGCCTCAATGGCTCATTAATGCAGACTGATTCCCACTCCTGCTGCCTTTGATTCTGGTTTCTATATAAGCTTCCTAACTGGGTGACAGTCACAGGCAAAACCCAAGCACAGAGCAGCAGCTGAGAAACCAGAAAGTTGTTTTCTAATCATACACAAGCAGCCTCATTAGATTTACCCCAAATAATAATAACAAAAATGTAACCTCTTTCTATTATCACCCAAGTGACTGTCTTGAGTATAGTGTTAGATTGATCATCAGCGTAAGAAGGTCTCTCCTCTTACACATGGAATTAAAAGTGATTTTGTCTTGAGATACCATTTTAGAAACGTATTTTTAAATGTCTCTCTGTATTATCTTCTTTCGAAGAAAACTAAAAATTATTTTGCATGATCAGTAGAGAATTGTAGTGTTTTTTGCTGTGCTGATGCTGAATGACTCATGATATTAGAAAACTTGTTGTTAAGTGCTGTAGAGTTGGTCCCCACTCACGGCAACCCTGTAGAAGGTTTCCAAGGAGCAGCTGATGAGTTTGAATCACTGACCCTATGATTCAAACCAATCTTGTGGTCCAGTGCTTCATTCCACAGTGCCACTCCTAGAAAACTAGTGAGGAGGGGAAAACAGACTACCTAAGCAGGAAGACCTGAATTTTTTTTTATAATGTTAAAAAATGTTGATGATGTGGAGATGTGTCAGTAATCTTCCCAATGACTTCATGGACAAACCAAGCAATAATGAAAAGGAATAGTGTTAAAAACAGGCTTTAAAAATGAATTTGTGTTCCGTCAATGGCAAAGTATTGCCTGGAGATTGTTATTATTATTAACAGAAGGGATGGAAAGTTCTCTTTCAGAGTCACTCTGTGAAGTGGAGGAATGGAAAAGTCCGGGAGGAACTTTAGGCACAACTGCTGTCGATGTATCGCTGACCTAGGTCTGCACAAATAGGGCTCCTGTTTGACTCTACACCCGTGAGGTTCACATTTATTTTCTTGACTTTAAGATGGTTTACAAAGAAGCCCTGGCCGTGCAGTTGTTAAGCACCCGGCTGCTAACCAACAGGTCAGTGGTTTAACCTACCAGCAGTTCTGCAGGAGAAGACCCCTGGCATTTACAGCCTAGGAAACCCTGTGGGACGCTTCTACTCTCTCCTATAAAGTCATTATGCATCAAAATCAATTCAATGGCACCTAACAACAGCAACAACAACAGGATGTTCTGCCGTCAATACCCAGAGAGAGAAAGGACAAAAACAGGGTTTTTAAAAAGTCTATCATTTGTTTAGTTAATAGTATCATACCAAAGTTGATTTCTTGGTCTTGACAAATGTACCATGGTTAAATAAGATGTCAGTATGAAGATAGCCTGGGTCAAGGGTAGATGGGAACTCTTGTGTAACTTTATAACTTTTCTCTAAATCTAAAATTATTACAGTTTTTTTTAAAGAGAAAGTTAACTTCTAAATTCTTATTCAATTGTAGGGTTGCAGGTATAGGAGAAATGAGTCTAAAATGAAATCATCACTCAATTACATATCCTATCAGCACAGACAGAAATTATATCTTCAGAAATTTATATAACTATAAAAGACAAGACTTTTCTTAGTCTGAATTCACTTAACACAGAGTTCCATTTCTCTTCAATTTTATATATACACAGTTCAACCCCATGTTCCACATTGTCTGCAAACGATCTTTTTTTTTTAAGTTTTTTTTGTGAATTATGTGATAGTTTACATGGGAGAACATTAGCTTTATACTCATCCTATCTTATTCTGTTTCATTGAGATGATTACAAAGCCCTGCATACATCATGAAACAGCCAAAGGGTACACCCCGCAAGCCTTCACCCTGGTCGTCAGCACACAGCCAGCCCCTCTCCCTCCCTGAGTCCAGAGTCCCTAGTCAGTCCATCTCTCCATGTCATCATCTTTACCTCCATCTCTGGCATCGCTGCTTCTCTGGATAGGGTCCAGCACTCTGCTCTTCTCCTTTGACGGTCCCAGGGTCCTCCCCTCTTTTTGTTACAAAACATCTACCTTTACGTTTGCAACACTCACAATCAGTCCTGATAGCAATTATTCACCTTTGAACCACAAGAGTCTTATCCCCATCTCCTTTCACCAGCTCTGTCCAGACAGGTTGAAAACCACTCAGTGAAGATTCTACTTCTCCCATACCCTTTGAAACTAAGATCCCTCTTGAAAGTGTGTAAGCCAGTCACTTTGTGCCTTTGTAGCACCTCCATTTTGGGGAGCCAATGTCTAAGTTGTCCATCCCTGTCAACCCTGTGTACTGAGGAGGTGGGAATGATCCTCGCTGTAAAGATTCATTCCTTTTTTTAAGCTACTACATCCACAGCATAGGTCAAGTTCATCAAATTGTAGTGGATTACTCTTGTTTCCCTCTTCTTTCTTCTTCTACTCGAGTTCTGGTCATCCAGCCATTGAAGCCAGGTTAAGTGGGTACTATCCGCAAGTATGAGTGTTCTTGTGCATATCCCCTCACTTCATATCAATTGGACCATTCACTTTCTGCTCTAGTTCTTTGTGGCCATGTCCCTGTCCCTTGGGCCCAGGAGCAAAAGATCATTCTTATGCTCTAATTCAAACTTTATTAGAGTAATTAAGAGGCCATAATATATGTCAGCCACTAATAGACAGGGAAAATATAAAACCGACTCTCTTTGTATTCATTGAATAGAGGTAAACATTTATAGTACTTGAACTCAGTTAAGTAAGAAATTAATTCATATTTTAGAAAGAAACTTATGAGGAAAGATGGAAATTTCACTCAATAATTCTACATTCCAAAACAGTTTTATGAATTCTGGCTGCACATATTTGCTAGTTTTTTAATTGCTCTATGCCATTTCACTGCTCTAAATTTATTTTCTTAAGGAGCTCTGGTAGCATAGTGGTTATAAATTGGGCTGCGAACCACAAGGTCAGCAGTTCAAAACTACCAGCTGTTCCGCAGGAGAAAGATGAGGCTTTCTGCTCCCATAAAGATTTACAGCCTCGGAAACCCTGTACAGGGTCGCTGTGAGTCAGAACCGACTCCAAGGCACACAGCAGCAGCAGCACCTGAAAAAGCTTAGATGGTATTAGCCTCTAGCTCTTAGGTTTACTGAGGTTAAATGAGATAGTGTGTGCATATTCCTGGCATAATAAAGCCATCCATTAGAAGCCCAAGGCCATTCAAAAAAAGGCATTTGGTAAAAGTAGAGAATACAAAGATATGCATTGGTTTAACCCTCAGGCCCAAAGTACTTTGTGTGCCTTCTTCCTAGCAGAAACTGCTAAATGTAGCAAATCAGCATATGCAAGTGGAAGTTGTTGTTGTTGTTGTTGTTGTTAAGTGCCATCGAGTCGGGTCCAACCCATAGCGACCCTGTACAGGGTTTCCGAGGATGTAAATCTTTACGGGAGTAGAAAGCCTCATCTTTCTCCCGCGGAGCGGCTGGTAGTTTCGAACCGCTGACCTTAAGGTTCGCAGCCCAATTCGTAACCACTACGCTACCAGAGTTGTTAGCTGCCATCAAATTGGTTAAACTCATATCCATGTGCACAACAGAATGCAACACTGTCTAGTCCTGTGCCAGCTTCTCAATTGTTGTTTGAGTCCATTGTTGCTGCCACTGTGACAATCTATCTCCTTGAGGGTCTTCCTCTTTTATGTTGACCATCAGCACTACTCAGGATAAGTACTGAACCACAAGGTTGGTTGGAACTGCAAAGTCAGGGCTTCAAACTTATCAGCCCCTCCTCAGAAACCTTATGTTGTTGTTGTTAAGTAAGGACTGTCCAGTCAGTTCCAACACATAGCCACCCGATATAGGGTTTCCAATGAGCAGCTGGTGAGCTTGATCTGCCAACCTTGTGGTTCAAACCAACCTTGCGGTCCAGCGCATTAACTCAGTGCCACACCAGGTTGCTCTCAGTCGGAACCAACCTGATGGCACTTAATAACAACAACAACCACTTTACCAAGAATAATGGCTTTCTCCAGGGACAGGTCCTTCCTGATAGCATGTCCAAAGCACAACAGACGAAGTCTCATCGAATTCTCTTCTAAGAGGCATACTGGCTGCACTTCTTTCATGACAGATTTGTTCTTCTGGCAGTTCAGGATACTTCCAATATTTTTCCAACAACGTAATTCAAATACATCAAATTTTCTAAGTCTTCCTTATTCACTGTCCAGCTTTCACATGCATATAAGGTGCTTGAAAATACCATGGCTTGGGCTAGGTGTATCTTAGTCCTCTAAGTGACATCTTTGTTCTTTAACACTTTAAAGAGGTCATTTGTGGCAGATTTGCCTGAAACAATACTGCATTTGATTTCTCGACTGCTGTTTTCATGGGCGATGATTGTGAATCCAAGCAAAATGAAATTTTTGAGAACTTCAATCTTTTCTCTGTTTATCATGGAGTTATGTATTGATCCAGTAGTGAGGATTTTTGTTTTCTTTACATTGAGCTACAATCCATATTGAAGGCTTTGATCTACATCAGTATTTCAAGTCGTCTTCCCTTCCAGCAAACAAAGTTATGTGACCTGCATATGGCAAGTTGCTAATGAGTCTTCTTTCAATCCTGATACCAATTCTTGTTCATATAATACTTTTTCACAACGTTGTCAGTTGAAACCCACCAGCTGCTCCTTGGAAACCAAGTCAAGGGCATGTAGCAATAATAACAACACACAGATTGAATAAGCATGGTGAAAGGATACAACCATGATACACACCTTTCCTGATTTAAAATCATTCAATAGCTTTTTGTTCTGCTCAAACAACTGCCTCTTAGTCTATATACGAGTTCCTCATGAGCACAGTTAAATGTTCAGAGATGCCTATTCTTCGAAATGATATATACAGTTTGTTATGATTCATATAATTGAATGTCTTTGCATAGCCAATGAAACACAAATAAACCAAGAAGCTGGATTATATGAAAAAGCATTTGGCATCAAGTGGCAGATGACACATACTTCTTGACATGAATGAGTGGGCATCTCCATCACTGCAGCAGTTTGCTGGCACACTCCCACTGGTATACTCTCAATTCTTGAAGTCTTGTTTCACACCAAATGGCTTCAGTGCAGTTTGGAATTCTTTCTTTAGTATCATTGGTCCTTTATCATATGCTACCTCTTGAAATGTTGAACATAGACCAATTCTTTTTGGTACAGTGACTGTATTTCTTCCATCTTCTTTTGATGCTTTCTATATCGTTCAATATTTTACCTGCAGAATTCTTCAATGTTACAACTTGAGGCTTGAATTTTTTCTTCAGTTCTTTCTGCATGGTAAATACTGAACATGTTCTTTCCTGTCTGTTTTCCAACTCTGGGTCTTTGCATCTTTCATTATAATACTTGACTTTGTCTTCTTAAGCAGGCCTTTGAAATTTTTGGTTCAGTTCTTTTACGTCATCATTTTTCCAGTCATTTTAGTGTCTCCATCTATGTTCAAGAGCAAGTGTCAGAGACTCTTCTGCATCCGTTTTGGTCTTATCTTTCTTTCCTATCTTTTTGATGACCTTTTGCTTCCTTCATGTATGATATTCTTGATTCCACCTCACAATTCCTTTGGCCTTTGGGCATTATTGTCTAATGCATCAAATCTGTTTTTGAGATGGTCTCAGAATTATGGTGGGATATATTCAAGTTCACATTGTGCTTCTAATAGACTTCCTTTAATTTTCTTGAGTTTCTGCTTGAATTTGCATACAATAAATTGATTGTCTGTTTTACAATCTGCCACTGGATTTGTTTAGGCTTATGCTATTGAGCTTCGCCAATGTTCTTTCCACAGATGTAGTAGATTTGATTCCTGTGTATTCTCACTGGTGAGGTTCACATGTATAATCACTGCTAATGTTGTTGAAGAAAGCTATTTGCAATGAAGAATTCATTGATTTTGCAAAATTCTGTGATGTGATCTTCAGTATCATTTCTGTCACCAAGGCCATGCTTTTCAACTACTGATACCTCTTTATGTCCATTTTACACATTTCAATTACCAGTAATCATCAATGATTCATGATTGCAAGTTTGATCAATTTCAGACTGAAGAAATTGGTAGAATTTTTCAGTTTCATTATCATTGGATTTAGTGGTTGGTGAGAAAATTTGAGTAACAGTGGCATTAACCAGTCTTCTTTTGGGGCATCTGGATATTATCGTATCACAGATGACATTGTACTTCAGGGCAGATGTTTTTAACAATGAAGTGAGATGTTACTTGACTTCAATTTGTCATTCCTGGTATAGTAAACCATATAATTATCATATTAAGAATGGCTAAGATCGGTCCATTTCAGCTCACTAATGCCTACGATGTCAATCTTGATAAATTTAATTTCATTCTGGACAACTTCTAATTTTCCTAGATTCAGACTTAGTGCATTCCACATTCTGGTTATTAATGGATGTTTGCAGCTGTTTTTTTTTTTTTTTTTTTTCTTATTTTAAGTTGTGCCTCATCAATAAATGAAGGTACTGAAAGCTCAAGCCACATCGTTAAGGTCAACTATACTTTGAGGAGGCAGCTCTTCCTCAATGGTATTTTGAGTGCCTTCCAAACTGAGGAGTTCGTCTTCTGCCACTAGATCAGGCAACGTGCTGCTGCTATCCATAAGGTTTTCAGTGGCCAACTCTTCAGAAGTGGTCTGTGTTTCTTTCTAGTCTGGTTTAGTCTGGAAGCTCATCTGTAACCTGTCCACCATGGTGCCTTTGCTAATATTTAAAATACCTATGCTATAGTGTCTCTGGTAGCGTAGTGGTTACGAATCCGGCTGCGAACCGGAAGGTCAGCAGTTCGAAACTACCAGCCGCTCCGCGGGAGAAAGATGAGGCGATCTGCTCCCATAAAGATTTACAGCCTCGGAAACCCTATTCAGGGTCGCTATGGGTCGAAACCGACTCGACGGCACATAACAACAACAACAACAACATAGTGTCAGCATCACAGCAACCACTACTGTATGACAAACTAACAGACAAGTTGTGGGAGTGGATGTTAGAGGAACCCAAATTAGAGCAGAAAAAAACGTAGTGCCCATTTTGAATTCTGAGTCCCCTAATGTGGTGCTATGGGATAATGCACACACTGCAAGGTCGGTTTGAATCTCAAGGTCGCTGGTTCAAATTCACCAGCCACTCTTTAAACACCGTATACAGGATCAATATGAGTCAGAACTGACTCTACAGCACTTAACAATAACAAAACATATTTCCATACTATTTCTAACTTGAGGTGCTGTCAACAAAATGACAAACTGACAACACAATGCATAACTTGCCAATGTAAACCTGAATGAATTGCTAAATAGATGATGCAATTTCTATTACTTATATTAGGTCAATTTGCTATGACAGTTAAAAACTGTGGGTTTTGCAGTCAATGTTTTTGCTCAAAGTAAGGGATAAAGGATATGGCCTGCATTCTTTTTGAGGACTCGTACCTTTCTGGGTTGATGGACATGTTCTGTCTTGGAAGCTTTTCTTCGGGTTGGTGACAGGATCACCCAAAGTTGAATACAAGGGTGATCCTGGCAGATGCTGTCATCCCTCCCTAAAGTGCCCTCTCCTTGATGTTATCCATACTGACCCTGTATAGGGTTTCCAAGAGTCGCTGACAACCTTCCAGTTGTTGTTGGCCTTGGAGATGGTTCTGACTCATAACGACCCAGTATAGGGTTTCTGAGGAGCAGTTGGTGAGTTTGAACCACCAACTTTGTCGTTAGTAGTCCAGTACTTATTCTACAGCACCACCCTAGGACTCCACAGTGCCACACCAGCACTCTGACCTTTCGGTAGTTGTTAAATGCTGTCAGTTGATTCCGATCCATGGTGACGCTGTACAGGATTTCTGAGGAGTATCTGCTAGATTTTAACTGCCGAACTTGTGGTTTGCAGTCCAGTGCTTATCCTACAGTGCCACAGATAAAAATATCACAGCCAGAACCAGGTCAGAGTGCCGATTGGTGGGTCTGGAGTTGTACTGGGGGAAACCTTGGAGTTATCAGATCTTAGAATACTCCCTACTCACCTGGTGACTTTGTACCTGGAGTTCAGGCTTTCCACACTATCTGCTTAATCAATTCTGCCATCTAGTGGGCACATCCCACCCTACTATTCTTCCTTTCAGACTTTCCCTTTCTGATATAATTGATGGGCAGGTAAGATTTAGGCTCAAAGCCTGGCGTGCCAGTTGGTTGTGGGTGAGAAATAAGGGGAGGAAAACTGTAACCCTCCCATAAGAAAAATAATCATTGAAAGAAAAAAAAGGAGAGCTTCCTAGGGCCATACCTCCAGAAAACCAAGCAGGTAGGAGTCATGCGGGGCTGTGTGGCTTCAGATCAACAGAGACAGCAGCAGGCACCGAGACCACCTGTTAAGCAAAAATCCAAAAATCTTCAAAGACCTTCCAATTCCAAAAACCTATGATGAAAATCCCCCTGGGTTTCAACAATCTTTGAAGGCAACCCTTTTTAGCCTGCCCCCTCCTTTCTCTGAGAGCTCAGTGTGCTTCCCTCAGGGTTCCAAGCTGAATTTTTTTGAAGAAAAAAAAAAAGGTTATTTGTACACCTCCAGACATACAGGGAGGATACACGATTACTTCGAGCTCAAAACTCTGTCTTCTACTACAACTTTCCAATCTTATTTCCACAAACTCTGATATTAATCAATTACAATGTACTTCAATTATCCAATTAAAATGGTGCACTAATAAAAAGATCATCTTACAGGTGAGATTGTCACAATCTTCACATAGCCGGCAGGTATTGAGGTCTGTGGGATGTAATATTGAGTTAGGAAAACAATTCTTTGCATGATGACTGAACACTCTTCCAAAAATAAATGATGGAAGACTTATTCAAAGGTGAAAATTAAATATTGTTGCAATTCCACTTTCTGAATTGTCTGCAGCATTTCAAATAAACCCAGGAATCAGGGAGTGGTATCCTTCTTTGTGTTACTACTGACCTTACAGAAACTCTTGAAGAATCACTGTGCTGAAAACTGCAAAAACAAAGATCTTCATGAGATTTTTCATGTTATAAAAATAAACAACAGTGTTGGGTAGGACATTCTGCAAACTTTGAAGAAATGTGAATTAGAAAACAACACTGCAGAAAATTAAATCACCTCATGATTTAAATATTTTTCACATG
>NW_006408523.1:40553555-40555215 GCF_000296735.1 Chrysochloris asiatica
CTTGAATCTTTTCTTCAGTTTCCCCAGCTTTTGGTTTTCTGATTCCAGATCTTTGCACATTTTGTTATAATATTTGGCTTTATCTTCTCGAGCTAATCTTTGAAATTTTCTGTTCCGCTCTTGTACCTCCTCATCTTCCATTTGCTTTAGCATTTCTACACTTGAGAACAAGTTTCAGTGTCTCTTCCGACATCCATTTTGAAGGTTTCCTTCTTTGTTGTCTTCTTAATGACTTTTTGCTTTCTTAGAAAGATTCAAATTGTTTAATAGTCAAATAATTAGATTTGTGAACATAGTTTTTTATATTTTCATTTTATAAAGATTTTTTATAAGATTTGGTTTTATTTTGTTAGAGTGCTTTGTTACATCATTATTATGTTTTGTATTTTATGGCCCTAGGTATTTTAAACATGCTAACTTTGGTTGGCACTGTAGGATAAGCACTGGATTGCCAATCAAAATGTTGGAGTTTCAAAGTCGTCAGTAACTCCTCAGAAACCTTTTACAGGTCACAATAATTTGGAAATAACTCAAAGGCACTTAACAGCAACAAATACCTTTGGGTTGGGGTCCTGGTGTGTTGCTGTAGGATAACCAATGGCTGTTAACCATCAACTGCTTCTTGAGAACCCTTGGAAAAGAGATTTCAGGATAATATTTTACAAAGATTGCAGGGTAACATAGCATAGCTATGAGTCACAACTGACATGTTGAAACTTAACAACAACCACATTTGGAGTGCTCACTCCTTGAGGATGTTCTTGTTTGTGTTTCTGCGACTAGATCTTGTGACTATCACTCCCTTACATAGTGTGCCATTTTTATTGTTAGCTCATTTTTAGTTGCTATTTTCTTGTGGTTGCTGTTGTTTTTGTGGTGTTGTTGGTTTGTTTTCCCCTCTGTGGAGGTCTTGTGCACTCTACATATTTGATTGCCAATATCCCATGAACCAAAGTCCCAATTCGCCTGCTTGCCACTCTGTGTATGATTATCCTTGACTTTAGAAGTAGGGATCTTCCTCTATTTCTAAGTCATCTTTATGTTTTTATTAAAACAAAACTGCTATATTTATGCAGAAGTTCCAAAGTTTTAGTGGAAAAGTGGCACCAATTAAGTCAATCAGTCATATTGCTGGAACTCATCTTTTCCTATTTATAAGCTGTTTCATGTTGTTGAAATAGATTTTGATCTCCATTTTCACACCAAATCATTTCTCAAGTTAGAAGAAAAATTAAGTCTTGTCATTCAGTTCCTTAGACATTTCCAGAGTTAGAATTTAAGTCCAGCCCCATCTATCCTTGCATTGCCGTCTGTTTGTAGTGTGTTTTATATTGTAGTGTTGTAAGGCTTCTTATTAGTATTTATTACGAAAACATTGGTGAGAAAGTACACCAAACATACAAATAACAGATTTAACATGCATGTACAGCAAGACATTTATAGGACAGTACATTCACCATCCAATGTTTTAGAGCTGGAAACCACTGTAGAAGTCATCTTGTTGTTAAGTGCCGTCAAGTTGGTTCTAACTCACAGTGACCCTGTACAGGGTTTACAAAAAGTAGCTGGTGGGTTTGAACTGCTCTTAGGGTTCAAACCAACCTTTAAGTCCAGTGCTTTATCCTACAGCACACATCAGGACTTGTTGTTGTTGTTGTTA
>NW_006408523.1:40555890-40583639 GCF_000296735.1 Chrysochloris asiatica
CTGTGCTCTTTGATCTTCATCAGCAAATATTTTAAGTCTTCTTCACTTTCAGCAAGCAAGGTTGTATCATCTGCATATCACAGGTTGTTAATGAGTCTTCCTCCAATCGTGATACCACGTTTTTCTTCATAAAATCCAGCTTCTTGGATTATTTTCTTAGCATCTTAGCATACAGGTTGAATAAGCCATCTAATTCTAACTAATTCTTATAAATGAGGAAACTGAAACCGTCGAAGCTCAAAAATGATGATGAAGGTCTTTGCTACATCTCTACCAAAATGGTGTTGAGACACCAATCTACTCATCAACATCAACCAAATATTCTGATGCTAAAATAGATGTCCTGATATCCTTTCAGTGAACACATTAATAATTCTAAAAGTGATCATCCAAGGAGGTAGACTTCTTTTTTTGGCTTTAATCTAATATTTTAGGGTTTATTTATGTTACAGTTCAAAAAATTTATAATTTATACAATTTCATTTGTGAATTTTGTGCAGTGTGCCGTGGAGTCAGTTCTGACTCACAGTGACCCTGTACAGGGTTTCTGATGTTTTAAATATTTACAGGAGCAGAAAACCTCATCTTTCTCCTGCAGAATAGCGGGTAGTTTTGAACTGTTGACCTTGAGGTTATCAGCCCATCTCATAACCACTATGTAACTAAAATTCTTTAAACTAATACAAACCCTTTTGCATCAACATTTGTAAATGTTTTATTAACATTTATTATATTAAAAGCTCTATTATCATACGAATAACATCGTTTGTCTTCTTTCATTGTATGCTTACTTTTACGGTTTTTAAATTTATTTTTGTTGTTGTTGTAATATGGATTTATGAGGCAAGAAAATCAGAATGTATGATTGTGGCTTAACAAGACAGACCTGTAAGTGTGATTAGAGCGGTAACTTTAACCCTGAGGGAAATCACAGATCTCAGTTAGAAACATGTCTGACGTTCACAAAGATTTCAGGATAATATTTTTATCTTTTTCACATGTGTTTTGATCCTTTTTTTTTTTCCCTGAGAACTTGGAGATGATTTATTTGGCACTTTTTAATCGCTATTTTTTTCTCTGTGGACAAAACTAATAACTCTATACACATTTACCTAATGTGTCAGAAATACAGATGTAATGTTAGCAACAAGGTTTAAATAGATTGATTCTTAATTCTGAACATCTGAAAAGAATACATAAGCCATGATTTTCCCAAGGGCCAATGCTAATGCCGGGCTAGGATGAGAATCTAAAATTCATTTGGTATTTAGATTAGGGCAGATATTAGTTCCCTCCAAAACACATAACCCCCTGGCAGGCATTTTGAATTTGCACTCATTCAAGAGGTGACATTTAGGATGTGGTCTTTACAAAATCTGGCACAAACATTCTATAGCTAATGTATGAAAAAGCAAGTTGATATTAAAATGCTACAGGAGGTCTGGCTCTCCTAGCTTGGTTTTAGGAAGTAGTACGTGCCAGATGTTTCAGAGAAAGGCACAGAATCCACATTATGTGTTTAGTTGTACTGTATTACATCACAGGAATGGTGTCGTTTTGTTTGTTTTGTTTTCTTCCCTGACCTCAGCTGGTGATAATAATATGCCCCAGAGCATGGAAGAAGCACACACCCTGAGATGGGGCAGTTCCCTGGTGCATTTTTTTCGTGGAGGACAGAGAAGAGTTTTAGCTCTAAAAAATCTCCACATAAAAGAGTGTTAGCAAACACTGTTGATATACAAAATCCAATGCTAAACTAACTAGATAGAACCACTACTGTGGGAATTGGATTAAAGAGAAAAGAGCCTCGCTGTAAAGCCTCCACAATTGATGATTGCAGACCTGGTTACCGGACAAGTTACATTTAAGAGGGGATAGCACTGGGATCCCCTGAAGCTCCATACAATAAGGAGGTCCTTGCCTCCTTAAATCATGTCACAGAATTGCTCTGGTCCCCAGAGGCTACTTTTCTCTCATTGTGTTGGGCGCTGGTCATGCAAAGGAAGAAGGGGACAAGTGAAAAATGTTCACTGAAGAGGAACAGTCATATTGTTTCCTTCAGAATGTAAATCCACCATTGACCAATTAAAAACATAAACATAGATCCTTCTAGAAACGCAGTACTTCTGCATCAGGCACGGTATTTATTATAAAATCATTATGCGTAAAATATTATATATTTGGAATCGAATGGAATGGAAAATAAAGTTCGGAGTTACTCTCTTAATTATTTTGTTCCTGTTAAAACCCATACTCCAGGCTGTCATTTACTGACCCGGTGTGGCGCTGTAGGATAAGCACTGAACTTCTTACTGAAAAGTCAGAGGTTCAAATCTCCAGTTGCTCTTTGGAAACCCTGTGGGCCAATATTAGTTGGAACCAACTCCACTTAACAACAACAACAACAACATAACCATAGGTAGTAATTGACTTGTCTGCCCTTAACACACTATTATTTACAGAATAAATTATATGGCACTGTGGGTTAATGAGCCAGACTGCAAAGCCGTTTGAACTGCAAGGTCAGCGGTTCAAGCTCACCAACTGCTTCTCAGAAACCCTATACAGGGTCGCTACGGGTCGGAATCGACTCGACAGTACTTAACAACAACAACAACAACAACAACGTATGGACTGCAGGAGTCCTGATGTGGCGCTGTGGGTTAATGCGCTAAACTGCAAGGTCAGTTTGAACGATGAGGTCGGTGATTCAAGCTCACCAGCAGCTCCTCAGAAATCCTATACAGGATTGCTATGAGTTGGAATCGACTCAACAGCACTTAACAACAACATATGGACTGCTAACCACAAGGTTAGAGGTTCAAACCCACCAACCACTTCTCAGAAACCCTATACAGGGTCACTATGAGTCAGAACTGATTCAATGTCACTTAACAACAAAGAGACTGAAATTTTATATAAGATAGCACTTGCCTCCAAATGATGATAAAAATAATTTTCAAAATAGGTATGTTAAACTGAATATATGCTTTAGAAAAAAGTATTCCTATATGTTAAGTTCTCCTCACATATAATCACAATAAATAACCACCTCTTGGGGACTCAAAAGGATTGTCCTTACAAATAGGTAATGATAGATGGAGTATGTGTTACTTTTTATTTTGAGATTAGAGAGAATGTCACAGTGATTAAATGATTTTTTAAGTATTTTTTCTCTTACATAATAGTTTGGCCTAAAATATTTACCAAAGGTTAGCTGTGCCATCACATAGAAAATGGACTCAGCGGGGTAGGTAGAAGTCCTGTTTGTCTTACTGAGAGACATTTCTCGTCATCATGTGCTCTGCAGCCGCTCTTATATAGTCTTCCATTTCTCATACTCTGAATTCTGACTCATGTTCTTTTATCAGAAGTTTTAGCTTGAATACATATTTTATTTAGAATACTTTTAAATTACAATCTGTAATATGTATGTATGTATATTTTAAACTATTGTCATTTTGAAAAGTGGCTTTTTGTTTTTTGAATAAAAACTATAGTTTTATGTCATACTGCCATCTAGTGGTATCCATGCTGTGTGATCTGTCCCATACGCAATTAAATATCCTATTTAACTAACAATCCGGTTATTATTTAAAACACAATTCTCAGATTTTAGGAAAAAAAATTATATAATGCAAAGGATGAACACTCAATCAAGCCATTTCAGTTAGCGCTTGTACTCTGACTGTTGGAGTCCTGGTGTGGCGCTGTAGGATAAGCACTGTGCTGAATACTAACCTCAAGATTGGCAGTTCAAAACCACCAACCACCACAGTACTCGACAACAACAACTCTGATAATTTCTCTCTGAAACTTAGGCAAAGGCTCTAGATAATTGTCAACTCACTTCTTCAATTCACAAATAGCGTGCAAATGATCTACTGAATTCTGTACCTTTCCTGGGGTTTTACACTAGGGCTGGCCATGACCCATAGACTCTTTCTCTGAAAGGTCAGGTCTGTATTTCTTTCAATGCTCTATCAGAGTCCTGTGAGCCGACCATGGGAAGCACTAATGTTCATGACCAAGAGTGGAAGAGCATTCTACACTACTCTGCGTCTGGTCTAAGAGTTGTTACTGTCATGCTGTGCTCTATTGGCTGATGTATTTACTTCTCCGATCTTCAATGATCTTACCTCTTAATCTAAAGGGTAGAGTAGCTGACTTTTATGTTTCTTTATAGATTCAACAATATGTCATTTTCAGTGAACACTGGGGATGGTTACACAACATGGTCAATCTCACTGAATTGAACATGTAAAAAATATATTAAAAAGTAAGTCATTTACTGGAATGTCAAACTAAAATGCATGCAGAATCATAGTTTAATTTGGTATCACAGGCCAAAGTCTTTACAATCAAAGCTTTGTTCCCAAAGTCATTTGATACACTTAGTGGTAATTCATCAGCCAAATGAATTTTACCTAGCCATTGGCACTATTATCTCTATGTTTATAAGATTATCTGAAAAATGGCAATCACAAAATGATTTTTAAACCAAGAAATAAGATCATGTATAAAGAGCAAGTATTCAGGATTATGTATTTCCTGTATATATGTGTGGAGTCCCCAGGTGGTACAAATGGTTAACACATTAAATTGCTGACTGACAGATTAAAGGTTCAAGTTTGCCCAAATACATAGCAGAAGAAAGACCTGGAGATCTATTTCAAAAAAATCAGCCACTGAAAGGACCTGTGGAGCACAGTTCGGACCTGACATACGTGAGGTCACTATGGGTCGACATTGACTTGATAGCAACATTTGTTTGTTTTGATGTTTGTGCATGTTGTGTTTACACATGTTGTTGTTAAGTGCCGTCAAGTCACTTCTGACTCATAGTAACCTTGTATAGGGTTTCCCAGGAATGGCTAGTGAGTTTGAAGCACTGGCCTTATGCTCAAACTGACCTTTTGGTCCAGTGATTTATCCCACAGTGCCACAGCAGGATTTTGTTTACATCAATAGGCATGGGGAAACTAAAAAGTATGCAAATTATTTATATATATATTTTTAGGTCTAGTAAAGTTTTACTGTAAGTTGCAATCTCTATAAAATTACCGGGAGATGATAAAAAGAATAGTATGTAGTCAAAAACAAGAATACAGTAAAAAAAAAAAAAAAACCCAGAAACTCATTAAATGTGACCAAGAATTTCCAGTTCACGAAGACTAGCTGAGCCTGGAACAACACCTACCTGAACTCCTAATTGAGAAGATTCCTTAGAAAAACAAACCTAATACTTTTGAGGATCATAATTTTTATTTTCATATAATTTCAATGAATCCCTCTTTCTCCTGAGAAGGCAATCAGAAAGAAATGTGTTGTGTAGCTAGGAACATTTTCACCCAAAGAGAATCCAGGAAATGTCATTAAAAAGCAGTGCCTAGTGATTCTAAAGATAAGGGAATATAGCTGGGAAAGTTTGAGTTCAAGATTATGAACAAGTTCCCACACTCTCATGCTCATTTTCTGTCTTTTTCCCTACCCCTCCCTTCCCGTGTTTTTCCTTCCTTCACTTCTCCCTCCCTCTTTCCTTCCTTCCTTCTCATTTTCTTTCCTTTGCTTTATCTTTTGGTAATTTTCAGTTATGGCAAGCAGTTTTAAAGGAAAATATGAATAAGCAAGGCTCGTTCATTTTGATCAATTCTGGTCAGAATCAGCTGAGAGCGAGGAAGCTAAGGATCAACAGAGAAGAAACAATCAATAATTCCACAGTCATGTAAACATCATAAACTCTCATGTGTTTATAGTGAAATAAAAATGTTTACTGCCTGTCTGGATGTATTTCCCAGAAAAAGAGAAAAGCAAAGGCTAACTTAGAGTGCTAG
The DNA here is from genome assembly GCF_000296735.1 of Chrysochloris asiatica. NCBI lineage: Eukaryota > Metazoa > Chordata > Mammalia > Afrosoricida > Chrysochloridae > Chrysochloris > Chrysochloris asiatica. Next base: position 40,561,725 of record NW_006408523.1, read on the forward strand.
AAATGCTATTTGATACTACAGAGAAAAAATTCAATATCTTTTACAAACACACAAGTAGTAAAATAACTTGAATAAGTTCTGATGGGAGAATAGGAAGCAAGAGGTAAGAGGCAGGAGCTAGACCCATTAAGATTTAGCTTATAAACCAGAGCTCAGCCTGCACATCAAAGGGAAAAAGAGTCCCAGAATGGGAAAATGAAGGTCGTTCCGAATCTGGCCACCATTAAAAGCATTATTTTGCATTCTTTGGGTGTTTCTATGTCCTATTGTGCTTTTCTGACCTAGATTAGTCTAGTTACTCAGAACACAGCAGTATAGCTTTGCAGTAATGTTGCCCTATGGCTTAATTTCCCAATTAAACTTAAACAAATTTCTCAAATACTCATAAAACCCTTGGTGGCAAGATCAGTGCACCTGAATATTTAATTATTTGAATGTCAGTCTGAGACATAGATAATTGGCAGCTAATAGAAAATGTCAAGACCCCAAAAACAAAAGATTCCTCTATGGTTAATCAGGAACTATGTAAATATATTTACTAAAATAATCGCTTCATTTTTATCTTAAGGAAGTAGAAAGATACTAGAAAACTATTTGAAAATAATAATCAAGAAAGAAGAAAAAGAATCACTGAATTACAATTACATTCTGATCATGAACTTTGGCTGCATGCAACTAATATTCAGAAACTATCTGTATATGTCTCTAGACTATGATCTTCTAACATAAAATATCAAGATTAGACTGACAAATTATTCTTCTCTTCTTTGGCTATAATGTTTTTACATAGATAAATATAAAACTAAGTAAAATAAGCATAGATATCAGACAATATTTAACAAATTAAAATTAATCTAGTGACCTTCATAGATCAACTTAATTATATACTAGTGAAGCGGCTGGAGAATTGGTTGGAATATGATAAACCAGAGGTGGTGATAAAGGAATTACTGAGCTCAGGAGAGGTCCCCAGTGGGAAGCCCAGGGAATTAGTCTTGGGTTCTGTCTTACTTTACATCTTAATTACTGATTTCAAAGAAAGGCTAAACTGCACATTAACTAATTTGCAGATGGCACTAAACTGGCAAACACTGGGAACTGCAGATTAAAAATCCAAAGGGAGTTAAGAGGTTAGAAATAGGAATTAGTGAAATCAAATGCTTTAACTAATAATAATACTGGTGACGGCAATAAAGCAAAAACTCTGGATAGAATAGTTGGCGGAAGCACCATATAGCAAGATGTTCAAAAGAAGTTCTTTTTCAAGACATGGAGTCAAGGAGCTTAATGAGCAGAATCATACTTGAAAGAAAGCAACCACTGAACCAGATGCCCTGAGAGGATGGAAATTAGGGATTCTAAAATAGCTACAAGTATCTTTCTTTAGTCAAAATCAGCTTGGCCCAATCATGTCTCTTCATGAGGCTGAGAAACTCAAGCCGCAGCCTGTGGTATTCAATGATGGTAGTATTTGTGGTTGTGATGTGCCGTGGAGTCGTTTCCCACTTACAGCGACCCTGTACAGGGTTTCCGAGGCTGTCAATCTTTACGGGAGCAGAAAGCCTCATCTTTCTCTGGCGGAACCGCTGGTAGTTTCCAACTGCTGAGATTAGCAGCCCGATCAGGTAATATAGTGGTTATGAATTAGGCTGCTAACCTCAAGATCAGCAGTTCGAAACTACCAGATGAGACTTTCTGCTCCGGTAAAGATTGACAGCCTCGGAAACCCTGTACAGGGTGGCTCTAAGTTGGAACCGACTCCATGCCTCATAAAAAACCAATCTGATGAGCAAAGAACCCTGGTGGTATAATGGTTAAGCGCTAAACTTCTAATTGAAAGGTTGGTGGTTCAAATTCACCTAGTGACTCTATGGGAGTAAACACTGGTGATCGGCTCTCATAGAGATTAAAGTCTTGGGCAATTCTACACTGTCCTATAGCGCCATTGTAAATTGGAGTAGACTCCACAGCATCCAGTAACAATAATAGTTTGGGGAGGTAGCAAACATCAATATTCCTGTTAGTAGCAAGAGATTCCTGAAACAGCTAAACTATGTAGAAATCAGAGACAAGGCATTCTTTTCTTAAATGCCAATTAGGGGTTAGAGGTGAGATAGATCAAAACTACATAAGAAATGTACCCACAACAGTTGAGTGAACAAGATGAAGGCTGGGAAAATTGTTGCCAATGAAAAAATATTTCCAAAAAGAGTCTGGAAATCAGAGAGGATAAAAGTGAGTTGTGGGCAATGCCAGCGTAGAATATGCCCCTTAGATGTGAGGAAAACAGTCTAATAAAAAGTCCAAGGGACTCTGAGTTCAGAATTAGCTCTATTGCTGGAAAAGGAAATGAAATAGAAAGAGGCGATTCAATAAAAGATCTCTTACAGAAATCTTGGCCCAATCAGTGTGCCATCTCACTGCCCCACCCCAGCATGGAGCCCCCGACAGTTGGCATCCTCTCCACACAAAGCAATGCAAGGCCATTGTCTAAAGAAACGGAACCCAAGTGCAAGGGGAAAGCCAGAGCTTCCATATGACTCTTCCCCAACCACTGAAAGCCCTTCTCATTCTGGAATTTCAAGGGTTGGAGGCCTCCTAAAAGACCAGAACAACTGGTTTTTATCCTCTTCCTGTAAAGTAAAGCTTCTTAGTGCTCTACCAGTGCAGGTTTCGTCAGGTAAAAAAGAAAGAAACAAACACTGTGTCCACCATGTCCTCTCACAGCAAGGAATGGTGGAAGTATATGGATATGTCTAGAGTTTAGCAGGAACCACAACCACCCACTTGGCATGTTTAGTCCTACATAGAGTTCCCAATCATAATTTCTTCTCAGGGAGAGATTTATTTTGGAAACACTGTGGGGAAAAATACCCTTTCTTTATGTCACCTCTGAGTGGATAATCAAGGATCAGCAAGTATATGAGGAAAACAATAGCAAGATAGAAATGTATCACCAAAATACAGACCCTGGGGAAGATAAAGATATTTAGAAGGATTCTAATTTTTTTTTTTTTTTACAGATCTGGACATATTAATGGATATGATGACCAATAGGATTTAGAAAGAAGAGCAATTAAAAACCTAAAAAAAACAAAAAACAAAAACAAAAAACAAAAAAAAACAAATCTCCCTGGACATGAAATTCATTGTCTAGATTAAAAAGAAAATTAAAAGTGACATAAACTTAAAAATTGATGAGGTGTTTAAAGTTAAAATCAATGAAGAAGAAACAGAGTGGATCATCCATTCTGAGGTAACATTGAATAATACCTCTGATCAGAACAATAAAATATGAGCTATTGGTCCTTAAATCTGATCATGAATGTATTGTCAGAATGTGAAAGACTTGGTTAAAGTTACTGGAAAGACTGTAAATGTTAATAATCTTTGCAACATTAAAATAAGAATGGAGCCAAAAGGTGCACTTGAGAGACAGAGGATGTGTGGAGAGAAGATGTGAAGCTAAACTCTCATGTTACAAAGAAAGAGACAAGAAGTCTTGTCAGAAGTTGATGGGGAAAAAAGGAAGGGAAAGAATATTATTTGACGTCCCAAAAGTAGTAAAGAATTAATATAATAATATAAATATCAGACTGTGGGAAGGGAGTAAGCCAGTTCTGTCAAGTTGATTTTGGCTCATATTAGAACTATCCTCTGGATAGACTTGAACCTCCAATTATTTGGTTAGCAACAGACCATGTTAACTGTTTGCACCAACCAAATATTTTCTAGATTTGATTAACCAAGAACTAGAAGTATAGATAAGGAGCTCTGGTAGCATAGTGTACGAATCGGGCTGTGAACCTCAAGGTCAGCAGTTCGAAACTACCAGCTGCTCCGCAAGAGAAAGATGAGGCTTTCTGCTCCCGTAAAGACTTACAGCCTCAGAAACCCTGTTCAGGGTTGCTATGGGTTGGAAGCGACTCAATGGCACTTAACAACAACAACAGAGGTATAGATGTATCCTGAAGAGTTATGGAGGGAAACATCATAACAAAACAAAACAAGGTGATGGCTAAAAGAACTACTTACTTCTGGAAAGTAGGATGGGGAGGAGATGGCAGGATTGAGAGCCAATCGTTGCTGTACTTTGTATAATTCATGTGCAAGTATTTTACTAATAAACATGATGTACAAAGTATGTCATACATTGTACTGAATTTGTTTACTGAATTTGTTTTAAAGAGCATGAGAAGCAAATAACAGAATAGAGTAACATGTAAATTTTTAGTAAGCCTCACTTTTCAAATAGGTGACAGATAGGTGAATACTGCTTTTCTTATTATTCAGATAACATTAGAGAATTCATACCTTCAGATATCGTGGAAAGATCACCACAGATAAAACGTAAGTAATGTGTAGATGTGTGTATGTGTGTTAATAATTCCACTGTGTGGTCTCTAAGTTATTTGATGGGTAGCTCCATAGTCTACAAGCATTGGTGGTGGTGGTGATGTGCCGTGGAACTGGTTCTGACCCATAGCGACCCTGTACAGGGTTTCCGAGGCTGTACATCTTTATGGGAGCAGAACACCTCATCTTTCTCCTGCAGAACAGCTGGTAGTTTTGAACTGCTGACCTTGAGATTAGCAGCCCGACTTGTAACCACTATGCTACCAGAGCTCCTTTCTACAAACATGAGAAATATCTTTTTATCTAAGACAAATACAAATTTACTAATAGAGATTTTCATAGTTTGGTATCAATTGCACTGACCTGCCTCATGTCACGATGTTTAATAATACATGAGTTCCCTGTTTCAGCCAAACCAGAATATTTGAAGAAAGTCATGTGCACAGTCATGTATCTATGCTTCTCTACTCACCCTGTCCCACTCTCTCATTCCATACAAATCCAAAGCAATCTTCAAGATCATGTTCAAGCTTCATCTTCTTTGGGCAGCCTTGCCTGACCATTCCATTCCGTAGGCTGGGAATCTGTCCTGCAATCCTACCTTTTTCCTTTTGCATTAATTCTTCTCCACCTTTCCTTTCCAATCTCCCATCTTCTTTCTTTATGATGAGCATTACTGATAATGTAATGTGTGAAATCTGACTTAGCAATTTAGGTTAAGTGCCGTAGAGTCAGTTCAGACTCATAACGACTCCATGCACTCATTAGTATGTCCAATAAATTTTATTATATTAAGTTTAGAATTCCTATTTCTGATATTTTTTGTAATCAGAGCTGAAAAGCATCTTGGTTTGCTGATGTTGGTAATATTTTTAAATGAATTTTCATTTAGCCAGGAGTCTCTCCCTTGTATTGCCAGGGTAAACATAATGAAGCTGCCATTTTTACTCGCTGCCAGCAGGGGGAGCTGTAAGAACTCTGAAACTGTCCCACTAAGATGCCAAGCTAAAAAGGGAATGGAGAAAGTTAGAGATTTCATCACTTCCCTAAAACCATCAGGTTTCTTGAAGAGGAACAGTAATTACTTTAGGATGCTTATGAAAATCACACCCATTAGTATATTAGAATCCATTGCCATTGAATCTATTCGGACTCCTAGTGACCCTATAGCACAGAGAATTGCTCCTTAATGTTTCTGAGAGAGGAAATTGTTACTGGACTAGACAGCCCATCTTTCTCCCATAGATCTGCTCATGGGTTTGAACCACTGATCTTGTAGCTAGCAGACTAATGCATAACTCACTATGCCACCAGGGATTCTTTTAGTATAATAAAGGGTATTTTAATTGGGGGAGGGCAGGGTTAGGGGTTCATGCAAAGATACCTCTCAGATTTTTCTCTGGTTTTATTTTCTTTTTCCTAAATAAAATTGGTGACCATAGTCTGACTCACTTATTTTCAATGATCTTCTCTATAGTTCTGAGAGAGAAATATAGAAACACGTCATGCTTACAGAAACCCACGAATTATCTGAGCCCTCAAGGGAGCACGAGTTTTTCCCTTGAATCTTCTGCTCGTCAAATGTCCTTCTGGTTCCCAGCGGTGACATCTGTGTCTTATATGATTATGCAACTGCTGTCCAGTGGATCATTCAAAGCCCATTCCATCTTTAGACCTGTGGTCCAGAGTTGGACTTTTAATAGGGTGAACACTTTATCCTTCAAGGTAAACTTCCTGTTCCTTAACACGGAGATTTAATGGAAGGGATTTTGTGTTTCTCTTTGCCTCATAAGAAAAGCTATCTTAATTAGATGGAAAGCTTCTTTTTCCCTGTTAGTTAAATTAGGAAGGATGAATGATGTGAAGAAAATATAGAACAGGAGTAGAGGAGAGAAATAAATAAAATGTATTTTAAAATAAAGAAGTATTCAGTTGTGTTCGAGCTTTTCATGTTACTTTTTTCCTATTTGTTACTTTGCACAATCAATCCAAATACTGATTCAGAACAATTACAACCAGGAAACCTTCATTTTTCTTTTATTTCTCATGTGGTATTGTACTTATTTATGCTTTAGCTTCTGGCCTCTTTCCACAAACTCCGCCCCCCACCCCCCACCCCTCAGTCCAAATATTGGAGTCCTGGTATGGCACTGAAGGATAAGCACTAGACTGCTAAACACAAGGTTGATGATTCAAATCCACCAGCCGCTCCTTTAAAATGCTATACAGGGTCGTTATGAGTTGGAACCTACTCCATGTCACTTGACAACAATAACGCTCCAAATACTAGGAGCATGGTGGCTCTTAGGATAAGCACTAGACTTTGAATCACAACGTTCATAACTAGAGTCCACAAGCCACTCCACAGGAGAAAGATGAAGCTTTCTGCTCCTGTGAAGATTTATAGCCTCAGAAACCCTATGCTGGGTTGCTATGTGTTACAACTGACTCCACAGCACTTAATAACTAAAACGATCCAAATACTTTTCTATCTCATTTTTGTCTATATGCTGTTGTTGGTAACTGGCATGGAGTCGGTTCCAACTCATAGTGATTCTGTATAGGGTTACCAAGGAGTGGTTGGTGGGTTTGAACTATCTACCTTGTGATTAGCAGTCTAGTGCTTTTTAGATAGTGCTACAACAGGAGTCCTTTACCTATATACGGTAGATTATCTATCTGATCTGGAATATTTTCCATTGTTTCACTTGAATATTTTCAGCAGATTGTTAGATGCCATAGAGTCGGTACCGACTCATAGCTACCTTATGCACAGCAGAACGAAACACTGCCCGGTCCTGGGCCAACCTCACGATTGTTGCCACGCTTGAGCCCATTGACACTCCCACTTTACCAATCCATCTTGCTGGGGGTCTTCCTCTTTTTCTCTGACCCTCCACCTTACCAAACATGATATCCTTCTCCAGCAACTGGTCCCTCCTGACAATATGTCTGAAGAATGAGAGACAAACCTTGGAGGCCAGGAGCACTCTGGCTGCACTTATTCCAACAGGGATCTGTTGGGTTTTTTTGGCAGCCCATGGCACTTTCTATATTCTCCTCCAACACCATAACTCAAAGGCATCAATTCTTCTACAGTCTTCTTTATTCACTGTCCAGCTTTCACATGCCTATGAGGTTATTGAAAATACCATGGCTTGGGTCAGGCACACTTTAGTCCTCAAGCTGACATCTTTGCTCTTCAACACTTTAAAAAGTTCTTGTGCAGCAGAATTGCCTAATGCAATACGTCATCTGATCTCTTGACTGCTGCTTACATGAGTGTTGATAGTTGATCCAAGAAGAATGAAGTCCTTGACAACTTCAATCTTTTCTCCATTGATCAGAATGTTGTTTATTGGTCTAGTGGTCAAGATTTTTGTTGTTGTTGTTGTTGTTGTTTTACATTGAAATGCAATCCATACCAAAGGCTGTGCTTTTTGATCTTCATCAGTAAACATTTTAAGTCTTCTTACTTTCAGCAAGTAAGGTTGTATAGCATTGTGAGTGCCTTCCAACCTGAGGGGCTCATTTTCCAGCACTATATCTGGCAGTGTTTCTCTGCTATTCATAAGGTTTTCAGTGACTAAATACTCGGAAGTAGTTTGTCACTCCTTCTTCCTAGTCTATCTTTGTCTGGAAGCTGATGTGAAACCTGTCCACCATGGGTGACCCAGCTGGTATTTAAAATACCTATGGCATAGCATCTAGAATCACAGCAACTCACAAGCCACCACAGTACAACAAACTGACTGATGAGTGGTGGTCAGGAGATTGTAGGACTAATTTGTGGCAAAAACGCATAGGAAAGTATCTTTATGATAGAGCTATAGAAGGTTATGCTTTTCTGTAAGAATTCAGAATGAAAATTTATTTTCAAAGAATTAAACTAAATATACTATATTCTTTGTATCATGTATAGTTTTGGTTATTAAAATGTTTTAAGACTCATGTAGTAAATAAGGAGCTCTGGTAGTATGGTGGTTATGAATTGAGCTGTGAACCACAGAGTCAGCAATTCAAAACTACCAGTTGTTCTGCGGGAGAAAGATGAGGCTTTTTGCTCCCATAAAGATTTACAGCCTCGGAAACCCTGTACAGGGTCACTATGAGTCGGAACCGACTCCACGGCACATAACAACAACAACAATGTAGTAAATAGTTAACTACCATGTTAACTCAGAAATTACAAGTTTTCATCACAATTTCCTACACCTTTCCTTTAAAATAATTTATTAAAATATTTTCTTCTAGGACTGAAGTTTCATGATTATCATATTAACTTTTAAAAGAAGAGAACCTTGCCACAAGGTCTCTGTAAAACTGTTAAATATAAACAACTTCACCAATGTGATAACACCTGTTCATTCATCTGAAGCCTAAATGATACAAACATGTCTGCACGGTCTTCCCTGGTCCTACTGTTACACCGGCATCGGGAGTGTCTGTTCTGCCTTCCTCCCATCTCTCTCATTGTCAGCACCTGTTCCTCAGGCCCCAACATACATTCACGTACAATCCTCTATTCAACTTCTCACATACCATTGTTTGGCATTTTCTCTTAGAATATCCATAGTAAAGAAAAGAGGAACAGGCAAAAGCCAAGAAAGGAGAGAGGAGGAGAAAGGAGGGAAGGAGAAGGAACAGGGAGAGACGAGGAGGCAGGGTTCTTCACTCTTACGTGTCCATGGCTGTGTTGTAGAAGCATTTCTGGTGACTGGACATTTGGTCTGGTTGCCCTGATGTGCTGTCTCAGTGTAGATGGTGAATCTGGTTTTCCTGAGCTGATACACAGTCCCTGTCCCTTTCATTCTAAGGACTCCTACAAAAGAAATATCAATTTGACTTTGGTCCTTCCATTCTGGTAAGACACTGTCTTGCTTGTGTGATGACAACTGGATCAACTTGAATCTTCTGCTTCTACCTCTGGACATTGTTCTTCTTCTTATGAGGCCATAGAAACTACTGAAGCCTTCCAAGGGATTTGTCATCCTTCCCTTCCAGATGTCCTCCCCACGCTAGTATGGTCTGCACCAATAAACTCTAAATCTACTAAAACTCTGTAATAACAGCAGTCATCAGTACCTATGAATACAAGCTCCACAATTCCAGGTGACGCTGAACTCCTTCAGCATGTTCTATTTCACTCCCACAAGGTAACATGATAAGCCTGCAGAATCCATGGCTCAGCAAGCATCCAGTCAAGGAGCGAGATGCAAGTTTCCCATTCATGTAGAATCCCTAATGTCTTAGATTTCATCACTTGGAGAGGAGAGCTCATTCATTTCCTTTGTATTGTGGTAAGTTAAGAATTTCTATTTTTGTTGTTGCCATGAAGTTGACTCTCAATCCTAGTGACTCCAGGTGTTGTTGTTGTTGTGAAGTGCCTTGAGTCAGTTCTGCCCCATAGTGACCCTGTATAGGGTTTCCAAGGAACAGCTGGTGAGCTTGAACCGCTGACCTTGCAGTTCAAATGGCTTTGCAGTCTGGTGCATTAACCCAGGGTGCCACACCAGGACTCCATGTATAATAGAACAAAATACTGCTCAGTCCTGTGCCATCATCATTATCATTACTGGGTTTGACTCCACTGCTGTCACCCCTGTACCCAGCAATTGGCCCCGCCTAATGATGGGTCTAAAGTAGATAAGTTGAATTTTGGACAATATTATGTGATCCATGAATTTTAATTTTCGGAAGTAGATTAACAGACCTTGCTTCCCAGTCTGTCTGAATCTGGAAGCTATTCTGACCCTGCTGGTATCTAAAATACTGCTGGTATGGCGTCCAGCATCATAACAACATGCATGTCACCACTGTATGAAAGATCGACAAACTTTGATTTCACACACTAAACTCTTCTAAAGACCTATGCATCCAGTGGCCTTCTCGTTCCTGATTCTCCTCCCCACCAGGCTGGGAGGTTTGTTGTTGTTGTCAGGTGCCATCGAATCGCAACCAACTCATAGCGACTCCATGCACAGCAGAACAAAGCAATGTCCTATCCTGGGCCAACCTCACTACCGCTGCCACACTTGATGCCATCAATGATGCCACCTGGCCATCCATCTCGTTAGGGGTCTTCCCTTTTTGTCTGACCCTCCACCTTACCCAGCATGACATCCTTCTCCAGCGACTGTTTCCTCCGGACAATATGTCCAAAGTATGAGAGACAAAGCTTAGCCATCTTGGCCTCCAAGGAGTACTCTGGCTGCACTTCTTCCAAAACAGATTTATTAGTTCTTTTGTCAGTCCATGGCACTTTCAGTGTTCTCCTCCAATACCACAACTCAAAGGCATCAATTCTTCTACGATCTTTCTTATTCACTGTTCAGCTTTCGCAACCATATGAGGCTATTGAAAATACCATGGCCTGGGTCAGGCGCACCTTAGTCCTCAAGCTGACATCTCTGCTCTTCAATACTTTAAAAATACTCTGCAATACTCTGCCACCGGTATTTTAAATAACCAGCAGGGTCACCCATGGTGGACAGATTTCAGATGAGTTTCCAAACAAAGACAGACTAGAAAGAAAGAGTGACAAACTACTTCCGAATCGCTAGTCACTGAAAACTCTATGAATAGCAACCAATAAACAACATTCTTATCAGTGGAGAAAAGATTGAAGTTGTCAAGGACTTCATTCTTCTTGGATCAACTATCAACACTCACAGAAGCAACAGTCAAGAGATCAGACAATGTTTTGTATTGGGCAAATCTGCTGCATAGGAACTTTTTAAAGTATTGAAGAACAGAGGCTGGGAGGTAGAAGATGGTAATATCTGGTGGGGGCTGTATTAGATTTGCTACCTCCCCCTAAGTTTAATAAACGACAGCAGGTGGTGCTTGGGAAGAGATGCTCCAATTGCTTTCATTTCTCTTTATAATGAGGGGCCTAAACCCTTGTTGGTTTTCATTAGTTATTCCTGTCCCCAATTCTAGAGTAACAAAAAGAAGCTCCATTCAACATTCTATTATATACTCATTACTTCCATTAATAAATTTGCCAATTCTGCAGGGGTTATAATATCAATATTCCACATTAGCAATTTAATGGTCAAAAGGATAAAATAACTTCCTTCAGGCCACACAGCTACGAAGTGGTTGACTTCAGTTTTTCCTGATTCCAAAGCCTCAGGTCTCCCCAACATCTCCTTGCTTACTGTGGACCTCATGTCTTACATCTGCAAAGTTACGAGGATGAATTGTGCCTTTGTTGTGGTTCCTGATCTAAACTAGGTTCATATTATCTTGGTGCACTTTATTAGACTGTGAAATACTCAGCAGATATCTTTGGCTTCCCTTAATTCATCAAGCATTTGTTCAGCAAATATTTAGCTAGGACACTTAACATGTGCTAGGCATTATGCTGAGCACAGAACTTATAACAATATGAACACAAAGTAGCTTGCCCTCTAGTGGTGGGTGAAATGATAAATTGTCAAATCAATTATAGCAGGTGGTGGTATTTTGATGAAGAACAGAAGGCAGAGTATGGATAGAAAAGTGATACATTGTTATAGGCCGAATGATCAGGAAAGACCTTTCTGATTGAGTGATATTTTAGAAGAGATATATATCAAGTGTGGTCAAGAAGTGTCATATAGATCCTTGAAGCTAGTGCAAAGGCCTCAGGTATGTTCCAAAATCAGCAAGAAGGCTAGCGTGGTTGACGAGAAGAAAGCAGGCCAGAGGAAAGCAAGACATGGGAAAATCCATGTAGGGTGTTGTGACTGTGGTAATTACTTCGGATTTCACTTTGAGTGCGATGGAACCATTATGTGGAAGAGAATGAAATTAACTGACATTTTTAAAAGGCTAAGACTGGATTGTATAGGATACAAGTGTGGGATGGAGAGACAAATCCAAGGACTTGCATTCATTCAGGCAGAGGACCAGAGTATTAGCAGCAAAGATTGTGAGAAATAGTTACATTCCAGACATACTTTGAAAATAGAGTTGGCAGAATTTGCTAATGGAGAGATACAAGATGCTAGAGAAAGACAAAGCATGGTTACAAGGAATTTTTTCAAAGTAACTAGAATGGAGGAACCCTGGTGGTGCAGTGAGTTAAGTGTTGGGCTGCTAACCCCGAGGTTAGTGTTTTCATACCCACCAGCCACTCCAAGGGAAAGATAAAGATATGTTCCCCATAAAAGATTTACAGTCTAGGAAACCCAACGGAGCAGTTCTACTCTGTCTTATTAGGTCACTGTGATTTGATACTGACTTGACAATGGCAGTATGTTTTGTGTTTGTTTTTGTCAGCTAGAATGGAGCTGCCCTTACAATTCATAGAAGAGTAGGTTTCGAAGAGGTCCCTGAATGGCATAAGCAATTTTCACTTGATCCTAGCTAAAAGTTGGGAGTTCAAACCCAAGTAGTGGCACCATGGAAGAAAGGCCTGGAAACCTGATTTTGTAAAGGTTATAGTCAAGAAAATGAGCTATGGTAGCGTAGTGGTTATGAATCGGGCTGTGAACCGCAAGGTCACAGTTCGAAACTACCAGCTGTTCCATGGGAGAAAGATGAGGCTTTCTGCTCCTGTAAAGATTTACAGCTTAGGAAACCCTGTACAGGGTCGCTATGAGTCAGAACCGACTCCACGGCACACAACAACAACGACAATAGTCAAGAAAACCCTATGGAGGAGTTGTACTCTGTGACATATGGGCACATGGGTTCTATATGGAATAGAAATCAACACAATGAGTCAGATTTGAAGGAAAAAAAATCAAGATGTCTGGGTTGAACATAGTATGATTAGTGTTATGTGTTGAAGAAGACTGTTGAAAGTGTCATGCATTGACAGAGGAACAAACAAAGCTTTGTTGGCAGACGTGCAGCCAGAGTGCTTCTTGGCAATATGGATGGCAAGATTTCTTTTCTCATACTTCAGACATCATGCTTGATAAGATGATGAGTCAACAGAATAAAGGAAGATCCCTAACAAGATGAGTGACACAGTGGCAGCAATAATTGTGAGGGTGGCACAGGACATGCAGTGGTTCATTCTGTGGTGCATAAGGTCACTATGAGTTGGAAGAAACTTGACAACACCTAAAACAACAAATGTGACTTCTAGATCTTTAAGTATAAAGGTGAGAAGGCAATTCAAACAATGGATGCAATTCATCGGCATGTTGGTCTTTCTGGGAGAGATTTTCTCCAATGTCAAAAACAGGAGGAAACTGAGATGCAGAAAGATGATCTAGCTTGCCCCTAAACACATAGCTAGTAAGTGGTAGAAAAGAGAGTCAAACTGTGGTGGTCTGGCCCCAGAGCCTGTGTCCTAACCACAGTGCTATGCTGCGCTGCCTCCCCATCTTTAGTGTGGAGATAAATTCAACAACCGTCACTGAATTCATTTCACTCATTTTACTTCGGGGTCTCCATTCTTACTATTTTTAATATTTACTTCTTGGTTGGTTTTATCTTGTCAAGTCTTTCAGTTTTTGTTTTGTATTTTAATATAATCTGCTATGGCCCTGTAGAAAAAGCACCAGACTGCTAACTGAAAATTTGGTGGCTCAGATCCACCAGCTGCTCCTCAGAAGCTCTATACTAGGTCAATATGAGTCAGAACCAACTTGGCAACACTTTACAACAATAATAACATAATCTATACATTTTATGGTTACTAATAAGCACTGGACCCACCACCTGCTCCTCGGAAACCCTATACAGGATTGCTATAGTGGGAACCACCTGGATAGCACTTAGCAACAAGAGTGGCTAAGGTTGAAAGTCACTCCACTAGATGCCAGGAAGTGTGGTTTGTCTTGCCTACCAAATTTTGAAAATGATGATATCTGGTTGTTTTCCTTTTCTTGTTTGGTTTGGGTAAAAATGTGAATTTTTAAAATAGCTCTAATTCTTCTTTTAAAAGATAAAAGATACTGAGTTCCAAGTTCATGCTTTCATTGTATCCTAAGTCTATGATATTGTAACCTAATTTTATTATTATTGAGTCCTGGTATGGCACTAGGATAAACACTGGACTGCTAAATGAAAGGTTAGTGATTCAAACCCACAAGCACTTCTTGGAAACCCTATATAGGGTTGTTATGAATCAAATTGACTCGACATTACTTAACAATAAAAGCAATGCACATACTTGTACATAAATATAATAAGCATGTCTTGCATGTGTAATAATGATGTCATTGTTAAGTGCCTTCAAGTCAGTTCCAACTCATAGCAACCCTGTGTAGGGTTTCTGAGAAGCAACTGCTGAGTTTGAATTGCCGACTTTGTAGTTCAAACCAACTTTGACATCCAGTGCTTATTCTAGTGTCACACCAAGACTCTATGTATGTGTATAACACACACATTATATGTAAGAAAAGTCTGTAGTTCTATCATGAAATGATAACCATTAATCACATCTGGACAGTATTTTTCTATAATTATATTCATATAGAGGAATTCATAAATCCGTAAATTGTATTCTAATAAAATTTCTTTATGTATTTATACCATTTATCAAAACGAGCTCTGGTAGCATAGTGGTTACGAATTGGGCTGTGAACCGCAAGGTCAGCAGTTCGAAACTACCAGCTGTTCTGTGGGAGGAAGATGAGGCATTCTGCTTCCATAAAGATTTATAGCCTTGAAAACCCTGTACAGGATCGCTATGAGTCGGAACCAACTCCACGGTACATCACCACCACCACCATTTATCAAAATAATACAAAATTTTGTTTTGATATAGTTTTCTGACTTTTAAATGCTTTTTAGACATTATTTTCCTGTCAACACATATGCTACATTATTTCAAATGCATATGACATTCCTTCCTATTAATCTTCCAGAATTTATTTAGCTAGTATTCTATTACTGGATATTCAGATCTTCTTCAGCAAGTCTTACTAAAATCAATGATATAAACTTAGCAAATGCCACTAAGATGCACAATCTTTGAATTCATATTTGTGATATTGTTTTCATTCCTTAGATAAAGCCTGAAACAGAGGTTCAAAGGAGTTTTTGAGAAAGAAACCATATTAAAACAGAGGCCACAAATAGATTTTAAAACAGATTCTATTTCTTTAATTTTAGTCAGCCTAGGTGAATTAGCCAATCTATAATAACTCACTATGATTTCTATAAAAGCTAATTTTTGGAACTAAAAAGGATTACATTAGAATATGTATTAGAGTACATGTAGTTATGGAATTTAACAAATTTACAGATAAATATACATCAGCTGCTTTGTATAGCAAGCCTTCTTTAACAAGACCCTAAATTATTATTTTTTTTAATGTACTGCAGAGCTGATGTTTGATTTGGCATTTTCTAGGGTCAAGAGATACCCAGCTGTAGTGTTATAGTTGCTCACTGAAAGTGGCACTTGTTAAGTTTATATGTGGTACTGTCAGATAAGCACTTGACAGATAACCACAAGGTTGGCTGTTCAAACCCACCAACAACTCCTTGGAAACCCTACATAGGGTCACCATGAGTTGAAAATGACTCCACAGCACTTAACAGCAACAATAACGACATATTCAAGTAACTAAAAATATTGTATTCCCAGGCTACTAGCCCAATAAAGGTCAATATGTAGGTAACAATAATCCCTCAAAACTTGCAAACTCATAACTTATTTCTTGCTTGTCCCTACCATCTGAATATTTCTTCCCAGCACTGTCAGCTGCCAGGAAAGGGGAAGAGAGGGGTATCAGGAACTATTAAACTCATATGGCCCCAGTGTAGCCATGTGCAAGGTGATCCATAAACCACATATCTGCTGGAGCTTGGGCAGGAAGCTTTGAAGGACATAGGGTGTTTGTGCTAGTTCATTCTCCGCACCCATGCTGTTGAGTCAATTATGACTCATTGTGGCCCTATAGTAGAACTTCCCTAGGGCTTCCAATGCTATAAATCTTGATAGAAGTTGTCTGTCACATCTTTCTCCTGAGGAATGTGTGGCTAAACAACCTTTAGATTAGTAGCTAAGCTTATTTTATACTGAAGTTTAAAATTTTTTTGTTTACTGTTAAAACTTAGTTTTACTCACTGGTTGTTGGGTAAAGGTAAACTTTATAGATTTTTTTGAATCATTAAAAGTTTATAAAGTTTATTATTATTATTAGGAATTACTCTACATTGTTTTGTTATTCCAAAATTTCAATCCTATTTTCTTGACTATAACTTACAGTGGCTTTTGAATATCTTCTTCAGTGACATCAAAGGTGGGAAGGTCATATGAATTGATGCATCTTTGCATTTCCATCATCTCAAATAAAGCCAAGTTTACTGAAAGAACAAAGTAACAAACTCAAGAGATGTGAATAAGCAGACAAATTTACTTCTAAGAACAGGGAATAGTGATCACTCTGGAATACATGTCATGTCCAACCTATGAACTTACTCTATTACCCAGGAGAAAACATAAATTCAGTTCTGGCAGATATGGACAGATAGAGAAAATTGTGTTCACTATTGGACTCTGAGGGTCACAAAGGTCACAAAGGTATCAATGGGCCATGAGAATTCATCTGTAAATTCATACAGTGTTTACTGAGTTCAGTCAGGCCTGTGTTAGGTGACCTAAGAGTCATAAACACATAGACATAGGTCTGTTGCCACCAAGTCATTTGAAAAACACTAAGCAAATATTGGGAGTGATGATTGATGTTTGAGATACTCTCACTTAAATCAGGACAATGCAGCAAATGAACTTTTTGCTCTGGAAGATCTAGGGACAAATTAAAACATAGTCTATCATAATTGTTGTTGCTAGGTGCCATTAAGTCGGCTCCATCCCATAGCATAGGGTTCACAAGGAGCAGCTGGTAAGCTTGAACCACCAAAATGGGGCTTAAACAACTTTGCAGCATAGCATGTTAAACCACAGTGCCACACCAGGACCCCCTATTTAAGACAGGTAAAACTCAGATGTCACTTGAATCCCATGAGATCACCAAGTGGGAAAGACTTTCCATGCATATAGAGATGCTGTGAGCAGGGGAGAAAGCAAAGGTTAAATGATGAGGCCTAGCTTAGGTCTGTGCCTTTTGATGTTTCTGTGGGACTGGCTTCTCCAGCTACAACTCTTAGACACATGAGACAAAATGAAGATCCTGAGACCTCACCTCCATATCATTTCTAGGATTCTGTGATCCTTAGTCAATATAATTTTTCTTTTTCTCTGTCTCAAAGTCTTTTTTATGTTTATTTTATATATAATGTTCAGGTTCTTGGTTATACTTAGTGGGAGGAATGAGGAAGATATGTCTACTCCATCTTCCAGAAACTGAAAGTGCCTTGACATATTTTTAAACAGAGATTAGTGTCTTTGTTAGGTCTCTAAATGATGCAGTTAGTTTGTGCACAAGTACTAATTACAATTTGGACCCATCCAGCAACAGCTGGATGTAGGGAAAAGACCAGGGTTTCTGCTTCTGTAAAGATTATAGCCAAGAAAACCCTACGTCACACAGGATCACCCTGAGTTGGATTCTGTTTGTCAGCAATGGGTTTCAATTTCTTCATAAAATCAGTGGAGACTTAGGACAGTAGAATTTTTATCTACTTCACTAATGGATTCTATATCAAGATATGGAAAATTAAGCACAAGTGTATCTTCTTTGTTTTTAACTTCATGATATGCCATATGTTTCTAAGACATCAAAAAATCCAACTATATAATCAACCTATTATTGCTCCACTTCTTTCAGCTTTAAATTTTGTATTCAAATTAATCTTTGGTGTGAATTAATGAGAAATAATTTATTTTGAAGGAAACTCTCTTTGGTTGTAAAATTTGCAAGTTTGGTAAATCCAAGACACTTGCAAATTCTAATCACTGTGAATATATTTATTTGCAAAATTTCTCTCACAAGAACTCTCAAAGTGAGGAATGCACCTCACCTTGTCACATACTAATGAGTTTCTCTTTTAGGCAACTCTATAATTAGATAATAGCCATAGGCTGTCAGAACTAAAATTAACTTAATAAAAGATACCTACTTCAAAACTCACTTCCTCTGCCTTAATTTAAACTATGTTTAAAGTTAGGCAGTACCTTTTTTTAGATAAGCATCTTAAGTAGATAATTAAAATACTTAGTACCCAGTCATTGAAAAATTTCAACTACTCAACAATAGCATCAACTTTTAAAAAGATAACAAACAGTGAAGGAGAGAAGAATAGATAGAAAAAATAAGTAAGAATAGTGCTATAAAAAACAACTTCTGAAGTAATGCCTGTATTTAGTAGTAGTCATGAAAAATTAGGAAACATTTGGGAATGAATTTTATCTCATTAAAAAACATAGTCCCATTTATTCTAAAAACATATGTTAAGACTTTTTTTATGTTAAGAAAAATTAATTTAGAAATATAGCTGGGTATTTATGACCATCCAAATACAATTTTCTCATAGTGGTTCTAGCATCTTCTGAAATTTCAAAGATTTAAAATGCTTATTTTAAATGCAGTCTGAAAGGAGTCCACATACAAGTAGCAAATTAAAAAGCAGATCAGAAATCATTACAGTTAAATTACATTGTACACAAGTAATCCATTTATCCCATTAGCATTTATTTACTGACCCCTTCTGTTCTACTAGGTACTGTGCTGAGATGTGATAACACCAAGCAACTAACAACTCTTATTTTTCAAGAATTTATGCTACAATATAAAAAGATATAATTTAATCTTGAAAAGTATCTTCAACTTTTAGAAATTAAATTAATTACCACTATATTAATCTGTATATAGACTAAGAGATGTTTGTCTGAAGAGAACAAAAGGATATAAATGGCTTAAAATCAGGAAAGGTGTATGTCAGGGTTGTATCATTTCTTCATACTTATTCAATCTCTATGCTGAGTAAATATTCCAAACTGGACTATATGAAGAGGAATGCTGTGAAGATTCATTAACAATCAGATATATGCAGATTACATAGCATTGCTTTCTGGAACACTTACTGATGAAGCACTTTATGTAAATGTAAAGAAAACAAAAATCCTCATAACTCGATCAATAAACAACATCGTGGTTAATGAATAAAAGATTGAAGTTGTCAAAGATTTAATTTCATTTGGATTCAGAGTCAATGCTGATGGAAGCATCAGTCAGGAAATCAAACTACACATTGCATTGGTAAAGTCTGTTGGACATGACCTCTTCAAATTGTTAAAGAGCAAAGAGGTCACTTAGAATATTAAGATGAACCTGACCTAAGCCAAGGTATTTTCAATAGTCCCTAATGCATGTGAAACTTAGGCAGAGAAGAATCAATGCATTTGAATTGTGGTGTTGGTAAAGAATGTTGAATATACCAAGGATTGCCAGAAGAAGAAAATATGTCTTCGAAGAAGCACAGATGGAATGTTCCTTAGAAGCTTGAATAATGAGGCTTTGTCCCATGTACTTTTGACACTTTATCAGGAGGTACTAATCCCTGGAGAAGAGTATCGTGTTTGGTAAGGTATATTGCTATTGTTAATTGTCACTGAGTTGGTTCTGACCCATAGTAACCCTGTCTGAGGAGCAGCTCATGAGTTTTAACGGCTGACCTGGTGGTTCAAACTGACCTTGCAGTCCAGCGCATTAACCCACAGTGCCACACCTGGACTCCTTGGTAGGGAATAGGGCCATCGAAAAAGAGGATGACCCCAATGAGATGGACTGACATAGTGACTGAAACTATGAGTTCAAACACAACAACACTTTCCTAATAAATGATAAAGAGCATGAGACTGTTTTGTTGTTGTTGTTGCTGCTGTTTTTAAGCAATATAAACACATCTGTATAAAAAAACACATTGAAGTCTTCTGGTTTGGGCAGCAGTAGGGAAATCCAGATAGGGAAGGCTCCATGGGGGAGGGACTGGAAATTCATGGAGGCGGCACTCACAGAACAACACCAGAGCTATGGATCTACCATAAAGTCCAGGACATCAGTTTCCTGCACTCACAAGTAAAAAAATCACAATATAAAGGAAAATACTGTGAGTTAAGAATCTGGAGACCAGAATCACTCTGCGGCCACCCCACCCAGGCAGAGTTTAGAGGGTACAGCTACAGCTAGACCCGCACAGGGAACCAGCGTTAAAAGTGGTACAGGGACATTTGCAAAAGGAACCCTGGGAGACTCTGCACATTTTCCCCTCCTCTTCCCTGTCGTGCCTTCTTTGACCATGACAGATGCCTTCAGATGGGTGGGTGCACACCCCCCTCACAAAAAAAAAAAGTCCAGTGCTGACCCCATAGTTTTCCCATGGTACAAAGGAAAGGAGCTTGGCAGCTACTTATGACATCAGCCTCGGGGACACAGCCCTAAAATTGACTTGTGCAGGACCCTTGGTGGCTGTGTGCCGTGGAGTCTGTTCCAACTCATAGCAACCCTGTGAGGGGTTTCCAAGGCTGTGGGTCTTTGCAGAAGTGGAGTGCCTCATCTTTCTCCTGTGGTGCAGCTGGTGGTTTAGAGCTGCTGACCTTGTGGTTCAAGGCCCAATTTGTGGCTGCTGCGCTACTTGAGCTCCTTGTGCATGACCTTTACACAGGCCTGTATAGCAAGAAAAAAGCAGACACTTCAGGCCTGACAGACAAACCATACAACAATCTCTAAAACCCCAACATAAAAGGACTCAACTATCTCGAGAATTACACTGTGCACGTGAAGATACCTAACTAACCTTCAGAGAAAAAAATAATGGACAATCTTGCTCCCATTAACTTCTCAATATCTATCTGTGCACCTCTACTGTGGTGACTAGAGGAGGGGCCTGAGCAAGCGGATACCCCCACCCACTGCTGGAGGCTCCTACCCTGGACAAACACTGCCTGTGTAGCATGGGACAGTTGGCCCCAGTTTTATTTTTGTTTCAAAGTGAAGGTTTTTGTCTTTGCATTTATATTGCTTCTGCTTTTGGTCCTTTTGATCACACATCTTTTCTGGAGATGGGAGCTTTTTCTCCTTACACTACCCAGAAAAGACAGCAATTGTGGCCATATAGCCAAGCTACAAGCATACCCCATAATATTCCACCATTGAGACAAGAGCCAAAAAACCTGCTAAGCATTACATGTGAAAAGGGAAGCCTATCTTCTGATCATATCCACCAGGAGACACCTAGTTAGCTTAATAAAAACAAACAAACATCCATTTAAGCATTAAAAAAATACATATAACTACTGGAAATGACAAACAAAAGATCCCAAACACAACAAAACAATTTCAAAACATGTCCAAAAACATAAGAGTAACTGAGACAAATGAGCTGGAGATAGACAAAGGCTCCCCAGAAGAGGAAGAAGCAGGTTTTGGATTTGCCTGAGAAAGAATTCAAAAAAACAATATGGATACAAATTCAAATGCTCTGAAAAGGGGTGGAGGAAAGCAAGGAAGAAGTCAGGAAAGTACTAAAAGAACAATCAAACAAGATTGACTTAGCAATGGAAACAATTCAAAATCTGCAAAAAGAGGTCAAGATGATCAATAATAAAATATCAGAAATAGACAATACATTGAAAGGGAAAAGGAGCAGAATAGAAGAGATGGAAGCCAAAACCAGCGAGCTGGAAGACAAATCTCTCAATAC
>NW_006408523.1:40583899-40591897 GCF_000296735.1 Chrysochloris asiatica
GTATAATAATCAAGTTCTCCAAAATCAAAGGCAAGGAGAGAATTCTAAAAGCAGCCAGGGAGAAGACAAGTGTCACTAACAAAGGCAAGTATATCAGATTAAGCTATGACTATTCAGCACAAACCACACAGGCAGGAAGGCAATGGGGAGACATACAGAAAACCCTACAAGAAAAAACTTCCAACCAAGAATCGTCTATCCAACAAAATTATCAATCAAATACAATGGTGCAATTAAAACATTCCAGGATAAACAGAATCTAAGCGATTTTATCAAAACCAATCCAGCACTTCAAAACATCCTAAAGGGAGTTCTTTGGACTGAAAACCAACAACCAGAGATTGACAGGCATGGAAACACCACCTGGAACTCAGTCAACAGATAGCACAGTCCAGAACAGAACAAAACTATAACAATGAATTCAAAGGAGCTGGGAGGTCAACTGAAGATCAAAATAATATGAATTATGGATTAAAGACCTAAATGTGAATCCCAAAATTATGAGAGTCATCAATGAAAAAATAGGGACAAATGTGAGGGTTCTAATACAGGAAATACACAGACTACCAAACATTTTGAAAAGTACACATACAAAAGTAGACAAAATAGATGAGTGGGACATAATAAAAATTAAAAATTTATGTGCATCAAAAGACTTCACCACAAGAGTAAAAAGGGAACTCACAGAATGGGAAAAAATCTTTTGCAACAACACATCAGACAAGGGACTCATTTCTGAAATATATAGGAAACTACAACACCTCTACAAGAAAAAGACAATAACCCAATTAAAAAATGGGCACAGTACATGAACAGACACTTCACTAAGAATGAGATCTGGGCAGCCAACAAACATGAAGAAGTGTTCACGATCAATAGCCATTAGAAAGATGCAAATCAAAACAACAATGAGATATCATCTCACACCAACAATAACAGCAAAGATGAGAAAAGTAGAGGACAATAACTGCTGGCGAGGATGTGGAAAGACTGGGATGCTCCTGCATTGCTGGTGGGACTGCAAAATGGTTCAGCCTCTCTGGTAAGCAATACAGCACTTCCTCAGAAGGTTGGAAATAGCAATTCCTCTACTTGGTATTTACCCACAAGAAATGCGAGCCATAACATGGGTAGCTATATGCATACCAGTGTTCATAGCAGCAGTATTTACAATAGCAAAAAGATGGAGACAGCCTAAGTGCCCATCAATTGAAGAATGGATAAACAAACTTTGGTACACACACACAATGGCATACTATGCCACTTTGAAGAAAAACAAGGAAGCTGCAAGCCACCGTATAACATGGATGAACCTTGAGGACATTATGTTGAGTGAAATTAGTCAATAACAAGAGGAGAAATACTGCATTGGACCATTATTGTAAAAGAGTAAGACAAATAATCCACACTAAAAGGGGGGGAAATTATATATATATATTTGCTGATCACCAGGATGTATAGATGAGAGGAGGTGAGGGAGGGAGGGGAACATAAGGCATAGAGTAAGGAATAGACACAAGATAGCTAGGGGGCAGAATACACAAGAAGGGGAAGGGGAATATAAGAACAAGGCTGATGGGAGAACAGTTAGGCAGGTTCGTGTGGGCTAAGTGGGACAGAGGTAAATGATGATGTATGCACAACCTTGGAGCAACAGGGCTCTGGGATACAGGGTTTGAGGCACGGTTTGAAGGGGTAAAATAGGGGAATAGTGTTAAGATGCTTGGCTGTATTTTCAGTCTTGGTTTCCCTTGCCTACCATTGTAAAATAGACACTTGAGGTGGGGAGAAAGGAATAGCCAGAATCATCACTACAGAAAGCTTGGAAGTCTGTCTTCAGCCTATAACTGATTAGAATACCTTAAAGGGGGCTAGAAGTTGTCCAGTGAAAGAGGCTTCCTGTGGCGCCTTTACATTGCACAAGACCATAGGTGGAATCCAGAACCCCATCCAGAACCGACTGAGGTAGGAAATTTCCACTGGAAAGGACGAGTAGACCAGCCTGGAGCAGCTAGAAGAACAAAAGATACTTCGTGAAAGAAAGATCGACAAGAAATATCTGAAACAATAACACAGTCTGATTGATCACTACAAGAACAAGTAAGCTGTTTTCCCAAGAGCCATCAAGGCAAGTGGTAGGGACCCCTCAGAGCAAACCCCCTTCCAAGACTAAGACTCAAGGAGAATAAAGGAGCAGGCATGTGGTCTGGCTAGTGACCACGTTGGTAACCAATAAGGGAAGAGGGGGAAAAAATAGCAATGAAGTGATGAGCTGAGCCCGACCACATTTCATAGACCCCCGTGAACCCAGGTGGAGACCTGGATGGTCAGCAGTTCGGCAAGACCCGGAGACTCCTGGGCCCAGAGGCAGTGACATGGCCACAGAGGACTAGAGTGGAGAGTGAAGTGTCCAGCTGATATGAAGTAAGGGGAGATGCACCAGAACACCCATACTTGCAGATAGTATCCACTTGACTTGGCTTCGTTGACTGGATGATCAGAACTTGATTAGAAGAAGAAAGAAGAGGGGAAAAAGAAAAAAAGAGTAACCTGCTACAATTTGATTGACTTCACCTATACTTATGGATGTAGTAGCTCAAAAAAAGGAACATATCTTAACAGTAAGGATCATTCCCACCCCCTCAGTACACAGGGCTGACATGGATGAGCAACAAAGACATTGGCTACCCAAAATGGAGGGGGCCTAGGAGCTCTGGTAGCATAGTGGTTACAAATCGGGCTGTGAACCTTAAGGTCAACAGTTCGAAACTACCAGCTGCTCCGTGGGAGAAAGATGAGGCTTTCTGCTCCCATAAAGATTTACAGCCTCGGAAACCCTGTACAGGGTCACTATGGGTCGGAACCAACTTGACAGCACTTAACAATAACAACAATAAAGGCAAGAAGTGACTGGCTTACAAGCTTTCAAGAGGGACCCTAGTTCCAGACAGGGTGGGGGAAGGTAGAATCACCACTGAATGATTTCCAATCCACTGGGACCAGGCTGGCGAAAGGAAATGGGGCTAAGACTCTTGTGGCACAATAGTGAATAATCGCCATCAGGTCTGACTGTGAGGCTAGGAAATGTAGAGGTAGATGTTTTTTGACAAAAAGAGGAGAGTGATTGATTTTGCAGCCCAGGAGCAGAGGTCCCTGGCACCATCAAGTGAGAAGATTGAAGAGTGGGACCCCACCCAGAGAGGCAGTAATGCCAGGAATGGAGACACAGAAGATGACGTAGACAGATGGAGCGGATGGGGACAGTGGACTCAGGGTGGGAGATGGGCTGTGTGCTGGCTGCCAGGGGAGAGGGAGGGAGGCCTGTGGGGTGTACCCTTTGGGGTTATATGATGATACATGGAGGGGATTGTAATCATTGCAGTGAAATGAAATACGATAGGATGAGTGTAAAGCTGATGTTCTCCCATGCAAACCTCACAATAAAACTTGAAAAACAAAACAAAAAGCCACATTGAGCCTTGGCTCAGAGTATTTGGATCTGGGCTGAGAGAGAGAGAGATGGGAAGGGCAGCCGGAATGGTGCCTCTTAAATAAAGTTTGGATAAAAGTAGTGGAATCTCAGTTATGAAACAGTTATGAAATGGGTTTCTCTAACTAAACCAGGACCTCTAAATATTCAACATCTGCTACTTATTTTACCTTCTCAAGTTAAAAGAAAGAAATTAGATCTATTGTTTGATGGACAGCTTTGATGGATATATGATTCTTGGCAATTTTTGTAAATTTTTTTTTTAGTTTTATATATATGTCATTCCATTGTCTTCCTGCCTGCAAGGTTTCTGCTGAGAAATCAGAATTCGGTCTTAATAGTTTTCATTTGTAAGTAACTGTGTTTTTCCTGATTTTCTCTCAGGATTCTTCCCTTGTATTTGGTTTTGGAAAATTTGGTTATTATAGGTCTTTGATGTTTTTCTTTTGGGGTCTATCCTATCTAGAGTTCATTCACCTTCTTGAATGGTTATCCTTTCATCTTTCATGTTAGGGACGTTTCCATCCAGCAACCCTTGGACAATATTCTTTAGTCTTGATATTTTGCTTTGTTTTTTGTGTCTTTTAAATTTTTTGTCTCTTCCTGTTCTGGAATTCCAATCACACGTAAGTCATTCCTCTTGATGCTGATGTTGTTAAATGCCATCAAGTCAGTTCAGATCCATAGCAACCTTGTATAGGGTTTTCGAAGAATAGCTGGTAGGATTGATCCATTGACTATATGGTTAGCAGTCCAGTGCTTATACTACAGCGCCGTTTCAGGACTGTGTTCCTCTTGGTAGAGTTCCACATAAATGTTAGGTTTTCTTCAGATATTCTTGTTCTTTTTCTCATTGTTATTCTGTTGTTATTGTTGTTCTCAAGTATCTTCAAGTCAGTTCTGAGTCATAGTTACCCTGGATAGGGTTTCTGAGAAGTGGCTAGTGAATTTCAACTGCCAACCTTGCAGTTCAAACGGACCACACTAGCAGATGACTATTAAGAGATTTTCCTACAAACTCAGTAATTCAGCCTTTCATTGATTCAACTCCACTTCTTTGCCTTTTCAGTATTAGCTACTTCTGAAGTTTTAGTGTTAATATTCTGACTTCCTAATTCCTGTTTTTGTATGGCTCCCATTTTTTCACTTGTTTTGTCAGTTTGTTTCCAGGATTTTTCTGTAGTTTTTTTCTATGTTTTCCTTAATTTATCTGTAGTTTTCTAGATCATTCTCTCACTACATTGACATTCCCTAATTCACATTCTTTTACATTTCTTATCAGGCAATTCCAATTCCATTTCTAGTGTTATATTTTCGGACTCTGTTGGGTCCTTACTAAGGCACTCTGTCTCGTTTCTTTGTGTAAGCTAAAATAGTGTTTTCTCTGGACAATATGTTGCCATATTTATATTAGAGTGATGATTATATGTTAGTGTGTTCTCAGACACTCATCATCTGTCTCCTGGTGGATGCGCAAGACACCAGGAGTGTGAACGTAGTTCTCTGTTCACTGTCTGCATAGCGTAGTTCAAGGTGGGTTCATGCCCCTCCAGAAGCAGAGATACTATGCCTGGCACTTGATCCCAGGCAGAACCAAGGCTGTATAGGAAGGGGTGCCACTGGCCACTGGGCTGACAAGGACAAAGACTGGCCATGACCCTGCCTATCACTAGGGCATGGGAATAAGGAAGAACTGTCCCCTCTTATCACCAACCTCCAGTTGTGTCCTGTACCCACAGAGGCTGCTGCTTCAACAACTGCTCTGAAAAGCTTAAGATGGCTATGTTGCTCTAGCCCAGCCCATAGGCTGACTGTGTTTCTCCTCTCTCGTCACTTCTTTAGCTTCCTCCTCCAGTGGACACTCAGTCCACCTTTCTCTGCTACCCTCCTGTGATCAGAGTCCCAGAATCACCACCTGTATCTGTCTCACTCAGTCTCCCATGTCTTTGTTGTTGAGAGTTGGCTCAGTGCATCTGCCTACCCTGCCATTTTGCCCAGGAAGTCTCTGTGAATTCTTAAGTATAATATTTCTATTATTCACGTGCTTTCCAAAAGATTACTGATTATTTGTGAAATTTTATACAAGTTAAAAATTTGATTATTATGGGAAGGACTATATGTTATTGTTGCTAAGTGCCATTGAGTCAGTTCTGACCCATAGCGACCCTGTATAGGATTTCCAAGGAGCAGCTGGTGAGCTTAAACTGCTGACCTTTTGTTCAAACAGACTTTGAAGTCCAGTGCATTAGCCCACAGTGCCACACCAGGACTCTGAAGGAAAACCAGACAACTTTAGAAATTAGCAAAATGTATTCTGATAACTCAGAATTGTTGTTGTTGTTAAGTGCTGTGGAGTCGGTTCTGACCCATAGCGACCCTGTACGGGGTTTCCAAGGCTGTAAATAACTCAGAATAGCATGGATTAAAAAAAATAATAATAATACAATTTTCAAAATTCAAACAATTGGCAACATAAGACAGCAGTCCTTGAAAGAGGAGAACCAAACAAAGTGAGCCTTACAAATGTACCAGCTTACTGACTGGAGAGGAGCCCTGGTGCATAGTGGTTATGAGTCAGGATCAGCAGTTCGAAACTACCAGTGGTTCCACAGGCAAAAGGTGAAGCTTTCTGCTCCTGTAAAGACTTACAGATTTGGAAAACCTATTCAGGGTTGCTATGAGTCATAAGCAACTCCACGGCACACCACCACCACCACCACTGACTGGAAGGGAGTCTTGGCATGGTGCTGTCAGGTAATGTTAACCACAGCGATTCAAAGTCACCTACCCCTCCTCAGAAACCCTATACAGGGTCACTATGAGTCAGAAGCTACTCGGTGGCACACAACCACTATCACCACCATCTCCACTGACTGGAGACTTTCCCAGGCCTTAGCACAGGGGTAGGGACCAGACCAAGCCTTATGGTGTTCCTGAGTTGAGAAGATGGAACTGGATGTCCAGACACAGTGTCAAAGAGGAGACAGTTGAGTGATCAATGCCTCCTTGTGAGCAAAGTACCTTGAGGCAGGGGGAAAAGTCACTTGAAAGGACAAAGCAGACGAATCCTTACAGCTCTCATAGGATCATGAATGGATTGCACTTCTACTGGTCCAACGCTCATAATTCTTATATCCAGGAGAATATTTCCTCAAGGGTGGGAACAAGTCAGATGAAAGGCAATTCAAGGCCTGCATAATACAGATTAAAAGCAACCCTTGGGATGATTAAACTATTTTTAAGTAGTTGTACTGTTCTCAGTTCAAAGCTCAAGATGATATAAAATAAAACAAAGCACGCACATGAATATCTATCACCCAACAAGATCAACTCTATATCTGGAATCCCATAAGACCAGGTATGCAAAGGAGCAGGAAAATCTGGTCCTGAATAAAGAGCAAAAAAACATCATTTCAAACAAACCCCAAAATGACACATATGGGAGAATTTGTAGAACCAAACCACTGCCATCAAGTTGATTTTGATGGTAGCGATCCTAGTGGACAGAGTAGAATTGCCTGATGTGGCTCCCAAGGCCACACATCTTTACAGAAACAGATGGCCACATCTTCTCCTAGTGTCTGGGTCAGCAGATGAGTGCTTTAATAAATGTGCCATCAGGGCTTCTGAATTTGTAGACAAGGGTATTAAGAGTCATTAGAATTAGATGTTCAAGGAGGTGGAGGAAAACATAAGCATGTAAAGTAGAAATATGGATGATACAAAAAGACCAAAAGAGAATTTCTAGAGGTATAAAATACAAGACCTAAGGAAATCATCTTAAGAATTTGTTGTCCTCAAATACTGTTGGTTTAAAGTTAGAAGCTCTTAACAAAATTGAGCTAAAGGACAGGTTTTTCTTTTTTACCCCTCTATCTTTTCTCCTATTCAACCCCAAAGGAATTGTCTCATAAGTCCAGTGAAGCCCCATGTGGGCAAGGGGAGGTGATGGGTCACTTAGATGACCTGCTTAGGGATGGTCTCTGGCCCTGTGGAATGGTGTTACTAGTTTGCTAAGTAACTGCTTGTCATCCTGTCATCCACTTCTGATATCCTTTCCTTTGGACACATCTACTTTCCTTACTTCCCAAGGTATAATGTCATAATGACTTTCAAGAAACATAATTTGTTGGAGAGAAGAAAGCAAAACATCAAATTATGTTTTCAAACTGCTGTCGAAGTCAAGTAATAATCTGATCACAAGGAATTTTCATAACTATTTCATTTAGAACTTAACCAGATGATTATTTAGAGAAACAAATCACATTGCCATTTTTCACCTTTTATGGACCCTGATAACACTGTAGGATAAGCACTGAACTGATAAACATGTGATCGGCTTTCAAACCCACAGCTGCTTCAAAGGAGGAAGATGAGTCTTTGTGCTCCTATAAATAGTTACAGCTTTGGAAGCCCTATAAAGGGTCAGAATGTTGTTTATTGGTCCAGTGAAACAACGTTCTTATCAACGGAGAAAAAATTGAAGTGGTTAAGGATTTCATTCTTCT
>NW_006408523.1:40592352-40603347 GCF_000296735.1 Chrysochloris asiatica
CTGAAGCATGGCAACAATTGTGAGGTTGGACCAGGACTGGGCAGTGCTTCGTTCTGCTGTGTAAAGTCGTTATGAGTCGGTATTGACTGGATGGCACCTAACAACAACAATAAGCCAGAATCAACTTGATGGCAATGGGTGTGGTTTTGATTTTGGAACAGGGCACAGCAGTTGTTGTTGTTAAGTGCTGTTGAGCTGATTGTGACTCACTAGTTCACTGTATAGTGTTTCCAAGGATCAGCTGGTGTGTTTGAACTGCCGACCTTGCAGTTAGCAGTCCAGAGCTTATCTTACGTGCACACATTTTCTTTCTGTGTAAAAAATATATTATTAGGGAAATTTTGTCAATTAATTGACTCCTGGTATGGTAGCTGTAGGACCACACTGGACTTTGAACCACAAGGTCGGCTGTTCAAACTTAACAGCTGCTCCTCGGAAACCCTATACTGTCACCATGAGTTGGAACTGACTTGACAGGATTTAGCAAGAAAAACAACAATGAATTATTACAATCAAAGTCTGTGTAAGTTGTAAAGAATAAAAGAAAGCAACATTTTGTTTATTTACATAACCAAAATACTTTTTCTTTGACAAATATATCTAATTATGTTGGTTTGAATTCAAGTTCATGTTCTGGGCATTGAAATTTCCATTTCTAAAAGATGTCACCTCCTGTGAAGTTCATATGTTGCTCTATCAAATGACAGAAGATAACCCTGGAGGATTCTGCATTGAAATGTGAGATCCTAAGGGACATTGAACTACATTTTACTTTTAAGTTTTTAGAAGTATTTCACATTTTGACCCAAGACTTTTCCATCGAAATATATCTAAGGGAAAAATAAATTCTTGTGCAAATTATGTTGAGTTATTTATGCTTTATGACAGATACATTACTGGACAGATTTTGGAAGGAAGAAGAGTATGGTGAACTTTGGCAACAACTGAGTGCTGAATCTAATAGATAAGTTTGTCAGCTTTAGAATTGCTTCACAAAGATTTTCTTGTGCTTTAGAGTTAACGATAAATAACAGAGTGTTTCTTTGTTTGCTATTGTCAATGTGCAAATTAAAATAGAATTTGGCCTAAGTGCTCCAAAATGATGAATATGAGCAATAAAACAGTTTCTGTATTAAAATGCTTCACAAATGAATTCCTTTATAGCTAAATTCCTTTAACTAATGACCACAAGATTAAAGAAATGACAAATAACCGACTTCTGTTTCACAAACTGCGTTTTTCAAGCTTAACATTTTTGGATAATTAAAATGGCTATAAAATATACCTAAATGACCATAGAAATAAAATGTAAGCAGATCAACACACAATGAATGTTTAATAGTGTTTTTTTCCATTAAGTTAAATTTAAGCAACATTTACTCTGAGTGTGGCACTGTAAGATCAGCACTGGACTAACCATCACAAAATCAGCAGTTCAAACCCACTGCTGCTCCTCGGAAACCCTCTACAGGGTCACTATAAGTTGGAAATGACTCGATAGTACTTAACAACAACAACAAACAAATACAAAGTCTAAGTAGTAAGGAGCTCTGGTAGCATAGTGGTTACGAATCAGGCTGTGAACCGGAAAGTCAGCAGTTCAAAACTACCAGCTGCTCCGCGGGAGAAAGATGAGGCTTTCTGCTCCCGTAAAGATTTACAGCCTCGGAAACCCAGTTCAGGGTGGCTATGGGTAGGACTCCATGGCATATAACAACAACAACAACAACAACAACAACAAGTAGTAAGTATACTTAGAGGAAGGAATGAGAGGTGGAATTGAGTCATATGTGTTGATGTTGCTATAAGTGCCATCAGGTCGGATCCAACTCATAGCAACCCTGTATATGGTTTCTGAGGAGCTGCTGGTGGGTTTGAACTGCCAACCTTGTGGTTCTCAGTCCAGTGCTGATCCTACATACCAGGAGTACTGAGTCATGCATTGTTGTTGTTGTTGTTATGTTAAGAGCTGATGAGTCGATTCCAACCCACAACAACCCTGTATAGGGTTTCTAAGGAGCAGCTGGTGAGGTTGAACCACCGACCTTGCAATTCAAATGACTTTTCAGTCTGATGCATTAGCCCACAATCATACATGTTGTTGTTGTTAAGTGCCACCGAGTCGGTTCCGACCCCTAACGACCCTGTGCAGGGTTTCTGAGGGTGTAAATCTTTACGGGAGTAGAAAGCACCATCTTTCTCCCGCGGAGCAGCTGGTAGTTTCGAACCGCTGACCTTAAGGTTCACAGCCCGATTAGTAACCACTACGAGTTGTATTTAAATCACTTTTCCACTAGCTGTGTCAAGTGGGTAAGCACACTCTCTTTCTATGGCTTCTTGTCTGTAATTATGAAATAGACATATTGTATAAGGCTGCTCCGCGGGAGAAAGATGAGGCTTTCTACTCCTGTAAAGATTTACACCCTCGGAAACCCTATACAGGGTCGCTATGGGTCGGAACCGACTTGATGGCACATAACAACAACAACAATAAGGCTGTTAAAAGGATTAAATTGTCTCATGTTTGCAAAAAGTCATAATCATTTTACTTAGAAAAGGATCTATTACCAGCTAGGAATAACAGAACACTAAAATAACAATGGCTCACATACTCAATTGTGTATTTCCTCATGTTAAAGAATGTCAGAATTAAAAGTTCTAGGATTGGCATGGCAATTGCATGAAGTCACCGTATATGCTGACTCTTCTAATTTCCTGCTTAACCATCCTTGGTGTGTTACTTCCATATTCAAGGTAACCTCATGAATGAGAGTTAGAACTCTCTCATTTACATTCCAGACTGCAGGAGAAAAAGAAATGAAGAGAAAGGAAAAGAAACAAAGAGAAATGGTTGCTATAAAATTTATTCCAAATCATTCCAGCCCATGTGTGTCACAGTGCTCCATATGTTTTTAGTGGCTGATTTTATAGAGCTAGATTGTTAGGTCTTCCGGGGAGCCTCTCAGTTAACAAAGGTACTAACCTTTTGCAACCCCCAGGGATTCCAATGAAAAACGGAAGAAGGTAAAATGAGTCTACCTCTGCTGTTGGTGTTGTTACGTGCCATTGAGTCAGTGCCAACTCATAGCAACCCTATGCACAACAGAACGAAGCACTGCCCAGTACTATACCAACCTTACAATAGTGGCTACATTTGAGCCCATCGCTACTGCCACTGTGCCAATCCATCTCATTGGGGATCTTCCTCTCTTTCTTTGACCTTTCACTTTACCAAGCATGATGTCCTTCTCCAGGGACTGGTCCCTCCTGATAACATGTCTGAAGTGTGAAAGATGAAGTCTGTCCATCTTGGCTTCCAGGAAACATTCTGGATGTACTTATTCCAACACAGATTGATTTGTTTATTTGGTAGTCCATGATACTTTTAATAGTCTCCTCCAATACCATAGCTCAAATGCATCAATTCTTATACAGTTTTCCTTATTCATCCTGATGTGACACTCTGGGTTAATGCACCAGACTGCAAAGCCATTTGAACTGCAAGTCAGCTGTTCAAGCTCACCAGTTTCTCCTTGGAAAACCTATACAGGGTCGCTATGGGTCAGAATTGACTCAACGGCACTTAACAACAACAGAAAGTTTATTGAAAATACCATGATTTAGGTCAGGTGTCCCTTAGTCCTCAGACTGACATCTTTCCTCTTGAACACTTTAAAGAGGTCTTGTGCCTAATGCAGTAAGTCGTTTGATTTCCTGAGTGTTGATGTTTGATCTGAGCAAAATGAAGTTTTTGACAACTTCAATCTTTTCTCCAGTTATATGGATTTATTGATCCAGAGCTAAGGATTTTTGTTTTATTTACATTGAGGTGCAATCCATATGGAAGACTGTGGTTTTGATCTTCATCAGCAAGTATTTTAAGTCCTCTTCACTTTCAGGGAACAAGGTTAAACTATCTGTATATTACAGGTTGTTAATGAGTCTTCCTCCAATCCTGATGCCGTGATTTTGTTCATATAATCCAGCTTCTCAGATTATTTGCTCAGCATACAGATTGATTAAATATGGTGAAAGAATGCAACCCTGGCACACAGTTTTCCTTATTTTAAACCATTCAGTGTTCCTTTGTACTGTTCAAACATCTGCCTCTTGATCTATGTACAAGTTCCTCATGAGCACAATTAAGTGTTCCACAATAATTATTCTTTGCAATGCTGTCCATAGCTCATCATGATCCACACAATCATAAGCTTTTGTGTAGTCAATAAAGCACAAGTAAACATCTTTCTGATATTCTCTGTTTTCAGCCAAGATCCATCTAACATCAACAATGATATTCCTCATTCCATGTCCTCTTCTGAAACTGACTAAAACCTCTGGAATTTCTCTGTCAATGTATGGTTGTAGCTGTTTTTGAATTACCCTTAGAAAATATTTGCTTGCATGGAATCTTAGAGTGTACCTCTAAGATGTCTTTAAGAAGCCTCTTTAATAAGTCCCTCACAACACATCTACTCTCACACATCTCAACTGGTGTGTTCAATAACTTCAGTTTATCTGAGAATTGGTATCATTATTCCAATATAATTGACCAAATATCAGCCTGTTAGTAAGGATGAATGAAAGAAAAGGCATTGGCTTGGTAACTGGCATGCTTTATCTTGACTTTGATGAAACAATTAAACTAAATATAATAAAGAGGATTGGTAAAAGAAAACTTTGGATCCAGCTCTCTTCTCCTTAATATATGAAAATATATGAACACTGTCTTAGCTATCTAATGAGACTGTAATGGGTATGCCACAAGTGGATGGCTTTAATAAACAGAAACTTATTCTCACAGTATATAAAGCTTGCAGCCCAAATTTAGAACACAATCAACTCTGTTCTAAGGACACAATCAACTCTAAGGGAAGGTCCTTGTCTCCTTTCAGTATCAGTGGACCTGCCATTCCTTGAAGATCACCATGAGTCACAACATCAATCTCCCCCTGGGTCTAGGAGCTTCTCATCTGGGTCCAGAGGATACGTTCTGCTCCTGGCTCTTCTTTCTTGGTGATAGTGAGCTCCCTCCTCTCTCTGTTTATTTCTCTCTCCTTTCTCTTTTAAGATAGAAGATCTGACTCAAGCAAGGGTGTTACTTATGGGAAGGTATGACTTGACTAATTTACTGGAGTCACACCTTCCTGTAAGGTCTGGCTATACCCTACACTGATCTTGCCCCATTAACCTATAAAGGATAGGATTTAAAAACCACCACAGAATGGAGATTAATGACATCAGATCACAAAATGGAGAATACCACATAACACTGCGAATCATGGCCTAGTCAGGTTGATACATATTTTGGGGGAATGCAATTCAATCTGTAACATGTACCATCATTTGTTGTTGTCAAGTGCTGTCGAGTCAATTCCGACCCATAGCGACTCTGTATAGGGTTTCCAAGGAGCAGCTGGTGAGCTTGAACATCTGACCTTGCAGTTCAAACGGCTTTGCATTAACCCACAGTGCCACACCAAGACTCATGCAGAGGAAAAAAATGTTCTATGAGCATGGCAAATAAAAGTTGCAGAGCCTGACACAGACTTTGGCATAAACAAATTACACAACCCCTAACGTTGGCATCAGAGGTAAGAATTTCCTTATAGAATATGATAGTTTGCATCTCCACAATGTTGACTAAGTAAATTAGGTGACAATAAACCATGGGATGCAATTTTTAAGCAATTTACACACACACACAACAGAATGACAGTGAATCTGTAGGTTTTCAGTGACCAGCTCCAGAGTTATGTATATTCGTGACTTCTACTTGCTGTAGTCAGTAGTTGATTTGTTGGCCATTTTAATTTGACCTATGTGTTTGGGAAAGGAAAGTCTGTAAAGAAGAATTATGGAAAGCTTCCAGCTCAGCAGTAACGCTGGGCAGCATCAGAGATCATTCCAGGTAGGCACAGCAGAGGGAGCACATGGAACACTGAGGATTGCTTGGTCTACAATCCACCCCTCCCCAGTCTCCGACTCAGACTTCTCATCTCTCCTGACCAATGAAATGAAGTACATGGTAGTCTCAACATACATTCAACAAACCCTGAATATGGGCTGATTGAATTATTTCTATGTTTGAATTCTACAACACACTGCCTATGCAACTCTTAGCAAGTTACTTAACCTTTTAAGTCTTGATTTGCTCACCTATAAAGAAGTGGTGGTATTGGTAATTAGGACCTATTTCATAGAGGTGTTTTGAGCATGTAGAGATAATTTCACACTTAGTGAACACTCAACAAATATTTGCTGTCTTGCACTTTGGAGTCAGAATGGGGTGCAGAGAAACTCACTTGCTGCTTTACTTGAGCTTCTAAAGCAGGGGAGGGGAACATTGAACCCTCAAAATCCTTTGGTCTGGCCCTGCCAAGGCAACCACAGGTGGAACTCGAAATTCAATACATCTAGGAGATTTTTCATAGCAACATAAATTTCTAGTAAGTGATGTTATAAATATCCAAATGGCCCTTGATAGAAAAAAGTTTCCCCATGTCTGCTCTAAAGTCTCAATTCCTTGAGTACTCAATAAAATGTACCTAATTTTGTTGTAGTTATTATATATTTTTTATTTTGAAATATACTTTTTATTATTTTATATATTTTATATAACATCAAATGCCTGCCTTTCTTCTCCTGTATAGAAAACTCATCAATTGAAGCAGAATCATCAGAATCATCATAGGCATTTAGCAGTTCCTGCAACCTATATTCTCTCTTCCGGATCTTCTGGTCACCATGGACTGTTCAAAGAACAATTGTGCTTTCTCAGTCTGAATTCTGGAAATTTTCTCTTACATATTATTTAACTGTCAGTGCATTTTATTATGCCAGTAGACTCACTTGATAATTTCCTTCTGTCTTTATACCTTCTCAGGTGATGATATAAAAGGATACATTATTTAGAGGGCAGATATGTATTTGACTTAGTCATAAACCAGTGTTAATATCAAGTTCTCACCTCTTAGATCTGACACAAACTGCTCTCTTTAATAGTAAGGCAGAATGTTGAAATAAGTCTGGACATACACGTTTATGTTTTGAGTCTACTAGAATGTGCAAAACTCATTATGTTTAACCTACCGTCTCGAAAAGGATCATCTCTTATCTGTCAAATCTTAAAAACTCCAGACTCCTGAATTCCAGAAATGAGTTCACTGACCCAAATATTTGGAAAGGGAGGAAATGTATTTTCCCAAAAAGGGAATAAATCTGCTATAGGAAAATGAGCCAGAGAGAGAGAGAGAGAGATTATTCTTGAAACAAGCACAGTTGGATGTATATGCAATGCATTAGTCAATGATGTATTTTATGCATTGTGGCAGTCAGGAAGAGTGCATAGAGGAAGGCTAGGATTCTGCACTCAACAGTGTTAAGCAACCGTTTCAGCAACCATGTTATTTGACTGGATGCGAGTTCTTGAGATTTGTTGTTTTCATTTTTCATGTGGAAAAAAACACCAATTATTTTAAAACATTTATCATGTTTTCATCATAAATAGATATTATGAAATTATTGAAATCAATTTTAGAGGAATTATAAATCCAGAGTTTTATAGTTTATTCTGATACCAGTGAAAGTCTATTATATTTAGGATTGGAGTTCCAAGTTAAGCTCCTTTCCCATACATCAAGTCTGAAGACCAGTAGCCTCCAGGTAACAGATAACATCTTCCAGTTGCACTCCTTTCTTACAGCTTTACCAAAACCCCAAACCCACTGCCATGGAGTTGATTTTGACACATAGCAACCCTATACAAGGTTTCTAAGACTATAAATCTTTATAGGAGCAGACTGTCTCATCGCCCTCCTGCAGAACTGCTGGTGGGTTTGAACTGCTGACCTTGTGTTAACAGTTCAAGAACAACAGTGATGGGAATTAATGTCTCTGATATTGAGGTGATTGTAAGATATTGTTCCCATTGCTTCAGTTCCAAAGTCATGTGCCCTAGAATTGTTTGGATGCAAATCATACCCACATCCCAAGATCATTAGTCATGAAATATCCAGGCTATAAGGATTGTAAATGGAGCTCAGGAGCTTGAAAAATGTATCAATTTTGACTTTTAAACCCCAATGCCACCACTTCTTAAGAGTTCCTTCCATGCCCAACCAACTGCTCCCATCTTCCTCTTTCAAGGGCGGTTTTCATACCTTCAGGCACAGAAGAATGTCAAAAGCAGGTTTTAAGCACACGGTCTACACATTTATTATTTTTCCAGGGATACATTTACTCTCAATTTTCATTCCTTATCAAGTAGCTGAATTACCAAATATGATTTTACACAAATACTGTGACATTTTTGGTACAGCAGAAAGAACACTGGGTGTGAATTAAGAAAATAAATGTTCAAATTCTATTTCTATAGTTATGACCTTAGGCTAATTTCTTAGCTTTACTTCTTGACTTTTCCAATCATTTACTTATTCATTCACTGAATGCCTAATAATTTCCAAACATTGTTTTAGACTTAGAGGTATAAAGTAAGCAAAAGAAAAGTGTCCTTCTCCTTTGGAACTGATAGTCACAAAGGCAAAAAAGACAATTAAGTATAATATCAGGTAAGGAAAGTGCTACGAATAAAAATTAAAAATTTAAAGGAGTAATATAGACTGGGTAGTAGCCTTGGTAATACTGTGGGTCACATGTTGGGC
The DNA here is from genome assembly GCF_000296735.1 of Chrysochloris asiatica. Taxonomy (NCBI): domain Eukaryota; kingdom Metazoa; phylum Chordata; class Mammalia; order Afrosoricida; family Chrysochloridae; genus Chrysochloris; species Chrysochloris asiatica. Next base: position 40,601,016 of record NW_006408523.1, read on the forward strand.
AGCTAACCACAGGGTTGAAAGTTCAAACCCACCAGCCACCCAGTGGGAGAAAGATGAGACTATCTGCCTCTGTAAAGATTTGTAGTCTCAGAAACCCTATATAAGTTGCTGTGAGTTAGATTTGACTTAATGGGTTTGGTTTTGGTTTGGTAGATAGGATGGAAACAAAGGCTTTTCTAAGACCTGAATGAAGTGGACGTGAAGATGGAAATGTCTAGGGGAAGAAAATTTTAAGAACAAGGAATAGCAGAAGATGCATGCCATCTTTAAGTATCAGAAAGAAGACTCACGTAGGCTGAGGTGAATGAACAGAGATTCAGGCTATCTAGGACTTGTAGTTCAAAGTGAGGGGTTTGAATTTTATTCCAAGTATGATGGGAAGTCATTGGAGTGACATGAGTGAATAGTTTTCAAAGAATCACTTTGGCTACTGTCGAGTCCCTGGAAGGTACAAACAATGAAGGTGCTACTAAAGAAACCTTTGTGGTTTGAGTCCACCTTAAAGTGCCTCAGAAGAAAGGCCTGGTGATCTACTTCTGAAACACTAACCACTGAGAACCCTGTGAGCACAGTTCTACTCCGACACACATGGAACACCATGAGAGGAATCTACTTCTGAAAAGCCATCCACTGAGAACCCTGTGAGCACAGTTCTACTCTGACACACATGGAGCACCATGAGAGGAATCTACTTCTGAAAAGTCATCCACTGAGAACCCTGTGAGCACAGTTCTACTCCGACACACATGGAGCACCATGAGAGGAATCTACTTCTGAAACGTCATCCACTGAGAACCCTGTGAGCACAGTTCTACTCCGACACACATGGAGCACCATGAGAAGAATCTACTTCTGAAAAGTCATCCACTGAGAACCCTGTGAGCACAGTTCTACTCTGACACACATAGGGTTCCCATGAATTGGAGTTGACTCCATAGCAACTTGGTTGGTTTTTTTATTTTGTATTCTGTGTGGAGAATGGATTGTTGGGGTCCACTGTAGAAATATGGTGGGTAGAAATTTATTAAAAATGCCCTGCCCAATTTCTGTAGCTCCTTAAGTTTGTGAAAGTGATGGATAGATCCAAGGAAGGAAGGGCTCTTTTGTTGATAAACTTGGCAGTCATCAAACAATTTGTGTACATACCCTTAATGTGCTGCCCAGGACTTTGTCACTTACTCAAGCAACGTGTTAACTCGTAGATGCCAGTTTTATAATGCTAACTGGGTCTGCTCCTTATTCCTAAGAAAAAAAAGAAAGAAAGAAAAACGACAACACTGCAATCGAGGTGATAATGACTCATGGTGGACCTGCATACGGTTCTGAGGCTGTATATCTTTAATGTTGGTGTTAAGTGCTGTTGAGTCATTTCCAACTCATAGCAACATTGTATAGGGTTTCCAAGCTGGTGGGTTTGAACTGCCAATGTTGTGGTTAGCAGTCCAGTGCTTATCCTACAGCACCACACTAGGAGCAGGAAGCCTTATCTTTCTCCTGCCAATCTGCTGGTGGGTTTGAACTGCCAATTTTGCAGTTAAGTTTGCAGTCCAGTGCTTATCCTACAGTGCCAATAGGGTTTCTTGTTTCTACCAGGAGACAGTTCTAATGGCTTCCCTAAGTTGATGTTATCCAAGGAAATTCCACATTTTACTTCTCACTGAGCTTTATCTCCTAACCCGTTAAAACTTCCCACATGCAGAGCAGTATATGGCAGAGTCAGAAAGAACTAATTTTATTATTGTATCAGAACAACATAATCTTTTACCAACTCTGGTAACAAACAGAATCTTAACTCAATTTTCCAGACAGAGTTTATATTACACAAGTATATAAAGAATTCCAAGAGATTTATCTTTAAATTATTCATTTTTATTGTATCAGTAATATAAAAATAGTTTTTTTTTTTACTAGTTAAAAAGATAAAACATAGCAGAATAGATTAAGTTAAATGAAGGAGCCTTCTGGCTGTATTTCTTCCAACACAGATTTGTTGATTCTTTTGACAGTCCTTGGTACTTTTAATGTTCCCCTCCAGTACTATAACTCAAACACATCAATTATTCTGTGGTCTTCCTTATACATTGTCTAACTGTAATGCATACGAGGCTATTGACAATACCACGGCTTGGGTTTGCTCTTGAAAACTTTAAAGTCAGTAATAAAAAGCGTGACCCAACATTCTTTGGACATCAGGATGAAAGAAGCAAATAATCATCGAACAATTATTACGTAAGCTCTGGTAGCGTAGTGGTTATGAATCGGGCTGCGAACCTTAAGGTCAGCGGTTCGAAACTACCAGCTGCTCCGCGGGAGAAAGATGAGGCTTTCTACT
>NW_006408523.1:40603447-40625465 GCF_000296735.1 Chrysochloris asiatica
ACAGGGTCGCTATGGGTCGGACCCGACTCAACGGCACTCAACAACAACAACAAGGCTTCGATATACAAACAGCAGCACCAATTGTTGCCATCGCATCTATTGTGGCTTCTGGAGAAGCCATATTTTCAGAGTGGAATGTGCCCCATCAGGTATACAATGACTGTGATCTTTTACAAGTAGATAGCCAGGCACCTCTGGATGTATTTGAATCACCAGACTTTTTCAGCTAGTAGTCAAGCACTTAACCCTGTGTGGACTCCCCATTGATACACATACCTTTCAAATTTACAATGAAAACATTTAACAAAGTCCAGAGAAATGGAGTCCTGATGTATGCCACAACATGGATGAACCTTGAAAACATATGGAGAGAAATAAGGGAATGATCAATGGACAAACAGCTGTGTGACCTTATTTGCATAAAATAAGAAAGAAAACATGTAGAAATCTAAGATCTTTAATGGTTACCAAGAATGGAAGGGAGGAAGAAAGGGGAAGATTTTGCCTGAGGAGCACTGAGTTTAAGTTAATGGTGGCAGAACACTTTGGAACAGGAAAGTGATCATTGTTGCACAACCTGAAGAATACAATAGATGTCAAAGTAAAAGTTATACTGGTGAATGTTTTGGAGCATATATTTTTTCCACAGTAAACAAGTGTTAAAAATGTGCTTTAGAAGGCATGTAGATGCAGTTGGCAAAGTGGTGTAACTTTGAAATCAGGCAGACTGCTGAGTGTCTACACTGAAGCTCGAATTTTATCATATGTTAAATGGAACTAAGTACTTAGTAGGGTCAATGGGCTCAAGTGTGGCAACAATAGTGAGGTGGGCCCAGGATCAGGCAGTGTTTTGTTCTGCTGTGCATAGGGTCGCTGTGAGTTGGTACCGACTTTATGGCACCTAACAACAGCTTAGTAGGGTCGTTGTGTGGGTTAATCAGGAAGCACACATGGATCCCTTACAGATATGTGTGACTCCTTTTCTTTGTCTCAGTAGGCATGGGACATTTCATGGAGAGCGTGGATTACCAGGTGTGTAGACTGAGGAGGATAGCTGTACATATTCATTATCTATCTATATTGGGTTGACTGGGAAGCTAATAGTGTTCTAAACCATACAGTAATGCTTCATGGAGGAGAATACAGCTTGTCAGAAGCTGTTTACATGAAAGAAAGACATGTTCTAGTTATTCTTCCACAGTCTTTATATGTCTTCCTTCCTCCTACTCTTTCAATAGACTCAGTGTCTATAGATAGCATTTCCCATGTCTCTCGCTCCTTCATCTTAATCATCTCTAAAAGGAGTCCTGGTGTGGCACTGTGGGCTAATGTGTCAGACTGCAAAGTCCTTTGGACTGCAAGGTTGGTGGTTCAAGCTCATCAGCTGCTCCTTGGAAACCCTATACAGGATCGCTATGCGTAGGAATCAACTCAACGGCACTTAACATCAACCTCATCAAAGGAACCTGGTGTGGTACTGTGGGCTAATATGCTGGACTGTAAGGTCTGTTTGAATTGCAAGGTCAGCAGTTTGAGCTCGAAAACCACTCCTCAGAAACCCTATACAGGGTCATTGTGAGTTGGAACCGACTCAATGGCACTTAACAGCAATAACAACAAAGGAACCACAGTGTCTGTAGCTAAGAGATGCGTTCTACATCTTGAGTGTATGTCTGAATTTCTTTTGACTCTGGGGCATTTAGTTACGGTCTTCCCCAACTCAATACTCTGCTGTGGCAGAGTTTCATATTCTTTATTCTTTTAAAAAATGCTTTTCTTGATGACTTCATGCATTCATAGACTTCCAGGGCATAGATGGTACTTTGAGAAGTAATTTAATCTCCCATCACTTTGATTTACTTCACAACTCCAGGGTTACAAGATATTTTTGCATGGACTTAGTCGCTTAGATTTTGACCTTGTGAAACACTGGACAGTACACTGTTCTGAACAATGCTATTCTCAGTATAGAGCTTAACCAGATGGCCTAATGTGCCTTTTCAGTTTCTAACTTCTATGATATCTTACAGTATGGAATCTCTTTAAAGCATAATAAGTCCTTTATATAAAGAAATGAATATATCCGCTAGTTCTCTATTTCCATATTGCTTTTGAGCCACAATGTAGCTTCTGATTAAACTACACATTGAAACTAGAAAGCAGATGAACACCCTTCAATATGTTCTGCAATTTTCCTATTAAAAGGTAAAAGACATAACAACACCCACACTTGCACATAATACCCACTTGGCCTGGCTTCAATGACTAGATGATCAGAAATCAACTAGAAGATGAAAGAAGAGGGAAAAAAAGAGAAATCTGATACAATTTGATGAACTTGACCTACACCTATGGATGTAGTAGCTCAAAAGAGGGAACAAATCTTTACAGGGAGGGTCATTCCCACCCCTCCATACACAGGGTAGAAAGGGACGGGCAACTTGGACATTGGCTACCCAAAATGGGGGGAAGGGGCTACAAAGGCAAGAAATGACTGGCTTACACGCTTTCAAGAGGGAGCCTAGATCCAGAGGACGAGGAGGAAGATGGAATCTCTACTGAGTAGTGTCCAATCTGTCTGGGCGGGGCTAATGAAAGGACATGGGGATAGGTCCCTTGTGGTACAATGGTGAATAATTGTTATCAGGACTGACTGTGAGGGTTGGAAATGTAAAGGTGGACATTTTGTAGCAAAAGGAGGAAAGTAATTAACTTTGCAGTCCAGGAGTGGAGGTTCCTGGAACCATCAAGTAAGAAGAGCAGAGTGCAAGACCCTACCCAGAGAAGCAGTGATGCCTGAGATGGAGGCAGAGACGATGACATGGAGAGATGGAGCAACTGGGGACTCTAGACCCAGAGAGGGAGAGGGGCTCTGTGCTGATGACTGGGGGCAGACTTACAGGGTATACCCTTTGGTTGGTTGATGATGCATGGAGGGGATTGTAACTATGGCAATGAAACAATATATAATAGGATGAATGTAAAACTAATGTTCTCTTATGTAAACTTAATTCACAACAAAATACTCGATAAAAAAAAAAAAGGTAAAAGAGAAATTGGCGAGATCTATACATTTTACAGTCATCTGAGCAATGATTTGCAGCAGATTGACCCAATACAATTTATGACTTGATTTTTTTATTGTTCCTTCTAGAAGTGTTGATTGTGGATCCAAGTACTATGAAATCCTTGACAACTTCAATCTGTTCTCTGTTTATCATGTTTTCTACTAGTCCAGTTGTGAAGTTTATCATTATCGTTGTTGTTGTTAAGTGCTGTTGAGTCAGTTCTGACTCACAGTGACCCTTTATAGGGTTTCCAAGGAGCAGCCAGAGGCTTTGGACTGACAACTTTGCGATTAGCCATCCAATGCATATTCTACGGCACCGCACCAGGATTCCTTATCATTATTAGAGTTCAATTTTACCTAGCACTTTTTATCTTCAAGGATATTTATAATTGTTTGTTACAATGATATAACTTTCTTACCAATAGTTTAATCTTGTTTGCATTATCTAAGATTATTTTCCAATATGTTCTGATATTTTTAATTTGTAAATTGGAAACAATTACATTCACTGCCTTCAGTTGCTATTTTAACAGGGAGGAAAAACCTACATTCCATTCAAGGCTAATTGCTATGGCAAATCTATGAAGAGGACTCAATTGTCTGTTCAAAACTCTATGAGAGAATGAAGACTTCAGAGAAGCAAGCTATACTAATCAGCATCAGTGCAAGTGTCCATTACATTGGAATCAAAACTAAATGATCAAACCTTGAAAGTCTACAGTATCAGCTAATCTGAATTTTTTTATACTTCTTGTTGGGAATGCATTGGCACGAATGCCAAATATTAAAGTTTAAACTTTTAACATTACAACTGGCTTTGACTACCCAAAGGCTTTGCCCAAATTACTGAGCCAATCCTGATTAAGATGTGGAAGGCTATGGACTTAGACTGCCTCCTATATCAAGTTGTTTGGAATAAAATCTGACTTCATTTGCTCTTTTAACCTCTGAATTACTGTTACTCTCTTTTAGGTCAAATCTATTAGTCTGTTTCTCCAGGTGTAGTTGCTTCCCCTTCAAATCAGGATTCCAGGAATTTTTGAGAACAGCTACGTATTTTTCATTCAACCCCTCTGTTTAGAGAAAGGAAGATGAGTCCCTGGAAAGACCAGAAGTATTGCATCATGCCTGCATCTTAAGGTTTTTCCTTAAATAAAGGTCTTCCTTAAATCCCTCCAAAATTGGAACTCTGAGCTTTAACATGTCACCTCAAGTAGCTACTACATCAATATCAGAACTAAATGATACAATCTGGTTCTTTTGGGGGTAGGAGATTCATCAAATCTGTCTGGTTTCAAAAACTTATTGTCATCATTGACAGTTGGTGAGATAGTTATGTAAACAGCCATGGTGGTGGTAGTGGTGGAGTTGGTTCCGACTCATGGTGACCCTGAATAGGGTTTCCCAGGCTGTAACTCTTCATTGGAGCAGAAAGCCTCGTGTCTCTCCTGCAGAATGGCTGGTAGTTTCAAACCGCTGAGCTTGAGGTTAGCAGCCCAACTCATAACCACTACGCTACAAGAGGCACGAACAGTGTTTATTTACTGGATGATTTCTATCTAAGTCATGAAAAGAAAACTAATTATTATAGAATCAAAATGCTATCCTGTTTCATTAAAATATTTTTGTACCAAGTGAGATGGAGACTTTCAAAGTGTAAAAGAAAGCTGCTGTTCTAATACTACTACATTTAGTAATTTTATTAAAGGACAAATCTGACTGATAGAGCAGCATCAGCTCAAGGCACCAGCATCCACATGCACAGCTGAGGAAGTGATCACTATAGAAATGCAGTGCACCATGTAGCCAGCCTTAGCTTTCAGCTTGTAGCTGATGTATTAGAGCTGGGAGTGCAAGTCCAAGGAAGGCTCTGAGGGGCTGTGAAAGCCCAACATCAGACCAATAGCATGTCTGAGGTCATTCTTGCCAAGGTCATTTTGTAAATGTTTTAGAAGTCAGTCTGAGATTTTGGTGTATTTGACTTTGCAACTATCTTGTAAACAGAGGGCTTCCCTCCCAATAGTCTGTAGCACAACTGTAGAAGACTTGAGGTCTACAACAATATGACCTCCTTAGAATTTTTAAGATCTGGTGGTGCTGAGGGCCAGGCATTGGGCTGCAGTTCAAACCCACTAGTTGCTCTTGGAGAAAGATAAGGTTATCTGCTCTCATAAAGATTTGCAGTTTCAGAAACTTATCAACTGCAAAGATTCATGAATGTCACCAGCCTCTGGAGACTGGCTTTTGCCACTCCGCCCTGGTTTCCTGAGGAAACACTGCCAATCTTACTGCACTTATGCTATCTGGCCCTATCAGAAGGTTAAAGGCCTTGCAAAGATTTCATTAAATACTCCTTATATAATCAATATTTATGTTACAATTATGCCAACAGATGTTAGAATACGTACAGTTTGGATTCCTTTAGTAATTACACAGTGGCATCCATTCCGAAATCGAGTTCTCCCTTTCAAATCATTTGCCCCCAGAGCAGTATTAAAGCCAGAAGTTGGGAATAATTCCCACCATCATTAAAAGCATTCTGGCATACACGTAAGCCTTGAAACATCTTACATCCCAATAAAGTATGCTCTGCTACTGTCTCATCCTCCTATAGGCCTTTGAGAAGCAGAATGTGTAGTGTTTATATTTCCCACCCTTGAAGCCTAGGACCCATCTTAGAAATATTACAGAGATAAGGGTACCTACAAAACCTCTTAAGAGGCACTTAATTTGGGCAAACAAAAGACTATTTACTTACCTTATCTGAGGATGGGTGTTTCCTTCAGTTTATTAAAGAAGCCTGGAGCAGAGGAAATTTACACAAGGGACTCTGGACCTCCCAAATCTCCTAGGAAATGGTCAGATATTCAGGGCATCAGCCCTTCTGACCTTGGCCAGTTTGGCCAGGCTCCAAATGCAATGTATTGTTTCAGCTCAAACTTGATTCTTCTTGCTGAAAGGAAAAATGTTTTAAAATCTACACAGGTAAACCAGTGATTTAAGATTATTAAATCATTCAGAAATAAACCACTTAAACAGGAACAAGCAGAGTCTATTATTATTTGAAGCTAGTAAGGGAGTCAGGCAGTGTAACTGTTTGTCAAAGACTCAGCTGCAGGCAGAAGGGAGGAGTTTGATAGCGGGCAAGAAGAAAGGCTTCCAGTACATTCTGACTGGAAGTTGTTGGCATGGAGAAGCTGGAAACAGGTTAACAGAAGCAGGGCATCCTGTATATTTGGTTTGTAGAACATATTTCTCTGATTGATCCCGAATTGAACGCTGGGCAAAACTTAGGGAAGCTGGCATTAATTGACATTTGGGCCAATTATCAATAGAAATGAGATATTATCCTGGAAATCATAAAAAAATTAAGAGTGGAAATTAGGATTTCTGGCAAGACAATGGATTAGGCAGACACACTACAAATGCTCTACAAAAAAGACAGGAGAGACCAAATAAAACATATCAATGATCATCCCGGAAACCTCAGCTTCAGAAGAATAGATAAGTACATTGGATACCACTTAGGAGAAAAAGCTGAAAAAAAGCAGCAAAAGAGGAGACAGACGAGTGAACAATCCACTGGTTTGACTTAGTGTGACCATCTTGAACTTTTCCAGTGTTACATCCAGACAGTGGTCTGACAATACAAGCACACTTCAGTGGCTGGTGAGGAGAAAGGTGGACTCTTTGCTGTTCCTCATACCCTCTGGGAAATCTGAAGCATTCCCAGCTCCCACTGTTATCCATTGACCAGTGACTCCCCTCAGTCCCCAGTCCCCAACCTACACAGACCCCATTCTACCTTAGGTCAGAACCATGTGGGGTGTACATCCCACATATCTGGATGAGCCAGAACTTATCAGACCAGCAGAACTCCCAGTGCTAGGTCCCAGCAAACCCTGGGAGGCCAAGAACACCTTCCATAACACACTGCCTGGTCCCAGCTATCCTCTGGGCCAGAAAGTGTTACTTCAGAAATAAACACTCTGATCTCAGTCAACTTCTGAGCCAGCACAAACTAGGTCTGCATCTGGTACCCTGACCCCAGACAACATCTAGCCCTGCAGGAATTCCATCTTCTTCTTTATCAGCTGCCTCTACACAGACCATGAGCTCCTTGGCTGGCATAAGGTGCCAAACCAGATGTCCCCACAGTTCTCTCCTGTGGTCTGTCCTGTCCTACTTTCTCCTTTCTTTCTGTCTTTGTTTTTCAAGCCTGGGACTGAATCCATGCCTAGGGATCAGCTTTCATCTAAACAGACAGATCTACCAAGTGAACAGTACCACCAGAAAGGAATGTATTCCTCAAAACAATCAATCATAGGAATCCAAAAGGTCACCATTTACCCACAAAGATCAGAAGCAAGAAAGGGCAGGAAAGAAGGACAAATGGTAAAAAGGGGAATGCAAGAAGAAAGGTAGAAGAATGCCGTTCCACTCTGGGGATTGTACCCGATGTCATGAAACAAAATGTATATAAATTGTTGAATGGAAAACTAATTTGCTCTGTAAACTTTTACCTACACCACACACATGCACACACACACACAAAAACAAAAAAAAAGAAAAGAAAATGGATTAAAAGGATTATACAGATCATGACAAGTGTTAGTGAGAAAGTGCGGCAATTAAAACTTTTATACACTGCTGGTTGGAATGTAAAATTCCACTTTGTAATACGCTAGCAGTTTCTCAAAAAGACTAAATAAACATGGAGGTACCATGCTATTGTTGTTAGATATCATTGAATCATGACAAAGCACATACAGAAGAGTGAAGCATTGACTGGTCCTATGCCATCTTCCCCATCATTGGTATGCTCGAGTCCATTGTTGGGATCATTGTGTATTTTGAATGACTTCCAATGTAGAGGGTTCCTCTTCTAGCACTCCATAGAATACTATTCTCTTGACATCCATAAGGTTTTCATTGACTATATTTCAGAAATAGAATATCAGACTTTTCTTTACAATCTTACTCTGGAAGCTCTCTGTTGAAACCTACCCAAACATTGGTAACCTTGCTAATATGTGAAATGTCAGTAACATAGCTTTCAGCACCATAGCTACAAGAAAGTCACCATAATATAACAACCTTCAGATGGAGAGTTACTATGTTGTTGTTGTTAGGTGCCATCAAGTCACTATCGCCTCATAGCAACCATATATACAATAGAGTGAAACACTGCCCGATCCTGGGCCAACCTCATAATTGTTGCCATGCTTGAGCCCATTGATGCTGCCACTTTACCAATGCATCTTGCTGGGGTTCTTCCTCTCTTTCTCTGACACTCCACCTTACCAAACATGATATCCTTCTCTAGCAACTGGTCCCTCCTGACAATATGTCTGAAGTATGGAGTTTGGTCATCCTGGCCTCCAAGGAGCACTCTGGTCACACTTCTTCCAACACAGATCTATTGATGCTTTTGGAAGCCCATGGCACTTTCAACATTCATTCTCTTCTAACACCATAACTCAAAAGCATCAATTCTTCTATGGTCTTCTGGACAGTGAATAAGGAGGAGTTACTATATGACCCAGTAATTCTACTCCTAGATATATTACAAAGAGAAATGATAACATGTGCCAACCAAAAACAAATGTTCATAGCAGAATATTACTCAAAAAGTGAATGCAAGTCACATTTCCATCAACTGATGAAAGGTGGTATATCCATATGTTGTTGTTAAGCACTGTTGAGTCGAAGCTTGTCATCTACACCATCAAAATTCCAACTCATAGCAACTCTGTAGAGCATTCCCAAGGCTTGTAAATCTTTGCTGGAGCAGAAAGTCTCATCTTTCTCCTGAGAAGCAGTAGGTGGTTTGAACGACTGACCTTTTGGTTTGCAGTTCAGTGCTTATCCTGTGAAGACACCATGCTCCCTAGTATATATCCATATAATTGAATATTATTTACTCATAATAAGAAATAAAATACTGATATTTGTCATAGCATGAATTAACTTTTAAACACTACACTATACTCTGGTAGCGTAGTGGTTACGAATCGGGCTGCGAACCTTAAGGTCAGCGGTTCGAAACTACCAGCTGCTCCGCCGGAGAAAGATGAGGCTTTCTACTCCCGTAAAGATTTACACCCTCGGAAACCCTGTACAGGGTCGCTATGAGTCGGAACCGACTCAACGGCACTTAACAACAACAACAATAGAAAGTAAAAGATCAGTCACAAAGGGCCACACATTGCATGATATCATTTCTAGAAAGCATCCAAATTAGGTAAATCTATGGAAACAGAGTCCTGGTGTGGTGCCCTAGGGTAAGTACTAGACCTCAAAGTCAGTTTGAACCACAAGGTTGGAAGTTCAAGCTCACCAGCCTTTCCTCAGAAATCCAATACAGGGTTGCTCTAAGTCGGAACTGACTTGACAGCACTTAACACCAACACCAATACCAACATCACTGTGGAAACATAAAGTGGACTAGTTCTTGCCTAACACTGAAAGTGATGGGGAAATCATGAGGTGACAGCTAAGAGGTGTGGGGTGTTTTGGGGTCATAAAGAAGTCCTAAAATTAATTGTTATGATGACAGCACAACTCTATGAATATACTAGAAGTGATGGGTGAATTGTATGGCATGTGAACCATATCTCAGTAAAGACATTTCAAAAAAGATTAGAAAGGACTTTGTAGACATAGAAAGTGACAGAAGTAACAGTTAACCCCTAATGCTCTGGAGTACCTTTAGAGGCAAAAAGGATATTTCTCAGGCTAAGAAAAACTTAAAAATTTGCCTGAATTTATTCAAAAAGTATGACAGGCTATGTGAGTGAACTCACTTCTGGAATGATGTTCAGCTGGGGATGTCAGAGTGGCCCGGTGTTTGTTAGACTTGTTACTGGCTGAAATAAGCAGTCCTGCCTCTGGCTCATGTACTGGGTGTGTAATAACTTCCCAAGTTTTTTTGTGTTGTGAATTCTGTAGCCCTGTGCATCTGATTGCCAAATCAATGCTGATCTTATGTCTGTGAGGCCCAGGTGAACCAGGAAAGTGAAAGAGTTTAAATGAATGAATTAGAAACATCATGTTACCTCTATATTCTATTTATTTAAAAGAGCTGTAATTTTTAGGAGATGCCCAGTTAAAAATCAAAACAACAACTTTGGTGTGCACTGAGCTAGACTGTTTCTTAAACTCCTCATTGATTTGCCTCCATCACATGGAAACTTCTTGTCTTTTTCTGAATCCTTATATGGAAAGGTCAAAATTAACTTGCTGAAGCTCATTTTAATGCCAATGGGAGTTTATTTTCTTCAGTTGGTCCCTGTTATTTATTTAGCCTTGATTGAAAAAAGCTGTTTTTCTATAAAGACAATAATATTCTGTGACTTTCACTGTGGTATGTGAGTAGTTTAGGGGTGGGGGAGTTAACTGCTAAGACAGCCAAATCAGTGGTAAACATCATGATGACATTCATTTGAGCATCCACTATCATAAATCACTACATAACAGGCACTGTTCTAGACTATGGAAAAATGACAAAGATCGACCTTTGCTGGAGATAATTCAGAAATGGTGGCAACTCCACATCGACAGGGAACTCCCAGAAATTCAAGTTGGAGTCAGAGTAAGATATGCACTAAGGGTATATCATTACTGTTATTAAATGTATCTTGGCTTGAAAGAGCAGAATATCAGAAAAATGTTTACTTGTGGTTTATTGACTATGCAAGGACATTCAACTGTGTGGATCACAACGAACTATAGGTAACATTGCAAAGTATGTGAATTCCAGAACACTTAATTGTGCTTATGCAGAACTTGTACACAGAAAAAGAGGGAGCTGTTCAAACAGAACACAAGATATTGAATGGTTTAAAATCAGGAAAGGTGTATGTCAGGGCTGTGTCCTTATTGAATCTGCATGCTTAGCAAATCATTTAAGAACCTGGACTATATGAAGAACAGTAGCAGGATTGGAGGAACACTCATTAGCAACCTGTAATATTCAGATGACACAACCTTGCTTGCTGTAAGCAAAAAAGGACTTGAAGTACTTACTAATGAAAATCAAAGACTACAGCTTTCAGTATGGATTACAAGTCAATGTAAAGGAAACAAAAATGTTCACTATTGGACCAGTAAACAAAATCATGATAAACAAAGAAAAAATTGAAGTTATTAAAGGATTTCATTTTACTTGGATCCACAATTAATGCTCTGAAAGCAGCTGTCAAGAAATCAAACGATGTATGATTGATTGGGCTGGGCAAATCTACTGCAAAAGACCTCTTTAAATTGTTAAAAGAGCCACGTGATAGCTGAAGTTTGTGTCAACTGACTGGGCTCTCAGTGGATTTGCTGTTGAGATGAAGGATTCTCAATGGTTTGGCAGTTGAGATGCAAGTATCTCCCATGATGTGATAAACCAATAAAAGGATTAAGGGTGGGTTGTTGCTATTAAGCACTGCCAAGTCAGTTTGGACTCATAGAGATCCTGTATAGAGTTTTCACTGTTATCAAGTGCTGTTGAATCAGTTCCAATTCATAGAAGAGCAGGATTTTGTTGTTAGGTGCCATCAGTTGGTTCTGACTCATAGCGACCCTGTGCACAACAGAACAAAACACTGCCCAGTTCTGCACCAACCTCACAATCGTTGCTACACCTGAGCCCATTGCTTCAGCCACTGTGTCAATCCATCCCATTGTGGGTCTTTCTTTGTTTCTCCAGTCTTCCACTTTATCAAATATAATATCCTTCACCAGCAACAACATGTCCGAAGTAAGAGATGAAGTCTGGCCAGCCTAGTTTCTAAGGAGGACTCTGGCTGTACTTCTTCCAACATGGATCTGTTTGTCCTTTGGGCAGTCTATGGTACTTTCAATATTGTCCTCCAACACCATAACTCAAATGTATCAATTCTGCTACATTCTTCCAACTTTTGCATTCATAAGAGGTTATTGAAAATATTCTGGCTTGGGTCAGGTGCACCTTAGTCCTCAAACTGACATCTTTGCTCTTCAACACTTTAAAAAGGTCTTGTGCAGCAGATTTGCCTAATGCAATATATCATTTGATTTCTTGATTGCTGCTTCCATGAGTGTTGATGGTTGAGCTCAGAAAAATGAACTCTTTGACAACTTCAATCTTTTCTCCATTTACATGGATATTGTTTATTGGTCCAGTTATGAGGATTTTTCTTTCTTTACATTGAGGTACAACCCATACTGAAGGCTGTGGTCTTTAATCTTCATCAGAACGTATTTTAAGTCCTCTTCACTTTCAGCAAGCGAGGTTCTATTATCTGCATATTGCAGGTTTGTTAATGAGTCTTCCTACAATCCTGATGCCATGTTTTTCTTCAGACATTTCAGCTGCTTGGGTTATTTGCTCAGCATACAGATTGAATAAGTATGGTGAAAGAATACAACCCTGGCACACACATTACCTAATTTTAAACTCTTTGATGTTCCCTTGTTCTGTTTGAACAACTGCCTCTTGGTCTATATACAGGTTCCTAATGAACACAATTAAGTATTCTGGAGTACTCATACTTTGCAATGTTATCCATAGCTTGTCATCTTCACAATCAAAAGGCTTTGCATAGTCAATAAAGCACAGATATTCTCTGCTTTCAGCCAAGATCCGTCAGCAATGATATCCCTCATTCACATCCTCTTCTGAAACCAGCTAGAACTTTTGGAAGTTCTTTTTCAATGTATGTTTGCAGCCACTTCTGAATTACCTTTAGTAAAACTTTACTGATGTAGGATATCAATAATATTGTTTGATGATTTCTGCATTCCATTGGGTCTCCTTTCTTTGGAATGGGCACAAATATGGATATTTTCCAATCAGTTAGCCAGGTCTTCCTAATTTCTTGGCATACTGAGTGTCTCCAGTGCTGCATCAGTTTGTTGAAAGATGTCAAAGTGTATTCCATCTTATCACGATACCTTATTCTTTGCCAATGTCTTCAATGCACCTTGGACTTTTTCTTTTAGGATCATGGGCTCTTGAACATATGCTACCTCTTGAAATGGTTGAACATTGATGATTTCTTTTTGGTGCAGTAACTCTGTGTATTCGTTCCAATTTCTTTTGATGCTTTCTGCATCATTCTAAATCACTTCATCACCATGATCTGAGGGAGGCATACAACACCTTTTATCTGACAAGTGATAAAAGGAGAGACACTTGAGCAGAGAAGAAGGGACTTACTTTCACCAAAATAGAAGAGCCAGGAGTGCAGTGTGTCCTTTGGACCGGGGGCCCTACACTATGAAGTTCCCGGATCCAGTGCAAGGGGTAATGGAAATCTACAAGAAATACTGGGCCTACAGATGCTGAAAGGAGCCAAGGATCTTCCCCCAGAGCTGGCAAAGAAGAAGCCTTCCTCAAGAGCTGGCACTCTGAATTTGGGCGGTTAGCTTTGTAAACTGTGAAAAAATAGATTACTGGTTGTTAAAGTCATCCACTTGTGGTATTCCTGTTATGGCAACACTAGATAACTCAAACAAGCTAGGGTGTCACTTTGAGGACTAAGGTGCACCTAACTCAAGCCATGGTATTTTCAATGATCTCATAGAGGACTTGTGTGACCCTGTAGGATAAGCACTGGACTGCTAACCACATGGTCAACAGTTCAAACCTACCAGACACTTCTAGGAAACCTTATACAGGGTCACTATGAGTCGCAACCAACTCACCAGTACTTATCAACCACAGTGTATGTTTGTAAAAGCTGGACAATGAATAAGGAAGAAGAGAGAAGAATTTGCATTTAAATTATGGTGTTGGTGAAGAATATTGAAAGGATCATGGACTACCAGAAGAATTAACAAGTTTGTCTTGGAAGAAGTACAGCCATAATGCTCCTTTGAAGGAAACACGATGAGACTTCATGCAACATACTTTGGAGATGTTATCAGGAGGAACCAGTTACTCAAAAAGGATATCATGCTTCATAAAGAAGAAGGTTGGAGAAAAAGGAAGACCACCAATGTGATGGGCTGACATAGCAGCTGCAATAATGAGTCCAAGCATAGCAATAATATTGAGTATGGTGCATGGCCACTCAGTGTTTTGTCTGTTGTGCATAAGTTGGAGCTGACTCAAAAACACCTGTCAACAACAAACAGCAAAGATAGACTTGGTGACTGCACTAACGAAATGCAGCATCTAACGACACTATCCTCATGCACCATCCGAACTACCAACTGACAGGTTGTCTTAATGTATATTATTGTTTTCAGGCCTTGTGCACTTTTCTTTTTCTCAATGGAAGGAAGATAATAGTCTACATCTTTGTATTCATTTTCCTTTTTGCCTAAAAAAAAAAAAAAAAAGGCAAGAAAATGAAGTAATAGATTGTAGGTCTTTACACAAATATGCCAAAATTTTCAACATCCTTGCTGTGTTTCCCCTGTGTTCTTGTTAGGTGCCATCAAGTCAGTGCCAACTCATAGCAACCTTAGGCACAACAGAACAAAACACTGCCCGGTTCTGCATCAATCTCACAATTGTCACTATGCTTGAGCCCATTACTGCTGCCTCTGTGCCAATCCATCTAGTTGGGGGTCTTCCTCTTTTTGCTGACCCTCCACTTTACCACGATGGTAGGCACGATGCCTTCTCCAGGGACCTGTACCTTCTGAAAATGTGTCAGAAGTATGAGGGACAAAGTTTAACCACCCTGGATTCTAAGGAGCATTCTGGCTGTACTTCTTTCAGCACAGACTTGTCTGTTCTTCTTGCAGTCCATGGAACTTTTAATATTCTCTTCCAACACAATAACTTAAATGCATCAGTTTTCCTGTGGTCTTCTTTTTCATGCATGTTCAACTTCGACATGCATAAGAGTAATTTAGTATACTTGAAATTGAAATTTATTATTACATATAACAATAGAGAATTATTTAGTGGTATATTATTATCATATTATATTGCAATACATTTTCCCATATAGCATTGTTGTGGTTGTTGTTGTCGAGTCGATTCCAACTCATAGCTACCCTGTAGAGATAGGGTTTCTGAGGAGTGGCTGGTAAGCTTGAGCCACCAACCTTGTGGTTCAAACTGACCTTGCAGTCCAGCACATTCACCCACAGTGTCACACTTGGACTTGCACAGAGCATTATGATATAATAATAATGTGCTGGTAATGGTTGTTTGACTTTGAGTCAATTCTGACTCATAGAGAGCCTGTATAGGGTTTCTGAGGATTTAACTCTTTATGGGATCAGAAAGTCTCATCAGTGCGTTGTTTTGTGCTGGTTTGCACATTGCTGTTATGCTGGCAGCTAAGCCACCATGGGTGACCCTGCTGGTATTTAAAATACCTGTGCCTAAGACAGACTAAAGGAGCTCTGGTAGCATAGTGGTTACGAATCGGGCTGTGAACCACAAGGTCAGCAGTTCGAAACTACCAGTGGTTTCATGGGAGAAAGATGAGGCTTTCTGCTCCCTTAAAGATTTACAACCTCGGAAACCCTGTACAGGGTCGCTATGAGTCGATTCCGACTCCACGGCACATGACAACAACAACAACAAGACAGACTAAGGAGCTCTGGTAGCATAGTGGTTACAAATTGGGCTGCTAACCTCAAGGTCAGCAGTTCGAACCTACCAGCAGGATGAAGATCAAGGTATGGATTGCATTTCAATATCAAGAAAACAAAAAGCCTCACCACTGGACCAATAAACAACATTCTTATCAACGGAGAAAAGATTGAAGTTGTCAAGGACTTCATTCTTCTTGGATCAACTATCAACACTCATGGAAGCAGCAGTCAAGAGATCAGACGACGTATTGCATTGGTCAAATCTGCTGCACAGGAACTTTTTAAAGTGTTGAAGAGCAGAGATGTCACCTTGAGGACTAAGGTATGCCTGACCCAAGCCATGGTATTTTCAATAGCCTCATATGGATGCGAAAGCTGGACAGTGAATAAGGAAGATCATAAAATAATTGATGCCTTTGAATTGTGGTGTTGGAGGAGAATACTAAAAGTGCCATGGGCTGCTAAAAGAACCAATAGATCTGTTTTGGAAGAAGTGCAGCCAGAGTGCTCCTTGGAGGCCAGAATGACCAAGCTTCGTCTCTCATACTTTGGACATATTGTTAGGTGGGAACAGTCACTGGAAAAGGATGTCATGCTGGGTAAGATGGAGGGTCAGAGAAAAAGAGGAAGACCCCCAATGAGATGGATTGGCCAGGTGGCATCATTGATGGTATCGAATATGGCAGCAGTAGTGAAGTTGGCCCAGGATCAGACATTATTTCGTTCTGCTGTGCATGGGGTCGCTATGAGTCGGTTCCGACTCAATGGCACCTGACAACAACAACAGCAAGAGAAAGATGAGGCTATCTGCTCCTGTAAAGATTTACAGCCTCGGAAAACCCTGTACAGGGTCATTATGAGTCAGAACTGACTCCACGGCACATAATAAAAGAAGACAGATTAGGGAGAAGGAGACACAGACTACTTCTGAATGTTTAGCCACCGAAAACCTTATGAATAACAGTAGAACATTGTCAAATACAGTATCAGAAGATAAAAACAAGAATAGCAGAACAATATTATCAGATATAGTTCTGGAATATGAGCCCCTCAGGTTGAAAGGCAATCAAAATAAGACCATGGAAGAGCTGCTTCCTCAATGTAGAGTTGACCGTGATGATGCAAATGGAGTAAAGCTTTCTTGTTCAGGCTGAAAGTGAAGAAATTTAAAATAACTTTACAAAAACCAAAATCTACAAACTGTGTGAAGACCTGAAAACTAAAAGGGAAGAAAATGCTCAGCATTTCTCAATCCAAAAGAACAGAAGAAAAAATTTAAACCTTGCTTGAAATATTGAAAGATTTTAATGAGCCCTGGTGTGACACTGTAGGATATGCACTGGACTGGTAATTGCAAGGTTAGCTGTTCAAACCCATCAGCTGCTCTTGGAAACCCTACACAGGTTTGCTATGAGTCAGAATCAACTTGACGGCCTATAACAACAAATTAGGCAAGATATCAAAGGATGTAGAAAGCATCAAAACATAAAAGTATGCACCCAGTAAAATGAAATCATTAATAACTAAAAATGCCCTTTGAAATTTTTAGTTCAGCTCTTTGACTTCCTCATCTCTTCCATTAGCTTTAACATCTTGATGTTAGAAATTAAGTTTCATAGTCTCTTCTGACATCCCTTGTTTTCTGTTCTTTCTTGCCAGTCTTTTTAATGACCTTTTGCTTTCTTCCGCTACAATATTCTTGATATTATCACCTAGCTCTTCTGGTTTGTTCATTAGTGTCTAATGTATCAAACCTGTTCTTCAGGTGGTCTCTAAATTCAGGTGGGATATGTTCAGTGTCATATTTTGGGTCTTGTGGGCTTGTTTTAATTTTCTTCAGCTTCAGCCTGAACTTATATGTGAGCTATTAATGTCTGCTCCACAGTCATCCCATGGCGTTGTTTTGGCTGATATGCAGTTTTTCCACAGATGTAGTCAATTTGATTCCTGTGTATTCCATCTGGTGAGGCCATATAATCGCCTTTTATGTTGTTCAAAAAATGTATTTGCAGTGAATAAGTCACTGGTTTTGCAAAACTCTGTCATACAGAATATTCAGGTTGTTGAAAGATTTAAATTTGCATTTCATCAATTTTTGGAGCCTTGTGTTTTCTCAATGTCTTCAGTGCAGTTTGGACTATTTCAGCATCATTTGTATCACCAAAGCCATGTTTTCCCACTACTCATCCTTCCTCTTTGCTTCTAACCTTTGCATTCCAATCATCAATAATTATCAATACATCTTGATTGCATATTTGATCAGTTCCAGACTGAAGAAGTTAGTAAAATTCTTCAACTTCATCATCACTGGTTTTAGTAGTTGGTGTATAAATTTGAATAACAGAGGTATTAACTGATCTTCCCTGTAGGCATATGGATATTATCCTATCACAGACAGCTTTATACTTCAAGATAGATGTTGAAATGTTCTCTCTGATGGTAAATGTGATGCCATTCATTTTGAATTAGTCATTCCCAGTAGAGTAAACCACATGATTGTCACATTCAAAATGGCCAATAACAGTTTATTTCAGTTCACTAATGCCTAGGCATTCCATTTCATTTTGACAACTTCCAATTTTCCTAGTCTAATAATATATTCTGATTATTAATGAATGTTTGCAGCTGTTTCTCCTCATTTTGAATTGTTTCCCATCAGCAAATGAAGGTCCTGAAAGCTTTACTTCATGACTATCAGCATTATCAACTTTACGTTGCTTTGAGGAGGTAGCTCTTCTCCAGTCATGTTTTGAGTGTCTTCCAACCTAAAAGGTTCATCTCTCAGCACTATATTGGACAGTATTGTGGTGTTATTTTTTGCCCCTAGATTCCTTCAATATTGCAACCTAAGACTAATTTTTTTCTTCATTTCATTTAACTTGGGAAATGCTAAGTGTGTTCTGTTCTTCTAGTTTTCTAATTCCAGGTCTTTGCACATTTCATTACAAGACTTTGTATTCTGGAGCTGCTGTGTGGAATGTTCTTTTCAACTCTTTGACTTAGCATTTTTTTCATTTGGTTTATATATTTTGTGTTCAGCAGTAAGTTTTCTTTCTTTCCTATCTTTTTAATGACTCTGTGCTTTCTTTGTGTATGATGTCCTTCATGTCATCTGACAAATCCTTTGGTCTTCTGTCATTAGTTTTCAATGTGTCTAATCTATTCTTGAGATGTTTTACAAATCCAGGTGAGCTATACTCAATGTTGTGTTTTAGTTCTCATGAACTTGTTTTAATTTTCTTCAGTTTCAACTTCCACTTGCAACAGAACTTTCAATGGTCTGATCCACAGTTGGCCTTGGCCTTGTTCTGATAGATAATATTAAGATTCTCCATGGTCTATTTCCACCTATGTAGTCAGTTTGAATCCTATGCAATCAATCTATTTGGTGAGGTCTATGTATATAGTCAACATTTATGTTGTTAAAAATAAATTTGCAATGAATAAATCATTGTTCTTGAAAAATTCTATCATGCTATCTCTGGTATCATTTGCATATGAAGGCCATATTTTTCAGATATCGATGCTTTGCCTTTGTTTCCCAGTTTTGCACTCCAATAACAGTCATTTATCAGTGCATTGTGATGGCATGTTCAGTCAGTTTCAGACTGCTTCAACTGGTAACATTTTTCAATTTCTTCATATTTTCTATCAGTGTTTGGTATATAAATTTGGTTTGGCTTCTCTAGAGACCCCAGCCTAAGTTAGAGACTATTTTTCAGATTTCGAGTTGGTTCTCTAGAGAAGCAAAACCAGTGAATTGTATATGTGTGCATATATACACATGCCACTTCCTTGGTATAATTATATAAGTGTATGTGACACTGTGGGTTAATACGCCAGACTGCAAAGTCATTTGAACTGCAAAGTCGGTGGTTCAAGCTCACCAGCTGCTCCTTGGAAACCCTATGCAGGGTCGCTATGGGTTGGAATTGACTCAACGGCACTTAGCAACAACAATATATATATATGTGTGTGTGTGTGTGTGTGTGTATACATGTACATTGGTGTTAATGTTACATGCCATAGAGTCGATTCTGGCTCATGTAATACTATAATTATTATAGGGTTTCTGGGGAGCAACTGGTAGGTTTGAACCTTGCAGTTAGAGTCTAATGTTTATCTTACAGTGCCACTCCAGGACTTCATATATAAATATATTAATAAAACATATGTGTATGTATGTATATATGAATCAATTTATTTGAATTATGAAATTGGAGAAGAATATGAAAAGTACCATAGACTTCTAGAAGGACAATCAAATCTGTCTTGGAAGAAGTATAGCCAGAGTGTTCCTCGGAAGCCAGGATGGTACAACTTTGCCTCTCATAGCTTGGACATATTATCAGGAGAGACTAGTCCCTGAAAAAGCACATCATGCTTGTTAAAATGGAGAGTCAGTGAAAAAGAGGAAGGCCCCCAATAAAATGGGTTGACATAGTGGCAAAAACAATGAACTCAAATGTAACAACAATTGTGAGGGTGCTTTGTTGTTGTTGTTGTGACATGCCGTCGAGTCGGTTCCGACCCACAGCGACCCTGTATAGGGTTTCCAAGGAGTAGCTGGTGAGCTTGAACTGCTGACCGTGCAGTTCAAATGGCTTTGCAGTCTGGCACATTAACCTACAGTGCCACACCAGGAAGACCAGGAAATGTTGTACGGTAGCTATGATTCGGAACCAACTCAATGACACCTAACAACACCAACAATATATATAGAATCCTGGTACGCTACTGTAGGATAAACACTGAAATACTAATTTTATGTCAGCTGCTCAATCCCACCAAATACTCCTGGAAAATCCTATAAAGGTTTGCTACGAGTTGGAATAGACTTGATGACACTTAACAGCAACAACAAGACACACACACACACACAGAGTCTTACAGGTTTATATCAAGGAAATGGCTTGCACAGTTGTACAGACAGGCAAATTCCAAGTCCATGGGTCAAATGCCAGCCTTTAGCTTGATATCTGACCTATGGACTTGGAACTTGCCCATCTCCATAACTGCTGCATGAGTTGATGAACCCAAGGTCAGCAAGTCAGACAGCAGGCTTCTCACTGTAAAGATGAATGAATCCAATGTTTTCAGGTAAGATGGCAGACTACTGGCAACTCCCAGGATCAGCAGGCAATAAAGCAGGCTACTGTCTCAAGTCCAAAGAACCAGAGGTCAGATAGCTATAGCACAGATGAAGGAGATGGTTCGTCTTGATTCAGTCCTACTGTCCCTCCAAAGAATTGTTAGAGAGTAGCACAATATGATCATGGAATGAACAGAGGTATAAGCAGGCAAAGACACTTAACAAAGCATATATATTCTCACAGAAAGGAGAATGGGCTTCTAGCTTAAAAGTGAGAAGGATCCAGTGAGTTTCTCGTTTCAATTTTTATGCTGTATTTTTTCTGCGGCAGGCTCTGGGTTTCCAGATAATTGTCTCATGATTCCTACATTTTTCTATAAAAAATTAGGACCCGTAATTGATCATTTCTTCCTGGGTCCTGGTGCACTTCTTTCCTATTAAATCATTCCGCTATACTGCCGATTCATTATAGTGGTATTGTCATTAGTTCCTTGGTCACGTTCAGATCAGTCTTATTCTTCTCTTTGCACGCTTAATTTGGGTGAAAATTCCCTTTTCTAGATTTCCTTTTACTTGACTCTCCTGACAAGTTAGGTTATTTCCTACATTCTTTGTGGTTAGCACCTATTCCGTGTTCTAACTGCCTAACTAGATGACAAGCCAGATGCAAGATCCAGACCCAGTGAAAAGTAAGCAAGTTTTTTTGTTTGTTTGTTTTTCTGAATACCCAATATATTGGAAGCAGTCCACAACCCTGAGGAAATATCCCTTCAATTGATTGACTGGCATTAGCAGAATTCATCATGGAGTTGATTATACTACGTTAGATCTCATCATAGGTGATTAATAGGTATTAACTTCTACACCACTGAGAATCCTGGTCAAATTGACCCAAATCTTTAAGAATCACAGTCATATTAATGATTATTTCCTATGTTGTTGTTGCTGTTGCTAAATGCTGTCAAGTTGGTTCCAACTCATAGTAATCCTGTATAAGGTTCACCGAGAATTTGATCCACCAACTTTATGGTCCAAACCAAACTTGCAGTCCAGTGCTTTATCCCACAGTGCCACACCAGCAAAATAGATCTTGATATATTCTTTTTTGAAAACGAATGTAAACCAACAAGCCAGCCACAGCAGAGAAGACTTTAAGAACTGTTTAACCCTTAGGGAACTGCTTAAACCCCAGAGACATTCTGCTGCTATGCTTGTCGGGCGTGGGGAATGGGGAGTTAATAGATGTTACCGATTTTGCAATCGTCCATCAACCATCGTAGGCTTTATTGCTTGTTAAAGTTTTCAGAAGCTAGGCAAATCATTGC